>NC_083848.1:2056548-2144188 GCF_015708825.2 Lethenteron reissneri
GATGGTGATGATGATGGTGATGATGGTGGTGATGATGGTGATGATGATGGTGGCGGTGATGATGGTGGTGATGGTGGTGATGGTGGCGGTGATGGTGGTGATGGTGGCGGTGGTGGTCATGGTGGCGGTAGTGATGGTGGTGATGGTGATGATGGTGGCGATGATATCTGCACCGGTCCTGGACCTCCCCTAGGTCAACTCAGCCTGAAATAAGTACCTGGTGCGGTGCGTAGTAAACATCGCCACTGGGGAGACAAAGGCGGTCGGGCGTGGTGCTGGCCACCCACCCCCTCGTGTGCCGTGCCGGCCTTCATAGGTGCTGCTCGCTAACAGCACTTGCCCCTACAGTCTGTTAAGGATCTTTGTCTTTGGTGATGATGGTGGTGGTGATGGTGGCGGCGGTGATGATGGTGGTGGCGATGGTGGAAGTGATGATAGACTAATACTGCCCATAGACTAACACTGCCCATAGACTAACATTGCCCATAGACTAACACCGCCCATAGACTAACATTGCCCATAGACTAACACTGCCCATATACTAACACTCCCCATAGACTCACATTGCCCACAGACTAACATTGCCCATAGACTAACACTGCCAATAGACTAACACTGCCCATAGACTAACATTGCCAATAGACTAACACTGCCCATAGACTTAACATTGCCAATAGACTAACACTGCCCATAGACTAACATTGCCCATAAACTAACACTGCCCATAGACTAACATTGCCCAAAGACTAACACTGCCCATAGACTAACACTGCCCATAGACTAACATTGCCAATAGACTAACACTGCCCATAGACTAACATTGCCAATAGACTAACACTGCCCATAGACTAACATTGCCAATAGACTAACATTGCCAATAGACTAACACTGCCCATAGACTAACATTGCCAATAGACTAACACTGCCCATAGACTAACATTTCCAATAGACTAACATTGCCCATAGACTAACACTGCCCATAGACTAACACTCCCCATAGACTAATATTGCCCATAGACTCACATTGCCCACAGACTAACATTGCCCATAGACTCACATTGCCCATAGACTCACATTGCCCATAGACTAATATTGCCCATAGACTAGCATTGCCCATGGTCTAACACTGCCCATAGACTAACACTGCCCATAGACTAATGACCTCGCCTGGTCTACAGGAGATCGTGGGTTCGATCCCGACCCTGACGACGCCTGCTGCTGTATATTTAGAGTCTGCGTGTCTCTCTCTCATCATCATCACAGTGGCTAGGAGATGTTGACTACCTCGCCTGGTACGCAGGAGGTCGTGGGTTCGACCCCGTATATTCCAAATATACAGGCTGCTGCTGTATATTTGGAATCTGCGTGTCTCTCTCTCTCCCTCTGGTGGTCACTCTGTGGATTTTCCGCCACCATCAATACGAGAATCAACATCACGCGCTAAGAGTGTTTGACTAGTGCTCATACAATTCCACACGGCGATGACGACGACGATGATGATGAGAAGTCACCGCTTGCTTCAGCTGCTATCATTGGGGATAGCAGCCCAACGTCCCTTCTGCCACTGCTATTCAGTGGCCTAAGAAAACATGTTTCGCTCCGGATGACCGCTGCAAAGTATGATCTTGTGTTTTGATTTAGTGTGCTGATCTTTAAAGGTGCATTTAAAAAATCCTAATTTTGGAGCTTTCGTGACTGCAGGAATTATTCTTTGGTTCTTTCGGTTAAGTCACGTCTAAAGAAAAAATAATAAATTAAAATAATAGCATATTACGACGTTTCGATTGCAACACAAGCAATCATCATCAGGCATAAAAGAAATAGCAACAAAAATCTAGAGTATTCTAGTTAGATTTTTGTTGCTATTTATTTTATGCCTGATGATGCTTGCTTGTGTTGCAATCGAAACGTCGTAATATGCTATTATTTTAATTTATTATTTCATCTTTAGACGTGACTTAACCGAAAGAACCAAAGAATACATTTAAAAAATGTTGATACTCCTACTGATACTGTTGTGGTGTGACTCATGCAGCCAGCTATGGCTACAGGGTTGTATTGGTACATGTTGTTTATGTCGTTTATTGTGAAATTTCGGTCACAGTTCCTATGATCACTGTTTCATTGCTTTTATGGCTTTATTTTGGTGATTTCGAAAAACTTTTTGGGGTTCTGGCCATGCTTTGTTTGTTGTAGTACGGAGTTAGACTGATGGCTTTAATCTAAGTTGTCTTGTGGTTGTTGTTGTTGTTGTTGTTTTACTTGCATCCCACTGGGATTTTTGCACACAGCGTTGGTGTACGGTGCTTTTTCTCGTTGAAGATTTTTTTGCTGTTTTTTCCTGGATTTTTCTTTTTGCACGTAGCCACTTTAAGATGTTTTCTTGTTCACGTTTTTTGTTTTTTGTTCGTTGCGGTTGCACCCGATTCAAGAGCCGAATGGCTCACAGTGCTATACCTAATACATGAAACTGAAAAACTGAAACTGAGATCCAGAGATCATTAGACCCATAGAGATCCATACTCACAAAGACCCAGAGACCCACAGAGACCCATAGAATCTCACAGAGACCCAATAAACTAAAACTCTACTGTAGATTTATTTTGATTAGTGTACAAGTAAAGGTGCCCCACTAAGCTACTATATGGCAACTCATCATAGTCATCATCATCATCATCACGAGGAGTTGAAGAGCGGTGGCGAATTTCTCTATAACGCGTACTTCTAAATGTGGAAACACCAGAGGAGTTGGATAACAAGTAAACCCGTAAAAACAAAGTTTTTCACTATAAATCCTTTATATGCGTGGCGGCTAGAGTCCTCTCGTCCTCTGGCTTGAGATGGCTGCCACCTATGGGTCAGATGATTGTCTGCCAGCATTAAACAATTGGTAATTAAATATTTAATTAGTTTTCCCTAAACAGTGTAAAAATTTTCACGAAAATTATTTGTCACACACAACGAGTCTGTGTGGAAAATGTCAGCTCGATTGGATCACGGGAAGTGGGTTAAAAAACGACTGAAAGATTTGCACGGTCCTAAGCAAGCAAGCACGCAAGCAAGCGAACTTAATATAAAGGATTTCAAAAATCCACACAACCACAGGGAATGCGTGCGAATTAGCAGACATTGGGGCAAGCATCGTCAGATAATTGTCACCGGTGTTGTTGGCCGTGAGCGGGAATCGAACTCGGGTCGCCAGGTTCATAGCGCAGAGTAGCGCTAACAACTACACTACCCCTCCCCACACACGCGCACACACGCGCACACACGCGCACACACGCGCACACACGCGCACACACGCGCACACACGCGCACACATAAACATAAACACACTCGCGCGCACACACACATACATACACGCACACACGTATACACACACACATGTACACGCACACACACATGTACACGCACACACGTATACACACACACATGTACACGCACACACACGCGCGAACAAAGACAAAGATCCCCCATATAGCCTTAACAGACTGTAGGGGCAAGTGCTGTTAGCGAGCACCTATGAAGGCCGGCACGGTACACGAGGGGGTGGGTGGCCAACACCACGCCCGACCGCCTTTGTCTCCCCAGTGGCGATGTTTACACACCGCACCAGGTACTCATTTAAGGCTGAGTCGACCTAGGGGAGGCCCAGGACCGGTTCAGATAATCGTCACTGGTGTTAGCCGTGAGCGGGAATCGAACCCGGGTCGCCAGGTTCATAGCGCAGCGCGCTAACCGCTGCACCACCGCTCCCCACACAGGCGCGAACACACACACGTACACACACACACGCGTACACACACGTACACACACTCACACACACGTACATTTAGTCAAACGAGCTGGTCATCATCGCTAAAGCCCAAGTTAATGGGTCACCAAGACGGGTTAATGGTAAACCGTGGCGCTTACGCCCAGACTCAGCTCTGTCAACAAATACCCTACCAGGGGTAGTCATCATCACCACCATCACCACCACCATCCTCATTATCCGTCCCGGGAAGATCTCATCTCATCAACACGAATGGTTAACGTTGAGTGCCTACATCCGTAGCGAGATGACACAAACACACACATTGACTATGCACACGTAGCCACCGCTAGCAATGATTAATGCCAATGCAACCTAAGGAATGTTTATTTTTTTAAACGAAACTGTGGGGTTTTTTTTCATTGTACAACCCCTAACCACTACCCCTATCACTACCCCTATAACTACCCCTACCACTACCCCTATCACTACCCCTATAACTACCCCTACCACTACCCCTATCACTACCCCTATAACTACCCCTACCACTACCAGAACCCCTATCAATACCCATATTACTACCCCTACCACTACCAGTACCCATATCAATACCCCTATCACTACCCCTATCAATACCTCTATCAATACCCCTATCACTACCCCTATCACCTACCCCTATCACTACCCCTATCACTACAACTATCACTACACATATCAATACCCCTATCACTACCCCTATCACTACCCCTAGCACTACTCCTATCACTACCCCTATCACTACCCATATCACTACCCCTATCAATACCCCTAGCAATATCCCTATCACTACCCCTATCATTACCCCTATCAATACCCCTAGCACTACTCCTATCACTGCCCCTAACACTACCCCTATCACTACACCTATCACTACACCTATCAATACCCCTATCAATACCCCTATCAATACCCCTATCAATACCCCTATCAATACCCCTCGCACTACTCCTATCACTACCCCTATCACTGCTCCTACTGCTACACCTATCACTACCCCTATCACTACCCATATCACTGCCCCTACCACTATCCCTATCACTCCCGTCAATTCTGGCATCACCACCACCCTCACCACCACCACCATCACCACCACCACCACTTTTATTAGTAGTAACGACCCCAGCACGCTTTATTTTCTCAGCCGCTATCGCCTCGTGTACTCGTTTATAATCAGCTATAAATCACCTTTGAATAAAGGCTCTGCTATATAAATTTAGAAAAGATAATCATTAACTAAGATCCAGGACAAATAACGATAATGGCCGTGTCAGAGTCACTGGGTGTCTATGTGTCTCTGCGTCAGTCTCCGTGTGAGTCTATGGGTCTCTGTGTGAGTCTATGGGTCTCTGTGTGAGTCTCTGTGTGAGTCTATGGGTTATTGTGTGAGTCTATGGGTCTCTGTGTGAGTCTCTGTGTGAGTCTATGGGTCTCTGTGTGAGTCTATGGGTCTCTGTGTGAGTCTCTGTGTGAGTCTATGGGTTATTGTGTGAGTCTATGGGTCTCTGTGTGAGTCTCTGTGTGAGTCTATGGGTCTCTGTGTGAGTCTCTGTGTGAGTCTATGGGTATTTGTGTGAGTCTATGGGTCTCTGTGTGAGTCTCTGTGTGAGTCTATGGGTCTCTGTGTGAGGCTCTGTGTGAGTCCATGGATCTCTGTGTGAGTCTCTGTGTGAGTCAATGGGTCTCTGTGTGAGTCTATGGGTCTCTGTTTGAGTCTATGGGTCTCTGTGTGAGTTTATGGGTCTCTGTGTGAGTCTACGGGTCTCCGAGTGAGTCTATGGGTCTCTGTGTGAGTCTATGGGTCTCTGTGTGAGTCTCTGTGTGAGTGTCTGGGTCTCTGTGTGAGTCTCTGTGTGAGTCTATGGGTCTCTGTGTGAGTCTATGGGTCTCTGTGTGAGTATCTGTGTGAGTCTATGTGTCTCTGCGTGAGTCTCCGTGTGAGTCTATGGGTCTCTGTGTGGGTCTATGTGTGAGTCTCTGTGTGAGTCTATGGGTATTTGTGTGAGTCTATGGGTCTCTGTGTGAGGCTCTGTGTGAGTCCATGGATCTCTGTGTGAGTCTCTGTGTGAGTCTGTGGGTCTCTGTGTGAGTCAATGGGTCTCTGTGTGAGTCTATGGGTCTCTGTTTGAGTCTATGGGTCTCTGTGTGAGTCTATGTGTCTCCGAGTGAGTCTATAGGTCTCTGTGTGGGTCTATGGGTCTCTGTGTGAGTCTACGGGTCTCCGAGTGAGTCTATGGGTCTCTGTGTGGGTCTATGGGTCTCTGTGTGAGTCTATGGGTCTCTGTGTGAGTCTCTGTGTGAGTGTCTGGGTCTCTGTGTGAGTCTCTGTGTGAGTCTATGGGTCTCTGTGTGAGTCTATGGGTCTCTGTGTGAGTATCTGTGTGAGTGTCTGGGTCTCTATGTGAGTCTCTGTGTGAGTCTATGGGTCTCTGTGTGAGTCTATGGGTCTCTGTGTGAGTCTCTGTGTGAGTGTCTGGGTCTCTGTGTGAGTCTCTGTGTGAGTCTATGGGTCTCTGTGCGTGTCTATGGGTCTCTGTGCGAGTCTCTGTGTGAGTGTCTGGGTCTCTGTGTGAGTCTCTGTGTGAGTCTATGGGTCTCTGTGTGAGTCTATGGGTCTCTGTGTGAGTATCTGTGTGAGTGTCTGGGTCTCTATGTGAGTCTCTGTGTGAGTCTATGGGTCTCTGTGTGAGTCTATGGGTCTCTGTGTGAATCTCTGTGTGAGTGTCTGGGTCTCTGTGTGAGTCTCTGTGTGAGTCTATGGGTCTCTGTGTGAGTCTATGGGTATCTGTGTGAGTCTCTGTGTGAGTGTCTGGGTCTCTGTGTGAGTCTCTATGTGAGTCTATGAGTCTCTGTGTGAGTCTATGGGTCTCTGTGCGAGTCTCTGTGTGAGTGTCTGGGTCTCTGTGTGAGTCTCTATGTGAGTCTATGGGTCTCTGCGTGAGTCTCCGGGTCTCCGAGTGAATGAATTGAGGCGGGGGGGGGGGGGCGGCGGTGACGTCACCGCGGTATTTCCACCCGGTGAGGTAATTAACCTGTTGACGTCACGCACTAACGGGCCCCTCTCAGCCAATAAGCGCGCGGGCAGCCCGGAGGTATTTAAAGAGGGCACCTATGGAATGTTGGGCTCAGTTGCAAGTCGAGTTGGCGAGTGATTGGTCACCGTTACAGGCTTTCACGTAGCACTCGCAGATTGTGCCACCAACACCGCTGCTGGTATTCGCATTGCCACAGCATCTTTCAGCGCGTGTCAACGATCGCAGTCGGATCTCACAGTCATTCGCCACGGAGCGATTTTGATTCGGCGTTCGGGCATCTGCAATAGATTTCGATCGGGAGGCGAATCGGATCATCTCTCATTATGCGCTATTTTTTTTTGTTCAGCTGGACTTGAAACGGAGGGGGCGGGGAACGTTTGGGCAGCCGGTTGGTAGGTAGGTGAGTTCATAGGTAGGTTGGTAAGTAGGTAGGTTTAAGTGTAGGCGCTTTCTAAGGTCCACTCGTTCGCGAATTAATCCAGTGAATAATCACCGCCACGGGGGAGACAAAGGCGGCCGGGTCGTGCCTGGTGGTTTGCTTCCCGCCCACCCATCCGACTCTCTCCCGTTTGTGCCACGGTACCAGCGCCTTCATAGGTGCTGCTGCTGCTGCTGCCACTCGCTACTCACAGCCACTTGCCCCGACAGTCTGTTAGAGGCTACACGGGGGAGCTTTGTCTGTGTATAGGCGCTGCTGCTACTCGCTAGTAACAGCACTTGCCCCGACAGCCTGTTAGAGGCTACACGGGGGATCTTTGTCTGTATATAAGCGGTGCTACTCGCTACTCACTGCCACTTGCCCCGACAGTGTGTTAGAGGCTACACGGGGGATCTTTTTCTGTGTATGGGCGCTGCTGCTACTCGCTAGTAACAGCCACTTGCCCCGACAGCCTGTTAGAGGCTACACGGGGGATCTTTGTCTGTGTATAGGCGCTGCTGCTACTCGCTAGTAACAGCACTTGCCCCGACAGCCTGTTAGAGGCTACACGGGGGATCTTTGTCTGTATATAGGCGCTGCTGCTACTCGCTACTCACTGCCACTTGCCCCGAAAGTGTGTTAGAGGCTACACGGGGGATCTTTGTCTGTGTATGGGCGCTGCTGCTACTCGCTAGTAACAGCACTTGCCCCGACAGCCTGTTAGAGGCTACACGGGGGACCTTTGTCTGTGTATGGGCGCTGCTGCTACTCGCTAGTAACAGCACTTGCCCCGACAGTCTGTTAGAGGCTACACGGGGGAGCTTTGTCTGTGTATAGGCGCTGCTGCTACCCGCTAGTAACAGCACTTGCCCCGACAGCCTGTTAGAGGCTACACGGGGGATCTTTGTCTGTATATAGGCGCTGCTGCTACTCGCTACTCACTGCCACTTGCCCCGACAGTGTGTTAGAGGCTACACGGGGGATCTTTGTCTGTGTATAGGCGCTGCTGCTACTCGCTACTCACTGCCACTTGCCCCAGCAGTCTGCTAGAGGCTACACGGGGGATCTTTGTCTGTGTATGGGCGCTGCTGCTACTCGCTAGTAACAGCACTTGCCCCGACAGTCTGTTAGAGGCTACACGGGGGATCTTTGTCTGTGTATGGGCGCTGCTGCTACTCGCTACTCACAGCCACTTGCCCCAACAGTCTGTTAGAGGCTACACGGGGGACCTTTGTCTGTGTATAGGCGCTGCTGCTACTCGCTAGTAACAGCACTTGCCCCGACAGTCTGTTAGAGGCTACACGGGGATCTTTGTCTGTGTATGGGCGCTGCTGCTACTCACTAGTAACAGCACTTGCCCCGACAGTCTGTTAGAGGCTACACGGGGATCTTTGTCTGTGTATGGGCGCTGCTGCTACTCGCTAGTAACAGCACTTGCCCCAGCAGTCTGTTAGAGGCTACACGGGGGATCTTTGTCTGTGTATAGGCGCTGCTGATACGCGCTACTCGCAGCTACTTGCCCCGACAGCCTGTTAGAGGCTACTCGGGGGACCTTTGTCTTTCTAGTGATCGTTATCGGCAGGTAGGAGGCGCGGATGATATTTTTCCCGAGCCTCTGAAACTTTTATCGTTAAGAGTCGCTCACTGAACAGCGAGCGGTCGTGTTTAACTCACACGCGTGAACAGACACATATAGATAAACGCAACTCTATATTAACGTGAATACGATGGGGAAAAAATCTAAAGATCTCAACGGAGTCGGTGGCGACAACTTGGCCTACGTCCAAGATGAAGAGAAAGGAAAGGTAAGAGGCGTCGCTCCTTTATTCAACCATCCGATGGCCACGTTGAGATTGGCTATCTGTACAACGTAGTGATCCTTTATTTAACCATCTGATAGCCTGTTGAGATTCGCTATCTGTACAACGTAGTGATTGGTTTCTCTATATTTAACCATCTGATAGCCTGTTGAGATTCGCTATCTGTAAACCATATCGATTGGTGTTCCTGTATTTAACCATCCGATGGCCCCGTTGAGATTGGCTATCTATACGCCGTAGTGATCCTTTATTAAACCATCCATGGCCCCGTTGAGATTCGCTATCTACACACCGTAGTGATTGGTTTCTCTATATTTAACCATCTGATAGCCTGTTGAGATTCGCTATCTGTACACCATATCGATTGGTGTTCCTGTATTTAACCATCCGATAGCCCGTTGAGATTGGCTATCTATACCCCGTGGTTATCCTTTATTCAACCGTCCGTGGCCATGTTGAGATTCGCTATCTACCACCGTAGTGATTGGTGTTCCTGTATTTAACCATCCGATAGCCTGTTGAGATTCGCTATCTGTACACCATATCGATTGGTGTTCCTGTATTTAACCATCCGATAGCCCGTTGAGATTCGCTATCTATACACCATATCGATTGGTGTTCCTGTATTTAACCATCCGATAGCCTGTTGAGATTCGCTATCTACACACCGTAGTGATCCTTTATTCAACCATCCGATGGCCACGTTGAGATTCGTTACCTACCACCGTAGTGATTGGTTTCTCTATATTTAACCATCTGATAGCCTGTTGAGATTCGCTATCTGTACACCATATCGATTGGTGTTCCTGTATTTAACCATCCGATAGCCCGTTGAGATTGGCTATCTATACCCCGTAGTGATCCTTTATTTAACCATCCGTGGCCACGTTGAGATTCGCTATGTACCACCGTAGTGATTGGTGTTCCTGTATTTAACCATCCGATAGCCTGTTGAGATTCGCTATCTGTACACCATATCGATCGGTGTTCCTGTATTTAACCATCCGATAGCCTGTTGAGATTCGCTATCTGCATACCGTAGTGATCCTTTATTCAACCATCCGATGGCCCCGTTGAGATTGGCTATCTATACCCCGTAGTGATCCTTTATTTAACCATCCGATGGCCCCGTTGAGATTCGCTATCTACACGCCGTAGTGATCCTTTATTCAACCATCTGATAGCCTGTTGAGATTCGCTATCTACACGCCGTAGTGATCCTTTATCCAACCATCCGATTGCCACGTTGAGATTCGTTATCTACCACCGTAGTGATTGGTTTCTCTATATTTAACCATCTGATAGCCTGTTGAGATTCGCTATCTGTACACCATATCGATTGGTGTTCCTGTATTTAACCATCCGATAGCCTGTTGAGATTCGCTATCTGCATACCGTAGTGATCCTTTATTCAACCATCCGATGGCCCCGTTGAGATTGGCTATCTATACAACGTAGTGATCCTTTATTTAACCATCCGATGGCCCCATTGAGATTCGCTATCTACACGCCGTAGTGATCCTTTATTTAACCATCCGATGGCCCCGTTGAGATTGGCTATCTATCACCATAGTGATCCTTTATTCAACCATCCGATGGCCCCGTTGAGATTGGCTATCTATCACCGTAGTGATTGGTTTGCCTGTATTTAACCATCTGATAGCCTGTTGAGATTCGCTATCTTTACACCATATCGATTGGTGTTCCTGTATTTAACCATCTAATAGCCTGTTGAGATTCGCTATCTACACACTATATCGATTGGTGTTCCTGTATTTAACCATCTAATAGCCTGTTGAGATTCGCTATCTACACACCATATCGATTGGTGTCCCTGTATTTATATAGCCCCATTGAGATTCGCTATCTATACACCATATCGATTGGTGTTCCTGTATTTAACCATCTGATAGCCTGTTGAGATTCGCTATCTATACACCATATCGATTGGTGTCCCTGTATTTAACAATCTAATAGCCCCATTGAGATTCGCTATCTATACACCATATTGATTGGTGTCCCTGTATTTAACAATCTGATAGCCTGTTGAGATTCGCTATCTATTCACCATATCGATTGGTGTCCCTGTATGTAACAATCTGATAGCCCTATTCAGATTCGCTATTTATTCACCGTACTGATAGGCGTCTTTCAAAGTAAGGCGGCATTGCCCGAAATATATACACACACGTATACATAATTATATATTTTATCATATAATGTATAACTATTTATATATTACATATGTAATGTATATAAAATGTACAGCTATAATTTGTTATTGAAATAACAGATGCTGACAAATTTGTCTTCGACCATGTGGACAAATCGCGTGCGCATATCAACAACAAATGCCACCACTCCCGTCGGTTCGTTCGTTCATTCCTCCATTCATTCTTCTGTTCGTTCATTCGTTTATGCATTCGTCCATCCGTTCATTCTTTCATCCGTTCGTCTGTTCATTCGTTCATTCATTCGTCCATCCGTTCATTCTTTCATCCGTTCGTCTGTTCATTCGTTCATTCATTTGTCCATCCGTTCATTCTTTCATCCGTTCGTCTGTTAATTCGTCCATCCGTTCATTCTTTCATCCGTTCGTCCGTTCATTCTTTCATTCGTCCGTCCGTTCATTCGTTTGTCCGTCCGTCCGTCCGTCCATTCATTCAACCGTTCACCCGTCCGTCCCTTCCTTCTTCCGTTCATTCACCCGTCCATGCGTCCGTCCCTTCCTTCCTCCGTTCATTCACCCGTCCATTCATTCGTCCGTCCGTCTGTTCATTCGTCCTCCTCTTCCACCACCCCGCCCGCCCGCCCTTCCAGGCCTCCGGGGCGACATCCCAGGTCGCTTCCGATGCCCCGGACGCACTGCCGGATCGCGGGACGTGGAACTCCAAGGCGGAGTACCTCCTCTCCATGGTGGGGTACGCGGTGGGGCTGGGCAATGTGTGGCGCTTCCCCTACCTGGCCTACAAGAACGGAGGAGGTGATCGATGCACCGCGAATCGTCGGTCCACCTCCACACGCCGCCGGCGGGCACACGTACAGACATGCACGCTCGCGCGTACCCACACACGTACAGACCGGCTGTACCCCTCCTACTGTGCCAGGCTAGGTGCAGGAGGTCTCGGGACAGACCCAGAAGGTGCCATGGGTTGACTACTGTGCCAGGCTAGGTGCAGGAGTGTCACGGGACAGACCCAGCACGTGCCATGGGTTAACTACTGTGCCAGGCTAGGTGCAGGAGGTCACGGGACAGACCCAGCAGGTGCCATGGGTTAACTACTGTGCCAGGCTAGGTGCAGGAGGTCACGAGACAGACCCAGCAGGTGCCATGGATCGACTGACTGAGATGACCACTGGTAGATGCACCACCAGCTGTACCCCCCTACTGTGCCAGGCTCGGTGCAGGAGGTCTCGGGACAGACCCAGCAGGTGCCATGGGTTGACCGACTGAGATGACCGGTAGATGCACCACCAGCTGTACCCCCCTACTGTGCCAGGCTAGGTGCAGAAGGTCTCGTGACAGACCCAGCAGGTGCCATGGGTTAACTAATGTGCCAGGCTAGGTGCAAGAGGTCTCGGGACAGACCCAGCAGGTACCGTGGGTCGGCTGACTGAGAGGATCGGTAGATGCACCACCAGCTGTTACCCCCCTACTGTGCCAACTTGCCGTATTTTATCCGCCCCGGGCGCTCCGCTCGTTGTTGTGAGAGTGTCGCTCCTTTGCCCTCCGTCGTTGTTGAGGGAGGGCGACTGCCTCCGACGGCCCAGCAGAAGCAGCAGGGTCCTACGCGAGCCTCCTCCAAAGGTCGCAACCGGGTACACGATACACGTACCCTACCCGATACCCGGCTACCCGTACCCGGCCGGGTACGGGTACCCATTTGCGACCTTGGTGCGGCCGGGTACGGGTACGGGTAGGCCGTGAGTCACTGGTGAGTAACCGTTTGTCACTCATTTCGGGTAGGGTACGGGTACGGGTAGGCCGTGAGTCACTGGTGAGTAACCGTTTGTCACTCATTTCGGGTAGGGTACGGGTACGGGTAGGCCGTGAGTCACTGGTGAGTAACCGTTTGTCACTCATTTCGGGTAGGGTACGGGTACGGGTACCCATTTGCGACCCTGGTGCGGCCGGGTACGGGTAAGGAATCAAAACCCGTTTGCGACCTCTGGCCTCCTCCACAGACGCACACACACAGAGATCACCAAACACTCCAACCCCAGAGACTCCCCCGTGAAGTAATCGCATACTTGAGGCGAGATAGAGAAGGAGGAAGAGACACGTCACGCAGCAAACATCAACATTTTCTTCCCAATGACTGATGGAAGCGTACGTCACACAAACACCGGCTTACGTCTCGTGGACCAGCAGGTGTAGGCAGCGACGACACAGACACGCAGACACACACGCAGACACACACACAGACACGCACACGCACGCACACACACAGAGACAAGCACACAGAGACACGCACACAGAGACACGCACACAGAGACCAGCACACACACAGACACGCACACACACAAACACACGCACAGACACGCACACACACACACAGACACACAGACACGCAGACACACAGACACGCAGACACACACAGACACACACAGACACGCAGACACACACACAGACAGACACACAAACACAGACACACACAGACACGCAGACACACAGCCACACAGACACACACAGACACGCAGACACACACACACAGACATACACATACACACACAGACACACAGACACACAGCAACACAGACAAACACAGACACGCAGACACACACACACAGACATACACATACACACACAGACACGCAGACACACAGACACGCAGACACACAGACACACACACACCGACCCACACACACCGACACACACACCGACACACACACAGAAACAAAGCCACAAGCACTGTCTGTAATTTTTTTTATTGGATTTTTCTCACATCGAGTGGACCCCACTCAAGCGGGTCACCCCGCTCTGCCGACTGCACCGTTTAAGCTCGACGCCGAACGAGACTTGACGCTTCGAGTGGCACCCCTCCACAGCGTCACGTGGCCACGTGAAGTGTTAAAGGTTTACTGGTGGTACGTCAATGGGAGACAGCATCCTTTGAAAGTTGAAATGAACAAGTGGGTGCAAGGGTTTTTGTTTT
This sequence comes from Lethenteron reissneri, assembly GCF_015708825.2. NCBI lineage: Eukaryota > Metazoa > Chordata > Hyperoartia > Petromyzontiformes > Petromyzontidae > Lethenteron > Lethenteron reissneri. The sequence goes on from NC_083848.1 coordinate 2,070,768, forward strand.
TTGTTGTTTGCCTTGAAACGTTCGTGACTGCGGGCATTCGTGTGCTTGGTTCTTTTAGGTGAAGTCACGTGGATAGAAAATAAAAATAATTTTAAAAATACAATTAAATCAAAAGTAAACAATAAAACAGTGTACAAATATTAATTGAAATAATGAAAGCAAAAAAAAAAACACTGTGTGTTTTTTGCTTTAATTATTTTCAATTTTTATTTTTTATTTTTTAATTATATTTTTTTATTTTTTTTATCTGCTTAACTTTACCACGCACAAGGGGTGTAAAGCCCCCTTCAGAGGTTAGTGGCGATGCAGTAGCGCTTTTTTTCCCGAAGCCACCCACTGACTTATCACAAATGATAGCTCAGTGGCTGATTTCATCATCGTCGTCGTCGTAATGTAAAGCTGCAGGAAAATGGGTGAGTGAGTGGGCGAGTGTGTCGCTGGGTGAGTGGGTGAAGGAGTGAGTGGGTGGGTGGGTGAGTTAAGGGGTGGGTGGGTGAGTGGGTGAGTGGGTGGGTGGGTGGGTGAGTTAGTGGGTGGGTGGGTGAGTGAGTGAGTGTGTGAGTGAGTGAGTGGGTGGTGAGTGAGAGAGAGAGTGAGTGTGTGAATGAGTGGTGGGTGAGTGGGAGAGTGAATGAGTGGGTGGATGGGTGAGTGAGTGGGCGAGTGTGTCGCTGGGTGAGTGGGTGAAGGAGTGAGTGAGTGGGTGGGTGAGTGGATGGGTGGGTGGGTGAGTTAGTGGGTGGGTGGGTGGTTGAGTGAGTGAGTGAGTGTGTGAGTGAGTGGGTGGGTGAGTGAGTGGGTGGGGGTGAGTGAGTGAGAGAGAGAGTGAGTGTGTGAGTGAGTGGTGGGTGAGTGGGTGGGTGGGAGAGTGAGTGAGTGGGTGGATGGGAGAGTGAGTGAGTGGGTGGATGGGTGAGTGAGTGGGCGAGTGTGTCGCTGGGTGAGTGGGTGAAGGAGTGAGTGAGTGGGTGGGTGAGTTAAGGGGTGGGTGGGTGAGTGGGTGGGTGGGTGAGTTAGTGGGTGAGCGAGTGAGTGAGTGAGTGAGTGAGTGAGTGGGTGGGTGGGTGAGTGAGTGAGTGTGTGAGTGAGTGGGTGGGTGAGTGAGTGGGTGGGTGATTGAGTGAGTGTGTGAGTGAGTGGTGGGTGGGTGGGAGAGTGAGTGAGTGGGTGGGTGAGTTAGTGGGTGGGTGGGTGAGTGAGTGAGTGAGTGTGTGAGTGAGTGGGTGGGTGGGTGGGTGGGTGAGTGAGTGAGTGTGTGTGAGTGAGTGGTGGGTGAGTGGGTGGGTGGATGGGAGAGTGAGTGGGCGAGTGTGTCGCTGGGTGAGTGGGTGAAGGAGTGAGTAGGTGGGTGGGTGAGTTAGTGGGTGGGTGGGTGAGTGGGTGGGTGGGTGAGTTAGTGGGTGGGTGGGTGAGTGAGTGAGTGGGTGGGTGAGTGAGTGAGTGAGTGTGTGAGTGAGTGGGTGGGTGAGTGGGTGGGTGGAGGGTGATTGAGTGAGTGTGTGAGTGAGTGGTGGGTGGGTGGGAGAGTGAGTGAGTGAGCGAGTGTGTCGCTGGGTGAGTGGGTGAAGGAGTGAGTAGGTGGGTGGGTGAGTTAGTGGGTAAGTGGGTGAGTGGGTGGATGGGTGAGCGGGTGAGTGAGCAAGTGGGCGGTTGAGTGAGTAAACATGCCCTAAGCCACAGAACCTTGACCTATCTAATAACACGACATCTGCCACTATGGAGACAAAGGCGGACGGGTGTGGTATTGATTGGCCACTCTCACGACCGCACATCGCTCCACACCTGCTTGCTGCTCGCTAATGACGCCGTCCATAAATGACGTCACGCGAAATTTTGACCCTCCCCCCCCCCCCCCCGTCGTCACAAAAAGTCAGACCCCCCCTCAAATATGACGTCACGAAGCTCTGCCACCTCCCCCCCCCCCCCAAAAAAAAACATATTTCTATTTTGAAAATTAAACATGCTTCAATTCGCTTGAAACCAGGGGCGGTTTCTTCATTAGGGCGATTGGGCGACGCACCACCAATGTCATTCAACCACAGAGTCACGCTAGCCGTCACTGTGCCTCTGGATATAGTCCAATCAGCGTCATGTCACGTTCTGTGGAGTACCGCCTCTTTTTGGGCGATTTCACTCCGGCTGAGAATCGCCCAGAGTGGTCCCATAGACTTACATTCAAAGATGTTTTTTTTCGACCGGGGGGCGCTGCAATGCATTCTCTATGGCTTCCGGGAGGGCTCGCACTAACGTGTTTACGTCATCATACGTAAGCACGTTTCATCCAACAATATAATTTGTCGCCACCTAGTGGAATCTTAAATAAAATAAACTTTAGTGGTTTGTTTTAATAGTGAGTATAGAAACAAACAAGATGTATTGTAAGAGTCACTTTATTTTTCATTAATATTAAAGAAGTGAAGTTGCCTTTACATGCTTAAGCTGTTAATTTATCCATTGCATGGGTGGACCTTATCCTTATCAATCATTCAGACATTTGCCCCCCCTGAGAGATTTTGCAGGAGCCGCCACTGCTTGAAACTATTGTCGTTGTAGTGCGTATTTAATGTGGCGCAGCACTCTGATGTTGTAGGAGTGTTGTTATAACAATTAGTGTTGTTATAACAATTCTATATTTATTTAGAGTTGCGCATTTTGATGTGACGTCACATTTCTCAACCCCCCCCCCCCCCCTCATCACAAATGTCTGACCCCACCCCTCCCCCCTAGGTGCGTGACGTCATTTATGGACGGCCCCATGTGTCCCGAGTTGATGATTGAACTCCGGGCAGTTTGAGAGGCGTCATTAAAAAAAAAAAATTATAAATATATTTACGATGTTTTATTGAGCTCTCGTAAAACGCTGCCGAGTTTAAGTCGGTCCACATTTTACTGCGCCGGTCACCTATATTGGAACGTCTCTCTCTCTCTCCCCGTGGTGAGATGTTAACTACCTCGCCTGGTATACAGGAGGTCGTGGGTTCGACCTCGACCCTGACGATGCCTGCTGTACATTTGGAGTTTGCGTGTCTCTCCCCGTGGTGAGATGTTGACTACCTCGCCTGGTGTACAGGAGGTCGTGGGTTCGATCCCGACCCTGACGCCTGCTGTATATTTGGAGTTTGCGTGTCTCTCTCTGATGAGATGTTAACTACCTCGCCTGGTATACAGGAGGTCGTGGGTTCAATCCCGACCCTAACGCTAGCTGTATATTTGGAGTTTGCGTGTCTCTCTCTCCCCATGGTGAGATGTTAACTGCCTCGCCTGGTGTACAGGAGGTCGTGGGTTCGACCTCGACCCTGACGATGGCTGCTGTACATTTGGAGTTTGCGTGTCTCTCTCTGATGAGATGTTAACTACCTCGCCTGGTGTACAGGAGGTCGTGTGTTCAATCCCGACCCTGACGATGCCTGCTGCTGTATATTTGGAGTTTGTGTGTCTCTCCCCGTGGTGAGATGTTGACTACCTTGCCTGGTGTACAGGAGGTCGTGGGTTCAATCCCGACCCTAACGCCTGCTGTACATTTGGAGTTTGCGTGTCTCTCTCTCCCCATGGTGAGATGTTAACTGCCTCGCCTGGTGTACAGGAGGTCGTGGGTTCAATCCCGACCCTAACGCCAGCTGTATATTTCGAGTTTGTGTGTCTCTCTCTCTCCCCGTGGTGAGATGTTAACTGCCTCGCCTGGTATACAGGAGGTCGTGGGTTCGACCTCGACCCTGACGATGCCTGCTGTACATTTGGAGTTTGCATGTCTCTCCCCGTGGTAAGATGTTAACTACCTCGCCTGGTGTACAGGAGGTCGTGGGTTCAATCCCGACCCCGACCCTGACGCCTGTTGTATATTTGGAGTTTGCGTGTCTCTCTCTCCCCGTGGTGAGATGTTGACTACCTTGCCTGGTGTACAGGAGGTCGTGGGTTCAATCCGAACCCTGACGCCTGTTGTATATTTGGAGTTTGCGTGTCTCTCTCTGATGAGATGTTAACTACCTCGCCTGGTATACAGGGGGTCGTGGGTTCGACCTCGACCCTGACGATGCCTGCTGTATATTTGGAGTTTGCGTGTCTCTCTCTCCCCGTGGTGAGATGTTAACTACCTCGCCTGGTGTACAGGAGGTCGTGGGTTCAATCCCGACCCTGACGATGCCTGCTGTACATTTGGAGTTTGCGTGTCTCTCCCCGTGGTGAGATGTTGACTACCTCGCCTGGTATACAGGGGGTCGTGTGTTCAATCCCGACCCTGACGCTTGCTGTATATTTGGAGTTTGCGTGTCTCTCTCTGATGAGATGTTAACTACCTCGCCTGGTATACAGGGGGTCGTGGGTTCGACCTCGACCCTGACGATGCCTGCTGTACATTTGGAGTTTGCGTGTGTCTCCCCGTGGTGAGATGTTGACTACCTCGCCTGGTGTACAGGAGGTCGTGTGTTCAATCCCGACCCTGACGATGCCTGCTGTATATTTGGAGTTTGCGTGTCTCACTCTGATGAGATGTTAACTACCTCGCCTGGTATACAGGGGGTCGTGGGTTCGACCTCGACCCTGACGATGCCTGCTGCTGTATATTTGGAGTTTGTGTGTCTCTCTCTGATGAGATGTTAACTACCTCGCCTGGTATACAGGAGGTCGTGGGATCAATCCCAACCCTGACGCCTGCTGTACATTTGGAGTTTGCGTGTCTCTCTCTCCCCGTGGTGAGATGTTAACTACCTCGCCTGGTGTACAGGAGGTCGTGGGTTCGACCTCGACCCTGACGATGCCTGCTGTACATTTGGAGTTTGCGTGTGTCTCCCCGTGGTGAGATGTTGACTACCTCGCCTGGTATACAGGAGGTCGTGGGTTCGACCTCGACCCTGACGATGCCTGCTGTACATTTGGAGTTTGCGTGTGTCTCCCCGTGGTGAGATGTTGACTACCTCGCCTGGTATACAGGAGGTCGTGGGTTCGACCTCGACCCTGACGATGCCTGCTGTACATTTGGAGTTTGCGTGTCTCTCTCTCCCCGTGGTGAGATGTTGACTACCTCGCCTGGTATACAGGAGGTCGTGGGTTCAATCCCGACCCTAACGCTAGCTGTATATTTGGAGTTTGCGTGTCTCTCTCTCCCCATGGTGAGATGTTAACTGCCTCGCCTGGTGTACAGGAGGTCGTGGGTTCGACCTCGACCCTGACGATGCCTGCTGTACATTTGGAGTTTGCGTGTCTCTCCGCGTGGTGAGATGTTGACTACCTCGCCTGGTGTACAGGAGGTCGTGTATTCAATCCCGACCCTGTGAGTTGGAACAGATGGAGATTAGTCCACACACGGGTGAGCAGGGAGTTAGATGGAACAGATGGAGATTAGTCCACACACTCTGCTGTAGAAGGGAGTGAGAAGGAACAGATGGAGCTTAGTCCACACTCTCTGCTGTAGGAGGGAGTGAGATGGAACAGATGGAGCTTAGTCCACACACTCTGCTGTAGGAGGGAGCGAGATGGAACAGATGGAGATTAGTCCACACACTCTGCTGTAGGAGGGAGTGAGATGGAACAGATGGAGATTAGTCCACACTGCTGTATGAGTGAGATGGAACAGATGGAGATTAGTCCACACACTCTGCTGCAGGAGGGAGTGAGATGGAACAGATGGAGATTAGTCCACTCACACTGCTGTAGGAGGGAGTGAGATTGAACAGATGGAGATTAGTCCACACACTCTGCTGTAGGAGGGAGTGAGATGGAACAGATGGAGATTAGTCCACATACTCTGCTGTAGGAGGGAGTGAGATGGAACAGATGGAGATTAGTCCACACACTCTGCTGTAGGAGGGAGTGAGATGGAACAGATGGAGATTAGTCCACACACTCTGCTGTAGGAGGGAGTGAGATGGAACAGATGGAGATTAGTCCACACACTCTGCTGTAGGAGGGAGTGAGATGGAACAGATGGAGATTAGTCCACACACTCTGCTGTAGGAGGGAGCGAAATGGAACAGATGGAGATTAGTCCACACACGGGAGAGATGGAACAGATGGAGATTAGTCCACATACTCTGGTGTAGGAGGGAGTGAGATGCAACAGATGGAGATTAGTCCACATACTCTGCTGTAGGAGGGAGTGAGATGGAACAGATGGAGATTAGTCCACACACGGGAGAGATGGAACAGATGGAGATTAGTCCACATACTCTGGTGTAGGAGGGAGTGAGATGCAACAGATGGAGATTAGTCCACACACTCTGCTGTAGGAGGGAGTGAGATGGAACAGATGGAGATTAGTCCACACACACTGCTGTAGGAGGGAGTGAGATGGAACAGATGGAGATTAGTCCACACACGGGAGAGATGGAACAGATGGAGATTAGTCCACTCACACTGTTGTAGGAGGGAGTGAGATGGAACAGATAGAGATTAGTCCACTCACACTGCTGTAGGAGGGAGTGAGATGGAACAGATAGAGATTAGTCCACACACGGGAGATATGGAACAGATGGAGATTAGTCCACATACTCTGCTGTAGGAGGGAGTGAGATGGAACAGATGGAGGTTCGGCCCAGGCTCCTGCTGAGGGTTAATGAGTTCACCCCGAAGGTCGCGGTTCAATGAACACGATGTCCCTGAGTGGCGACAAGAATGTGAATGGCCTCATTAGCATGGTGGGGGGAGAGGGGGGGGGGTTGGTGGGGAGAGAGGGAGGGGGTTGGTGGGGAGAGAGGTGGGGGGTGGTTGGTGGGGGGAGAGGGGGGGTTGGTGGGGAGGGAAGGGAGAGGGGGTGGTGGTGGGGAGAGAGGGGGGTTAGTGGGGAGGGTGTGGGGAGGGTGTGGGGGGTTAGTGGGGAGGGTGTGGGGGGTTGGTGGGGAGAGAGGGGGGTTAGTGGGGAGGGTGTGGGGGGTTGGTGGGGGGAGAGGGTGTTTGGGGGTTGGTGGGGAGGGAGGGGGGGTGGTGGGGAGAGAGGGGGGGGGGATGGTGGGGAGAGAGGGGGGTTAGTGGGGAGGGTGTGGGGGGTTAGTGGGGAGGGTGTGGGGGGTTGGTGGGGAGAGAGGGGGGTTAGTGGGGAGGGTGTGGGGGGTTGGTGGGGGGAGAGGGTGTTTGGGGGTTGGTGGGGAGGGAGGGGGGGTGGTGGGGAGAGAGGGGGGGGGATGGTGGGGAGAGAGGGGGGTTAGTGGGGAGGGTGTGGGGGGTTAGTGGGGAGGGTGTGGGGGGTTGGTGGGGAGAGAGGGGGGTTAGTGGGGAGGGTGTGGGGGGTTGGTGGGGGGAGAGGGTGTTTGGGGGTTGGTGGGGAGGGAGGGGGAGTGGTGGGGAGAGAGGGGGGGGATGGTGGGGAGAGAGGGGGGGGGGTTGGTGGGGAGGTGTGGGGGGTTGGTGGGGAGGGAGTGAGTGGGGTTCGTCAAGGCCGGCACACCTCATGCCTCGTAAACGTCCTCGCCTGCTATGCAGGAGGTCGTGGGTTCCATCCTGACCCTCATGATGCCTGCTGCTGTATATTCTGCGTCTCTCTTTCTCTCTCTTCCCGTGACGAGATGTTCACTCCCTCGCCTGGAATTCAGGACATCGTGGGTTCCATCCTGATCCTTATGACGATGCCTGCTGCTATATTCGGAGTCTGCGTCTCTCTCTTTCTTCCCGTGACGAGATGTTCACTCCCTCGCCTGGTATGCAGGACATCGTGGGTTCCATCCTGACCCTTATGATGCCTGCTGCTATATTCGGAAAATCGCTAGCGCTCTCCAGCTCCACGTGATGATGATGATGAGTCGCCACATAGTAGCTCAGTGGGGCGCCTTCACTTGTACAATTATCAAAATAAATCTACAGTAGAGTTTTAGTTTATTGGGTCTCTGTGAGATTCTATGGGTCTCTGTGGGTCTCTGGGTCTCTATGAGTATGGGACTCTGTGAGTATGGGTCTCTATGGGTCTATGGATCTCTGGATTTCAGTTTGAGTTTTTCAGTTTCATCTATTTGGTGAGCCATTCGGCTCTTGAATCGGGTGCAACCGCAACGAACAAAAAACTAAAACATGAAGAAGAAAACATCTTAAAGTGACTATGCGCAAACAGAAAAATCCAGGAAAAAACTGCAAAGTCTTCCAGAAAAAAGCACCAACGCTGTGCAAAAATCCCAGTGGGATGCAAGTTAAACAACAACAACAACCACAAGACAACTTAGATTAAAGCCATCATTCTAACTCCGTACTACAACAAACAAACATGGCCAAACCAAAAAAAGTTTTCGAAATCACCAAAATAAAGCCATAAAAGCAATGTAACAGCACTCATAGGAACTGTGACCGAAATTTCACAATAAACGGCATGAAAAACATGTACCACCAAACCCTCTAGCCATAGCTGACTGCATGAGTCACTCCACAACAGCAGGAGCATCAGTAGGAGTATCAACATTTTTTAAATGCACCTTTAAAGATCAGCACACGAAATCAAAACACAAGATCATACGTTGCAACAGTCAACCGGAACGGATCTATGGGACTCTGAGTATGGGTCTTTTTGGGTCTATGGGTCTCTGTGAGTATGGATCTCCATGGACCTATGGGTCTCTGGATCTATGTGGGTCTATGGGTCTCTATGGGTCTATGAGTCTCTGGATCTATGTGGGTCTATGGGTCTCTATGAGTATGGGTCTGTATGGGTCGATGGGTCTATGGGTCTCTATGGGTCTATGGGTCTCTATGAGTATGCGTCTCTATGGGTCTATGGGTCTCTATGGGTCTATGGGTCTCTGGATCTATGTGGGTCTATAGGTCTCTATGAGTATGGATCTGTATGGTTTTATGAGTCTTTGGATCTATGTGGGTATATGGGTCTCTATGAGTTTGGGTCTCTATGGGTCTCTGGTTATGTGTGTTGTCTATGGGTCTCTATGAGTCTATGAGTCTCTGGATCTATGTGGGTCTATGGGTCTCTATGAGTATGGGTCTCTATTGGTCTCTGGATCTATTTGGGTCTATGGGTCTCTATGAGTATGGGTCTTGATGGGTCTATGGGTCTCTATGAGTATGGGTCTTGATAGGTCTATGGGTCTCTATGAGTATTGGTCTTGATGGGTCTATGGGTCTCTATAAGTATTGGTCTTGATGGGTCTATGGGTCTCTATGAGAATGGGTCTTGATGGGTCTATGGGTCTCTATGAGTATGGGTCTTGATGGGTCTATGGGTCTCTATGAGTATGGGTCTTGATGGGTCTATGGGTCTCTATGAGTATTGGTCCTGATGGGTCTATGGGTCTCTATGAGTATGGGTCTTGATGGGTCTATGGGTCTCTATGAGTATTGGTCTTGATGGGTCTATGGGTCTCTATGAGTATTGGTCTTGATGGGTCTATGGGTCTCTATGAGAATGGGTCTTGATGGGTCTATGGGTCTCTATGAGTATGAGTCTTGATGGGTCTATGGGTCTCTATGAGTATGGGTCTTGATGGGTCTATGGGTTTCTATGAGTATTGGTCTATGAGTATTGGTCTTGATGGGTCTATGGGTCTCTGTGAGTCTGTAGAATCACGCGTTTGGAGTGTTTGGCTGCTACAAGTTACCACGTGATGATGATGATGAAAAGCCGCTACTAGGATCATTTATCAAAAAGTCTATTTCATTTAGTAGAACGTGTTGTCTATATTCATTTAAAGTTATGCATTTTTATGTGACGTCACATTTCTCAAACACTCCCCCCCCCCCCTCGTCACACATCGTCACAAATGTCTGACCCCCCCCCCCCTCCCTCCCTCCCTCCCAGGTACGAGGCCCAACGTGAATGTTTGTTCAGCTAACTGCGCTGACCCCACCGCACTGACCCACCTCTCCTCTCCTCTCCAGGTGCGTTCCTCATCCCCTACACGGTGATGCTCGCCTTCGCGGGCCTGCCGCTCTTCTTCCTCGAGTGCGCCTACGGGCAGTTCGCCAGTATGGGACCCATCACCATCTGGAAGTCGGTGCCCATCGTGAAAGGTTCGCGAGGGTGGTGGCTCAGGGAAAAAGCCGCATCCGACACCAACTTACCACCCACTCACCCACTTACCACCCACCCACTTACCACCCACCCACTCACCCACCCACTTACCACCAACCCACTTACCACCCACCCACTTACCACCCACCCACTTAACACCGACCCACTTACCACCCACCCACCAACTTACCACCCACCCACTCACCCACCCATTTACCACCCACCCACTTACCACCCACCCACCCACCAACTTACCACCCACCCACTCACCCACCCACCCATTTACCACCCACCCACTTACCACCCACCCACTTACCACCCACCCACTTACCACCTACCAACTTACCACCCACCCACTTACCACCCACCCACTTACCACCCACCCACTCACCCACCCACCAACTTACCACCCACCCACTTACCACCCACCCACTTACCACCTACCAACTTACCACCCACCCACTTACCACCCAGCCACTAACCCACTCTCCCACTTACCCACTCACCCACCCACCAACTTACCACCCACTTACCACCCACTTACCACCCACCCACTTACCACCCACCCACTTACCACCCACCCACTTAACCACCGACCCACTTAACCACCCATCCACCCACTTACCCCCCCCCCCCCGTCCCACAGGGAGAGAGACGTAGAGAGAGAAACACACACAGACACAGAGACACGGAGAGAGAGACAGGGAGAGAGAGACATGGAGATATACAGATAGAGAGACATAGAGAGATACAGATAGAGATACAAAAAGAGACACAGAGAGAGACAGAGACACACAGAGACAGAGACACAGAGAGAGAGACACAGAGAGAGACAGAGACACAAAGAGGGAGAGACACAGACACACAGAGAAAGAGACACACAGAGAGAGACACAGAGAGACACACACACAGAGAGAGAGAGACACAGGGAGAGAGACACACACACAGAGACACACACAGAGAGACAGAGACACACAGAGAGAGACACACACACACAGAGACACACGGAGAGAGACACAGAGAGAGAGACACACACAGAGAGAGACACAGAGAGACACACAGAGAGACACACAGAGAGAGACAGAGAGAGAGAGAGACACACACAGAGAGAGACACACACACACAGAGACACACACAGAGAGAGACAAAGACACACAGAAAGAGACACACACACACAGAGAGACACAGAGAGAGACAGAGAGAGACACACATAGAGAGAGACACAGAGAGACACACAGAGAGAGACACAGAGAGAGACACACACAGAGAGAGGCACACACACAGAGAGACACACACAGAGAGACACACACAGAGAGACACACACAGAGACACACACAGAGAGAGATTATCTTGCCAAGTGGTGATGGTCGTCAGGGAGATGGAGCGGTACTCGAGTCAACGAATCGATGGAATGACACCGATCCCGCCCCTCCCTCTGTCCCAGGCCATGGGGGGGGGGGGGGTGTAGCTGCAGGTGGCTGCCGACACAAGGGGGGCAGTGTCGGCGTGGAGAGAGGGGAGAGGGGAGAGGGGTGGGAGGGAGAGGTGGGTGAGAGGGGGGGGGGGAGAGGGAGAGGTGGCAGAGAGGGTGGGGGGGGGGGGTAGAGGGGGGGTAGAGGGGTGGGTGGGAGAGGTGGGAGAGAGGGGGGGGGAGAGGGGAGAGGGGTGGGAGGGAGAGGGGGGGGAGAGGGGAGAGGGGTGGGAGGGAGAGGTGGGTGAGAGGGGGGGGAGAGGGGGGGGGAGAGGGGGGGAGAGGGGGGGGGAGAGGGGTGAGAGGGAGAGGTGGGAGAGAGGGTGGGGGGGGGGTAGAGGGGAGGTAGAGGGGTGGTGGGAGAGGTGGAAGAGAGGGGGGGGAGAGGGGAGAGGGGTGGGAGGGAGAGGGGGGGAGAGGGGAGAGGGGGGGGGGGAGAGGGGGGTGAGAGGGGGGGGAGAGGGTAGAGGGGTGGGTGGGAGAGGTGGGAGAGAGGGGGGGGAGAGGGGTGGGGGGGAGAGGGGGGGTGAGAGGGGGGTGAGAGAGGGGGGGAGAGGGGAGAGGGGTGGGTGGGAGAGGTGGAACAGAGAGGGGGGGGGGTAGATGGGAGAGAGAGGGAAGAGAGAGGGGGGAGGGGTGGGAGAGAGTGGGGGGGTTAAAGGGGAGAGAGAGGGGGAGAGAGGGAAGAGAGAGGGGGAGAGAGGGGGAGAGAGGGGTGGGTGAGTGAGTGAGTGGGTGAGTTAGTGGGTGAGTGGATGAGTGAGTGGATGAGTGAGTGGGTGAGTGAGTGGGGTGAGTAGGTGAGTGAGTGGGTGAGTGGGTGGGTGGGTGGGAGAGTGAGGGGGAGAGTGGGTGAGTGAGTGGGTGAGTGGGTGAGTGGGTGGGAGAGTGAGGGGGTGAGTGGGTGAGTGAGGGGGTGAGTGGGTGAGTGAGTGGGTGAGTAGGTGAGTGAGTGGGTGAGTGAGTGGGTGAGTGGGTGGGTGGGTGAGTGAGTGGGTGAGTGGGTGGGTGGGAGAGTAAGGGGGTGAGTGGGTGAGTGAGTGAGTGAGTGAGTGGGTGAGAGGGTGGGTGAGTGAGTGAGTGAGTGGGTGAGTGAGTGAGTGGGCGAGTGGAGTGGGTGAGTGAGTGGGTGAGTGGGTGGGTGGGTGGGTGGGAGAGTGAGGGGGTGAGTGGGTGAGTGAGTGAGTGGGTGAGTGGGTGGGTGAGTGAGTGAGTGGGTGAGTGAGTGAGTGAGTGGGTGGGTGAGTGGGTGGGTGAGTCAGTGAGTGAGTGGGTGAGTGAGTGAGTGAGTGGGTGAGTGAGTGAGTGAGTGGATAATGCTGAGTGAGTGAGTGAGTGGATAATGCTGATGATGATCGATATGATAATGATGGTCGTGATGATGATACTGGTGATGATCGTTATGATGCTGATGAAAATGATGGTCGTGATGATGATGGTCGTGATGATGATGATCGTTATGATGATGCTGATGATGGTCGTGATGATGATGATAGTCGTGATGATGATGGTCGTGATGATGATGATGGTCGTGATGATTATAGTTGTCGTGATGATACTGGTGATGATGCTGATGATGGTCGTGATGATGATGATGGTCTTGATGATGATGATGATCGTTATGATGATGCTGATGATGGTCGTGATGATGATAGTCGTGATGATGATGGTCGTGATGATGATGATGGCCGTGATGATGATAGTCGTCGTGATGATACTGCTGATGATGCTGATGATGGTCGTGATGATGATGATGATGGCCGTGATGATGATAGTCGTCGTGATGATACTGCTGATGATGCTGATGATGGTCGTGATGATGATGATGGTCTTGATGATGATGATGATCGTTATGATGATGCTGATGATGGTCGTGATGATGATGATAGTTGTGATGATGATGGTCGTGATGATGATGATGGCCGTGATGATGATAGTCGTCGTGATGATACTGCTGATGATGCTGATGATGGTCGTGATGATGATGATGATAGTCGTTATGATGATCGTTATGATGATGCTGATGATGGTCGTGATGATGATGATAGTCGTTATGATGATCGTTATGATGATGATGGCCGTGATGATGATAGTCGTCGTGATGATACTGCTGATGATGCTGATGATGGTCGTGATGATGATGATGATGATGATAGTCGTTATGATGATCGTTATGATGATGCTGATGATGGTCGTGATGATGATGATAGTCGTTATGATGATTGTTATGATGATGATGGCCGTGATGATGATAGTCGTCGTGATGATACTGCTGATGATGCTGATGATGGTCGTGATGATGATGATGATAGTCGTTATGATGATCGTTATGATGATGCTGATGATGGTCGTGATGATGATGATGATGATTGTCGTGATGATGATCGTTATGATGATGCTGATGATGGTCGTGATGATGATGATGGTCCTGATGATAATAGTCGTCGTGATGATGATGGTCGTGATGATGATGATGACCTCAAGACCTCTGCGACCACTCCGCCCTGACGCTTTGCAGGCGTGGGCTGGACAATGGTGATCACCTCGGCCCTGGTCGGCATCTACTACAACTGCATCATCGCCTACAGCCTCTTCTATCTCTTCGCAAGCTTCACCTCCGAGCTGCCGTGGGCAAAGTGCCGGGAGTGGTGGGGAGCCGACGAACAGTGCTTCGCGCGTGAAAGTGAGATGGAACGGAGATGGGGGGAGATGGTTGGGAGATGGTTGAGAGATGGTTGGGAGATGGGGAGAGATGGGGGGAGATGGGGAGAGATGGGGGACATGGTTGGGAGATGGTTGGGAGATGGAGGGAAAGATGGTTGGGAGATGGAGGGAGAGATGGTTGGGGAGATGGTTGGGAGATGTGGGGGAGATGATAGGGGGAGATGGTTGGGAGATGGAGGGAGAGATGGTGGGGAGATGGTGGGGAGATGGGGGGGAGATGATAGGGGGAGATGGTTGGGAGATGGAGGGAGAGATGGTTGGGGAGATGGTGGGGAGATGGTTGGGAGATGGTTGGGAGATGGAGGGAGAGATGGTTGGGGAGATGGTGGGGAGATGGTGGGGAGATGGCGGGGAGATGGTGGGGAGATGGTTGGGAGATGGTTGGGAGATGGAGGGAAAGATGGTTGGGAGATGGGGAGAGATGGGGGGAGATGGTGGAGAAAGTTCCGGGAGTTGTGGGGAGTGGATGATCGGTGCTTTTTGCGTACAGGTGAGATGACATCCAGCGATGTCACTACACACATTCCACCCTCTAGGGCCGGTACTGCACCTACAGCCTGGTGACATCCAGTGATGTCACTACACACACCGTGCCCTATAGGGCCGGTACTGCACCTACAGCCTGGTGACATCCAGCGATGTCACTACACACACCGTGCCCTCTAGGGCCGGTACTGCACCCACAGCCTGGTGACATCCAGCGATGTCACTACACACACCATGCCCTCTAGGGCCGGTACTGCACCCACAGCCTGGTGACATCCAGCGATGTCACTACACACACCGTGCCCTCTAGGGCCGGTACTGCACCCACAGCCTGGTGACATCCAGCGATGTCACTACACACACCGTGCCCTATAGGGCCGGTACTGCACCCACAGCCTGGTGACATCCAGCGATGTCACTACACACACCGTGCCCTCTAGGGCCGGTACTGCACCCACAGCCTGGTGACATCTAGCGATGTCACTACACACACCGTGCCCTATAGGGCCGGTACTGCACCCACAGCCTGGTGACATCCAGTGATGTCACTACACACACTCCATGCCCTATAGGGCCGGTACTGCACCTACAGCCTGGTGACAACCAGCGATGTCACTACACACACTCCATGCCCTATAGGGCCGGTACTGCACCTACAGCCTGGTGACAACCAGCGATGTCACTACACACACTCCATGCCCTATAGGGCCGGTACTGCACCTACAGCCTGGTGACATCCAGCGATGTCACTACACACACTCCATGCCCTATAGGGCCGGTACTGCACCTACAGCCTGGTGACAACCAGCGATGTCACTACACACACCGTGCCCTATAGGGCCGGTACTGCACCTACAGCCTGGTGACATCCAGCGATGTCACTACACACACCATGCCCTATAGGGCCGGTACTGCACCTACAGCCTGGTGACATCCAGCGATGTCACTACACACATCGTGCCCTCTAGGGCCGGTACTGCACCCACAGCCTGGTGACATCCAGCGATGTCACTACACACACTCCATGCCCTATAGGGCCGGTACTGCACCTACAGCCTGGTGACATCCAGCGATGTCACTACACACACCGTGCCCTATAGGGCCGGTACTGCACCTACAGCCTGGTGACATCCAGCGATGTCACCACACACACCGTGCCCTATAGGGCCGGTACTGCACCTACAGCCTGATGACATCCAGCGATGTCACTACACACATCGTGCCCTCTAGGGCCGGTACTGCACCCACAGCCTGGTGACATCCAGCGATGTCACTACACACACTCCGCCCTCTAGGGCCGGTACTGCACCTACAGCATGGTGACATCCAGCGATGTCACTACACACACTCCATGCCCTATAGGGCCGGTACTGCACCTACAGCCTGGTGACATCCAGCGATGTCACTACACACACCGTGCCCTCTAGGGCCGGTACTGCACCCACAGCCTGGTGACATCCAGCGATGTCACTACACACACCGTGCCCTCTAGGGCCGGTACTGCACCCACAGCCTGGTGACATCCAGCGATGTCACTACACACACCATGCCCTATAGGGCCGGTACTGCACCTACAGCCTGGTGACATCCAGCGATGTCACTACACACACTCCATGCCCTATAGGGCCGGTACTGCACCTACAGCCTGGTGACATCTAGCGATGTCACTACACACACCGTGCCCTCTAGGGCCGGTACTGCACCTACAGCCTGGTGACATCCAGCGATGTCACTACACACACCGCGCCCTCTAGGACCGGTACTGCACCTACAGCATGGTGACATCTAGCGATGACACTACACATAGAATCATATACTTACTAAGTACTTACTAATATAGACTAAATACATTTTTATTTTAAAAAAATTTCATTTATTTTATTTTCACCTACGTGACTTTACCGAAAGAACCAAAGAGTATGGATGCTTGCAGTCACGAAAATTTCAAATCTAGAATATCGACTAATATACTTGCTTACTGATGCTGTCTCTGTTGCTGTTGTCTCCCTCCCCAGAGTGCAACATCACCCCGGCCAACTGCAGCGCTGCCAACAACAGCAACGCGTCCCAGTCGCCCAGCGAGCAGTACTGGAAGTGAGTGCACACCGCTCACCCATCACCCCGGTGTCTCCGCGGGTCTCTGCGTCTCTCTGCGTAACTCTGCGTGTCTCTGTGTCACTACGCGTGTCTCTGTGTGTCTTCACGTGTCTCTGTGTGTCTCCACGTGCCTCTGTGTGTCTCCACGTGTCTCTGTGTGTCTCCACGTGTCTCTGTGTCTCCACGTGTCTCTGTGTGTCTCCACGTGTCTCTGCGTGTCTCCACGTGTCTCTGTGTGTCTCTGTGTGTCTGTGTGTCTCTATGTGTCTCTGTGTGTCTCCACGTGTCTCTGTATGTCTCGATGTGTCTCTGTGTGTCTAGACGTGTCTCTCTGTGTCTCCACGTGTCTGTGTGTCTCCACGTGTCTCTGTGTGTCTCTATGTGTCTCTGTGTGTCTCCACGTGTCTCTGTATGTCTCCACGTGTCTCTGTGTCTCTCCACGTGTCTCTGTGTGTCTCCAAGTATCTCTGCTTGTCTCCACGTGTCTCTGTGTGTCTCTGTGTCTCCACGTGTGTCTGTGTGTCTCCACGTGTCTCTGTGTGTCTCTGTGTGTCTCCACGTGTCTCTGTGTGTCTCCGCGGGTCTCCGCGTCTCTTTGTGTATCTCTGCGTGTCTCCGTGTATCTCCACGTGTCTCTGTGTGTATCCACGTCTCTCTCCGTGTCTCCACGTGTCTTTGTGTGTCTCCACGTGTCTCTGTGTGTCTCCCCGTGTCTCTGTGTGTCTCCACGTGTCTCTGTGTGTTTCCACGTGTCTCCGTGTGTCTCTGTGTGTCTCTGTGTGTCTCCACGTGTCTCTCCGTGCCTCCACGTGTCTCTGTGTATCTCCGCGGGTCTCCGCGTCTCTTTGTGTATCTCTGCGTGTCTCTGTGTCACTATGCGTGTCTCTGTGTCTTTCCACGTCTCTTTCCGTGTCTCCACGTGTTTCTGTATGTCCCCACGTGTCTGTGTGTCTCCACGTGTCTCTGTGTGTCTCCACGTGTCTCTGTGTGTCTCCACGTGTCTCTGTGTGTTTCCACGTGTCTCCGTGTGTCTCTGTGTGTCGCTGTGTGTCTCCACGTGTCTCTCCGTGCCTCCACGTGTCTCTGTGTATCTCCGCGGGTCTCCGCGTCTCTTTGTGTATCTCTGCGTGTCTCCGTGTATCTCCACGTGTCTCTGTGTGTATCCACGTCTCTCTCCGTGTCTCCACGTGTCTTTGTGTGTCTCCACGTGTCTCTGTGTGTCTCCCCGTGTCTCTGTGTGTCTCCACGTGTCTCTGTGTGTTTCCACGTGTCTCCGTGTGTCTCTGTGTGTCTCTGTGTGTCTCCACGTGTCTCTCCGTGCCTCCACGTGTCTCTGTGTATCTCCGCGGGTCTCCGCGTCTCTTTGTGTATCTCTGCGTGTCTCTGTGTCACTATGCGTGTCTCTGTGTCTTTCCACGTCTCTTTCCGTGTCTCCACGGGTTTCTGTGTGTCCCCACGTGTCTGTGTGTCTCCACGTGTCTCTGTGTGTCTCCACGTGTCTCTGTGTGTTTCCACGTGTCTCCGTGTGTCTCTGTGTGTCTCTGTGTGTCTCCACGTGTCTCTCCGTGCCTCCACGTGTCTCTGTGTATCTCCGCGGGTCTCCGCGTCTCTTTGTGTATCTCTGCGTGTCTCTGTGTCACTATGCGTGTCTCTGTGTCTTTCCACGTCTCTTTCCGTGTCTCCACGTGTTTCTGTGTGTCCCCACGTGTCTCTGTGTGTCTCCACGTGTCTCGGTGTGTCTCCACGTGTCTCTGTGTGTCTCCACGTATCTCTGTGTGTCTCCCCGTGTCTCTGTGTGTCTCCACGTGTCTATGTGTGTTTCCACGTGTCTCTGTGTGTTTCCACGTGTCTCTGTGTGTCTCCACGTGTCTCTGAGTGTCTCCGCGTGTCTCTGTGTCTCTCCACGTCTCTTTCCGTGTCTCCACGTGTTTCTGTGTGTTTCCGCGTGTCTCTGTGTGTCTCGGCGTGTCTCTCTGTGTAACTCCGCGTGTCTCTGCGTGTCTCCGCGTGTCTCTGTGTGTCTCCACGTGTCTCTGCGTGTCTCCGCGTGTTTCTGTGTGTCTCCACGTGTCTCTCTGTGTAACTCCGCGTGTCTCTGTTTAACTCCACGTGTCTCTATGTGTGTCTCCGCCACGCGTGTCCGTCTCTCCCACAGTAAGTACGCCCTGCAACGCTCCCCGTCCATGGACGAGACGGGCCCCGTGGTGTGGCACCTCGCCCTTACCCTACTCCTCGCCTGGATCATCGTCGGGGGCGCCCTCATTAAGGGCATTCGCTCATCCGGCAAGGTCAGTGGGACATGGACATTGGGGGAGTCTGTGGGTGTCTGTGTGAGTCTGTGGGTCTCCGTGTGAGTCTGTGGGTCTCTGTGTGAGTCTGTGGGTCTCCGTGTGAGTCTGTGGGTCTCTGTATGAAGAGTCTGTGGATATCTGTATGAGGAGTCTCTGGGTCTTTGTGTGTGATGAGTTTGTGGGTCTCTGTGTGAGTCTGTGGGTCTCTGTGTGAGTCTATGGGTACTTTGTGTGAGTCTATGGGTCTCTGTGTGAGTCTGCGTGTCTCTGTGTGAGTCTGTGGGTCTCTGTGAGTCTGTGGGTCCCTGTGTGAGTCTATGGGTACTTTTTGTGAGTCTATGGGTCTCTGTGTGAGTCTGTGGGTCTCTGTATGAAGAGTCTGTGGATATCTGTATGAGGAGTCTCTGGGTCTTTGTGTGTGATGAGTTTGTGGGTCTCTGTGTGAGTCTGTGGGTCTCTGTGTGAGTCTATGGGTACTTTGTGTGAGTCTATGGGTCTCTGTGTGAGTCTGCGTGTCTCTGTGTGAGTCTGTGGGTCTCTGTGTGAGTCTATGGGTACTTTGTGTGAGTCTATGGGTCTCTGTGTGAGTGTGTGGGTCTCTGTGTGAGTCTATGGGTACTTTGTGTGAGTCTATGGGTCTCTGTGTGAGTCTGCGGGTCTCTGTGTGAGTCTGTGGGTCTCTGTGTGAATCTATGGGTCTCTGTGTGAGTCTGCGGGTCTCTGTGTGAGTCTGCGGGTCTCTGTGTGAGTCTATGGGTCTCTGTGTGAGTCTGCGGGTCTCTGTGTGAGTCTGTGGGTCTCTGTGTGAGTCTGTGGGCCTCTGTGTGAGTCTGCGGGTCTCTGTGTGAGTCTATGGGTCTCTGCGTGAGTCTGCGGGTCTCTGTGTGAGTCTGTGGGTATCTGTGTGAGTAGTCTATGGGTCTCTGCATGAGTCGTCTATGGGTCTGTATGTGCATCTATGGGTCTCCTTGCGAGTAGTCTATGGGTCTGTGTGATAGTTTTTTGGTGCCTTGGCGTGCGTGCCTCTGGCCACCCATGCATGCCCTCTGTGTGTGCCACATTTCCGGCATCTGCTGCTGGCTACTCACTGCTTATACTTAGCTCCTATTTTATCAAGAAGCCACCCCTGGCTTATCACTAAATGATTGCCTCACGAAGTGGCTTATCATCATCATCATCACTACCACGTGGAAATTCACAGCGGCCAAATATTCTAAAAGCGTGGCCGTTGCTTATGATTGTGGAGGGAAAACCCACCGCAAGATCCCACGAGGAGAGTGAGATACACGATAAACTCCAAATATTCCGCAGGTGTCAGGGGTTCGGCATCGAATCCTCGATCTCCTGTACACCAGGCGAGGTAGTTAACATCTCCTAGCCCCCGTGATAATGATGATGAGAGAGAGAGACACGCAAACTCCAAGTATACAGCAGCAGGCATCGTCAGGGTCGGGATCGAACCCACGACCTCCTGCGTACCAGGCGAGGTAGTTAACATCTCCTAGCCACCGTGATGGTGATGATGAGAGAGAGAGAAACAGGCAAACTCCAAATATACAGCAGCAGGCATCGTCAGGGTCGGGATCGAACCCTTGACCTCCTGCATACCAGGCGAGGTAGTCAACATCTCCTAGCCACCGTGATAATGATGATGAGAGAGAGAGAGAGAAACACGCAAACTCCAAGTATACAGCAGCAGGCATCGTCAGGGTCGGGATCGAACCCACGACCTCCTGCATACCAGGCGAGGTAGTTAACATTTCCTAGCCAACGTGATGGTGATGATGAGAGAGAGAGACACGCAAACTCCAAATATACAGCAGCAGGCATCGTCAGGGTCGGGATCGAACCCACGACCTCCTGCATACCAGGCGAGATAGTCAACATCTCCTAGCCACCGTGATGGTGATGATGAGAGAGAGAGACACAGCAGCAGGCATTGTCATGGTCGGGATCGAACCTACGACCTCCTGCATACCAGGCGAGGTAGTCAACATCTCCTAGCCACGGTGATGATGATGAGGGAGGGAGGGAGGTGAGATGAAGATGGGGGGAGGGAGGGTGGAGAGGGTGGAGAGTGGAGGAGGGAGGAGGGAGGGGAGAAGAGGCGGGGAGGTGGGAGAGGGAAGGAAGCCCCCACGCAGACGTCGCATACGCCGGGAGAGGTCGTCAACATTCTCGCCAGCCACTCAGAACTCAGAACTCAGAACTTTGCTCTCCTAACGGGCCCACAGGGCCCTTTAACATTGACGGGGTGGGGAGGGGGGGTGTGTGGGGTGTGTGGGGGGTGACCCCTCACCCATATGACCTTTGCCCCTCCCCCCCCGCCTGCAGGTGGTCTACTTCACGGCCACGTTCCCCTACGTGGTGCTGCTCATCCTTCTGGTGCGCGGGGTCACTCTGCCCGGCGCCATGCTGGGCATCGAGTTCTACATCGGGGCCGAGTCCGACTTGTCCAAGCTGCAATCGGCGGAGGTGGGGGAGGGGGGGAGGGAGGGAGGGAGGGGAGTGAGGGGGGGGAGGGGAGGGAGGGAGGGGAGGGAGGGAGGGAGGGGAGGGAGGGGAGGGAGGGGAGGGAGGGGGGGGAGGGAGGGAGGGAGGGAGGGAGGGGAGGGAGGGGGGGAGGGGAGGATGGAGGGAGGGAGGGGAGGGAGGGGGGGAGGGGAGGGAGGGGAGGGAGGGGAGGGAGGGGGGGAGGGGAGGGAGGGAGGGAGGCAGTGGAGGGAGGGGAGGGGAGGGAGGGAGGGAGGGGGAGGGAGGGAGGGGAGGGGAGGGAGGGAGGGAGGGAGGGAGGGGGAGGGAGGGAGGGAGTGGAGGGAGGGAGGGGAGGGAGGGAGAGGGAGGGAGGGAGTGGAGGGAGGGGAGGGGAGGGAGGGGATGGGGGGGAGGGGGGAGGGAGGGAGGGGGGGGAGGGGGGGAGGGAGTGGAGGGAGGGAGGGGAGGGGAGGGGAGGGGAGGGGAGGGAGGGAGGGAGGGAGGGGGATGAGGGTGGGGAGAGAGGGGAGGGGAGGGAGGGGAGGCAAGTGCCTTCGCCGCTATGATGCTGGTAGCGCAGCAGCAGGGAATCTGGTGATGGGTTTTTTGAGGGTGATTTGTGTTTCTTGTTGGTGTCTATGAACACAGTAACACACAATGGGACTAATGTTACACGGGAAACCCGCGCTATATCTTGGATTAAAAAAGGGAGCACATAAAAAAATAGAAAAAAAAATACAAACAAACGACATGATGAACGAAGTAAAGTGCCGAAAAACTGAGCATCTTACTCGTCTGATCGTTTTAAATATGAAAAAAAAATAAACAAAAAAAATAAAAAAATAAAAATATACAAATAAAAGGAGGGAGGGAGGAATGAGGCTGTCCGCGTCTCCTGAGTGCTCAGCCTGCAGGTGACACAGTCACCAGCAAGGACCAGTCGACATCATGACCATCACGGCCAGTTCCTGGCTCCTAGCGGTAGTGACACTCAATAACCACGACGACCATAACCTCCTACTCTTAGTTCTTTCGGTAAAGTCACGTAGGTAAAAAATAAAATTAGAAATTAATAAAAAATAAAAAATATAAATCACGACGTTTCGGAGGCAACACACAGCAAAATATCTGTATCAAGTGATATTTATTTAACTTTTATTAATTTAATTTTTTTTACCTACGTGACTTTACCGAAAAAATCTAAGAGTACAGGTGAAACTCTTTTATTTTTATCATTTTCATTATTTTATTACTTCCCTTCTACGTGACTTTACCGACAAAACAAAGAAGGTGAAACTGTGACAGTTTCACTTGAAGACGGAAGCTTGTGTTGCCTCCGAAACATCGTGATTTTTTTTAATTTTAATTTCATTTTTTACCTACGTGACTTCACCGAAAGAACTAAGAGTATGAATCCTTGCAGTCACGAAAGCTTCAAATCTAGGACTATAACCTCCCCCCCCTCCTCCTTCATCCCCACCACCACCACCACCGCCGCCGCCAAGGTGTGGAAGGACGCGGCCACACAGATTTTCTTCTCGCTCTCTACGGCATGGGGCGGCCTCATCGCGCTCACCTCCTACAACAAGTTCCACAACAACTGCTTCCAGGACGCGCTGGTCGTCACCATCACCAACTGCGCCACGAGCGTCTTCGCCGGCTTCGTCATCTTCAGCATCCTGGGCCACATGGCGCACACCACGGGGAGGCACGTGTCACAGGTGGCCGACGCAGGTGAGGCTGGCGGTGGGGGTGGTGTGGTAAGGGCTGGGGGGGGGGGAGAGGGAGGGAGGGAGGGATTGGAGAGGGGGGAGGGAGGGAGAAAGAGAGGGAGGTAGTTCGTGAAGCCTTCCATGGATGTACGGGAGTAATCTCCATTTGGTAAAGATACAAGGGGAGGCTGACCGATGCCCGGGTGCAGTCGAGGGATGACTTCCTATTGATCAACCATGTCATGTTTTGCTGATGATCTGGTAATTGCTGCTCACTCAGAGGAGGAGTTTGAGGCGCTGCTGCTAAAGCTGGAGTGTGCCACTAAAAGTTGGGGCCTGACCATCAGCCCCACCAAAACTAAGCACCTGCCTGGGTATTTTGTGGAGAGAGTGGAGAGTTTCCCATACCTGGGCAGTGTGCTCATGACCGGCTACGGTTCAACAGCAGAGGTCTCACTCCGAATCAGTCGAGCGACATTATCTTTTCATCGGCTGCTTAACGCTGTGTGGAACCTACCTGGTCTGTCGCTCCACGCGAAGCTTCGGGTCTTCTCGGCCACGGTCATGCCCTCCCTTCTCTACCCTTTCGAAACGTGGACCCCCCTAATGGAACATCTTCGCCGGTTAGAAACATTTAGGCTGTCCTCCCTATGTTCCATCCTGGGATTAACCTGCAGGATGTGGCTTGTGTGAAGAGCTCACAAATCCTTGAAAGATCTGGACAAAGTCCCATCAGTGAGCTCCTCCGGCAGGCAAGGCTGCATTGGCTGGGTCATGTAGCCCGCATGCCCAGCCACCGCATGCCTAAACAGCTTTTGTTCGGCCGGATCGAGGGTCTAAACGGGCGCGGCACGGGCTAGAGAAGAGATGGAGTGATGTGGTACAGGAGGACGTGGAGCTGAGTGGACTTGCCGATGACTGGTACCAGCGGTGTCAAGATCGGCCTCTGTGGAGGAGGCTCGTGAAGGACGCTACTGGGCAGTTGGAGGCAGTCGCCCTCCTACAACAACGGAGGGCGGAGGAGCGACGCTCACAACAACGAGCGAAGCGCCGGGTGGCTAAAGCACAGCAAGTTGGCACAGTAGGGGGCACAGGTGGTGCATCAGCCAGTCATCTCGGTCATCTCAGTCAGTCGACCCGTGGCACCTGCTGGGTCTGCCCCGTGACCTCCTGCCAGCGGGCGTTCGACACTTCACGTGGCCTTAACGTGCACCTAGCATGGCACAGGTGCTGTGGGTGATGTCACCGCCACCTAAGTGGCGAATGGCGGTTGTTCTTGGTGCGTGCTGGTCTCTGGATGACAACAACACCAACAACCTGCTGTGTAACTCATCAGAATCAATGTTTCGATTTAAAGCTTTCGTGACTGCAGGGATTCATCTTCTTGGTTCTTTCAGTAAAGTCACGTAGAATGGAAATAATAAAATAATAAAAATAAAACATAATAAAATACAATTCTCACGACGTTTCGGCCACAACGCAAGCAGCCGTCCTCAGGTGAAGACCAGGTCTGTCGGGGAGACAGCGTCCGAATGAACACCGCCATATACGCTGCCAAGCCTGGTGGTGTTCATTCAGACGCTGTCTTTCCGACAGACCTGTTCTTCACCTGAGGACGGCTGCTTGCGTTGTGGCCGAAACGTCGTGAGAATTGTATTTTATTATGTTTTATTCGTATTATTTTATTATTTCCATTCTACGTGACTTTACCGAAAGAACCAAGAAGAAGAATCAATGTTGTTGATGATTGCGATGAATGTGGTCGGAGGTGGAGGGTTGTGGGAGGACTCAGCTTTCACGGTGACCCTGTCGGAAGGACTGAGCCTGATGATGATACTGCTACTGATGATGATGATGATTATGATGCTGCTGATTATGATACTGCTACTGACGATAATGATGACACTGCTGCTGATGATGATACTGCTGATGTTGCTACTCCTACTGATGATGATGCTACGACTGATGATGATGCTGCTACTACTGATGATGATGATGATACTGCTACTGATGATGATGATTATGATGCTGCTGATTATGATACTGCTACTGACGATAATGATGACACTGCTGCTGCTGATGATGCTGCTGATGTTGCTACTCCTACTGATGATGATGCTACGACTGATGATGATGCTGCTACTACTGATGATGATGATGATACTGCTACTGATGATGATGATTATGATGCTGCTGATTATGATACTGCTACTGACGATAATGATGACACTGCTGCTGATGATGATACTGCTGATGTTGCTACTCCTACTGATGATGATGCTACGACTGATGATGATGCTGCTACTACAGATGATGATGATGATACTGCTACTGATGATGATGATTATGATGCTGCTGATTATGATACTGCTACTGACGATAATTATGACACTGCTGCTGCTGATGATGCTGCTGATGTTGCTACTCCTACTGATGATGATGCTACGACTGATGATGATGCTGCTACTACTGATGATGATGATGATACTGCTACTGATGATGATGATTATGATGCTGCTGATTATGATACTGCTACTGACGATAATGATGACACTGCTGCTGATGATGATGCTGCTGATGTTGCTACTCCTACTGATGATGATGCTACGACTGATGATGATGCTGCTACTACTGATGATGATGATGATACTGCTACTGATGATGATGATTATGATGCTGCTGATTATGATACTGCTACTGACGATAATGATGACACTGCTGCTGATGATGATGCTGCTGATGTTGCTACTCCTACTGATGATGATGCTACGACTGATGATGATGCTGCTACTACTGATGATGATGATGATACTGCTACTACTGATGATGATTATGATGCTGCTGATTATGATACTGCTACTGACGATAATGATGACACTGCTGCTGATGATGATGCTGCTGATGTTGCTACTTCTACTGATGCTAATGCTACTACTACTGATGATGATGATGCTGCTACTACTGATGCTGCTGATGATGATGTGGCTGTAGGCTTTGCACTCGCCTTCATTGCGTACCCCGAGGCGCTGGCCCAGCTTCCCATCTCCCCTCTGTGGTCCATCCTCTTCTTCCTCATGCTGCTTACGCTGGGCCTGGACAGCCAGTTCACCATCCTCGGTGGGTACCACCACCACCACCATGATCTCTGTGTGTGTGTCTCTGTGTGTGTGTGTCTGTGTGTCTCTGTCTAAAGGGGAGCGGTGGTGTAGCGGTTAGCGCGCTGCGCTATGAACCTGGCGACCCGGGTTCGATTCCCGTTCACGGCTAACACCAGTGAAGAGTATCTGAACCGGTCCTGGGCCTCCCCTAGGTCGACTCAGCCTTAAATGAGTACCCGGTGCGGTGTGCAAACATAGCCACTGGGGAGACAAAGGCGGTCGGGCGTGGTGCTGGCCACCCACCCCCTCGTGTACACCGTTCCGGCCTTCATAGGTGCTCGCTAACAGCACTTGCCCCTACAGTCTGTTAAGGCTATACGGGGGATCTTTATCTTTTGTGTCTCTCTCTGCCTCTCCGTGTGTCTCTGTGTCTCTCTCTCCCTCTGCCTCTCTGTGCCTCTCTGTTCATAATAAAGGCGTTTTGGTTTAGATCGCGCAAGTATAAATGTGTCGCAACCCTCCACCACCCGACACGGCCAATCAGTAAAAAATTAACCCGTAAAAACAAAGTTTTTCACTATAAATCCTCTATATGCGTGGCATCGGGGCGGCTAGAGTTCTCTCGTCCTCTGGCTTGAGATGGCTGCCACCTATGAGTCAGATGATTGTCTGGCAGCATTAAACAATTGGTAATTAAATATTTAATTTGTTTTCCCTATATAGTGTAAAATTTTGGAAAAAACATTTTCACGAAAATGCTTTGTCACGCACAACGAGTCTGTGTGCAAAATGTCAGCTCGATTGGATCACGGGAAGTGGGTTAAAAAACGACCGAAAGATGTGCACGGTCCTAAGCAAGCAAGCGAACTTAATATAAAGGATTTTTTAAAAAATTAACCCGTAAAAACAAAGTTTTTCACTATAAATCCTTTATATGCGTGGCGGCTAGAGTCCTCTCGTCCTCTGGCTTGAGATGGTTGCCACCTATGGGTAAGATGATTGTCTGGCAGCATTAAACAATTGGTAATTAAATATTTTTTAAAAAATTCCCTAAACAGTGTAAAATTTTGGAAAAAACATTTTCACGAAAATAAATTGTCACGCACAACGAGTCTGTGTGCAAAATGTCAGCTCGATTGGATCACGGGAAGTGGGTTAAAAAACGACCGAAAGATGTGCACGGTCCTAAGCAAGCAAGCAATCACGCAAGCACGCAAGTAAACTTAATATAATAGATTAAAAAATGCCTCACGTTGACAAAACGCCAATGAGTTACTTCTTCAGCCCACCGATGTGAAGAGTGGATGCACAACATTTAGAATTTGAGTAGTACGACGTTTCGCTGGTTACCACATCCAGCATCTTCGGGAGCTTTTCCAGAATAGTGGAAACGTCCCACATGCTTCGGGTCTTAAAGAGTGCAGGATAACTGCACGTTTCGAGATGAGGGGTGGGGGCACTGGTGGAGCCAGTGGGGGGGGGGGGGGGGTGGCACCTGCCCCCCCAATGATCCGATCGAAATCTCTAATTTCGATCGGATCATTGGGGTTTATTGGTAATTAATCGGCATTTTGCGACCCCCACTGCCACTGTGTAGCATATTGTTACGTTCCAGGGACTCTACGAGATGATAGGACAATAGTGTGAGTCCACAATTGGCAATAAGTAACGGCAAAGCGGTTATAAGTGACTCAGAATTGTGCGCAGTTGTGTATACAGTCCTTAAAATAAGTATAACCCGTAAAAACAAAGTTTTTCACTATAAATCCTTTATATGCGTGGCGGCTAGAGTCCTCTCGTCCTCTGGCTTGAGATGGCTGCCACCTATGGGTCAGATGATTGCATTGCACCATTAAGCAATTGGTAATTAAATATAATATTTTTGTCCTAAAAAGTGTAAAATTTTGGAAAAAAAATTTCACGAACATTAATTGTCACGCACAACGAGTCTGTGTGCAAAATGTCAGCTCGATTGGATCACGGGAAGTGGGTTAAAAAACGACCGAAATATTTGCACGGTCCTAAGCAAGCAAGCGAACTTAATATAAAGGATTTAAAAATACAAATCATTTCAACCGTTGTGGTAGCTACAGACTCAGCGCAGTCTGGAAGCAAATCGTTAAGTAACACACGACACACATTGAAATTCCTCATAGAGGAGTCGCATGCTAAGTGGCTGATTACTGATTTATTACATAATTGCTTACACCCGCACATCTGATCTCGAAACGTAATTGGGTTCAACAATGATCAGCACGTCATCCTGCACTATTTAAGACGGGAAGCACGTGGGACGTCTTCACTGTACTGGCAAAATTGCCCGAAGATGCTGTATGTGGTTACCAGCGAAACGTCGAACTACTCAAATTCTAAACGTTGTGGATCCACTCTTCACACCGGTGGGCTGAAGAAGTAACTAATTGGCGTTTTGTAAACGTGACGTATTTGTGAATAATAACGGGATCTAACACAAAAAGCCTTTATTATGAATAACACTGGTCGCGAAAGCCTACGTGTTACACTCTCCGTGTGTCTCCGTGTGTTTCTCTCCGTCTGTCTATGTGTCTCCGTGTGTCTCTCTCGGTCTCTCTCTGTGTCTCCGTGTGTGTGTCTCTCTCTCTCCGTCTACCTCTCTCTATCTGTCTCTCTCCGTGTGTCTGTCTCTCTGTGTGTGTCTCCGTGTGTCTGTCTCTCTGTGTGTGTCTCTGTGTGTGTCTCCGTGTGTCTGTCTCTCTCTGTGTGTGTCTCCGTGTGTCTGTCTCTCTCTGTGTGTGTCTCCGTGTGTCTGTCTCTCTCTGTGTGTGTCTCTGTCTCTCTGTGTGTCTCTCTCTTTCTGTCTCTCTGTGCGTCTCCGTGTGTATCTGTGTCTGTCTCTCTCCGTGTCTCTCCTGTGTATGTGTGTGTCTCTCTGTCTCTCCCGTGGGAGGCTCACACTGCCCGTGTCGCCCTCACGAATCCAGAGACGGTGACCACCGCTCTTCTGGACGAGTTCCCCAAATTGTTTGGCAAGCGGCGGCTCCAACTCCTCTTCTCACTCTGCATCATCCTCTTCCTGCTCGGTCTCACCTGCACCACTCAGGTGAGCGACTCACTCACCACTCACCCCTCGCTCACCACTCGCCCCCCCCTCGCTCCCCCCCCTCGCTCCCCCCTCCCCCTCGCTCTCCCGAGTTCGATCCCCGCTCACGACCAACTGCCACCCAACTCCCCTCGTGTGCCACAGTGGCCCGGCCCTTAAAAGCACTTGCCCCAGCGGTCTGCTGCAGGCTACACGGGGGAACTTTGTCTGTGTCTGCCCCCTGCAGGCTGGCATCTACTGGGTGAATCTGATCGACCACTTCTGCAGCGGATGGGCTCTGCTGGTCGCCGCTATCTTGGAGCTCATTGGCATCAACTGGATCTACGGTGCGTGGACTAATCTCCATCTGTTCCATCTCGCTCTCTTCTACAGCAGTGTGTGGACTAAGCTCCATCTGTTCCATCTCGCTCTCTTCTACAGCAGAGTGTGTGGACTAAGCTCCATCTGTTCCATCTCGCTCTCTTCTACAGCAGTGCGTGGACTAAGCTCCATCTAGATTTGAAGCTTTCGTGACTGCAAGGATTCATATTCTTAGGTTTTTTTTTTCGGTAAAGTCACGTAGGTAAAACATCAAAATTATTAACCACGCAAAAAAGACTTAATTACACTTTTTTGGACCATCTTATCTGACAGGCACTAGTCTACTTTACTTTACCGAGTGTTTACATCCCCAGTGTTTAACAGTAATCTCTTCATTGTTCAGCCAGCATTGGTATAAACATGGGCATTTTCGTTCTTTTCTATCATGTGTATCAGGCCTCCCCCTCCCCCCCCCTCTCTGTCCAATGCGTTGGCGTGTGCAGCAGTTTGTCTCTTGCACACAATCGCTTCCACGCCGTCGCCCACCCTTTTGGCCCCGCCCCCCTCCCTCCCGATACGTTCCATTCATTGGCTACCACATTCTGATGAGCTCCCCCCCCCTCTCCTCCCCTCAACTCGCTTTTAAGGGATTACATCTTGAATCCTTGCCTCACTTGAAGCCGCTAATCTGGCTGTGACGGTCCCACCTGATGACGGAGACTTGTGTTGCCTCCGAAACGTCGTGATCTTTATTTTATTTTTATTAATTTTGATGTTTTACCTACGTGACTTTACCGAAAAAAAAAAACCTAAGAATATAAGCTCCATCTGTTCCTTCTTGCTCACTCCAACAGCAGTGTGTGTGGACTAATCTCCATCTGTTCCTTCTTGCTCACTCCAACAGCAGTGTGTGTGGACTAATCTCCATCTGTTCCATCTCGCTCCCTCCTACAGCAGAGTGTGTGGACTAATCTCCATCTGTTCCATCTCGCTCCCTCCTACAGCAGAATGTGTGGACTAATCTCCATCTGCCATCTCACTCCCTCCTACAGCAGAGTGTGTGGACTAATCTCCATCTGTTCCATCTCGCTCCCTCCTACAGCAGAGTGTGTGGACTAATCTCCATCTGCTGCATCTCATTCCCTCCTACAGCAGAGAGTGTGGACTAATCTCCATCTGTTCCATCTCGCTCCCTCCTACAGCAGAGTGTGTGGACTAATCTCCATCTGCTGCATCTCATTCCCTCCTACAGCAGAGAGTGTGGACTAATCTCCATCTGTTCCATCTCGCTCCCTCCTACAGCAGAGTGTGTGGACTAATCTCCATCTGTTCCATCTCGCTCTCTCCTACAGCAGTGTGTGTGGACTAATCTCCATCTGTTCCATCTCGCTCCCTCCTACAGCAGAGTGTGTGGACTAATCTCCATCTGTTCCATCTCACTCCCTCCTACAGCAGAGTGTGTGGACTAATCTCCATCTGTTCCATCTCACTCCCTCCTACAGCAGAGTGTGTGGACTAATCTCCATCTGTTCCATCTCGCTCCCTCCTACAGCAGAGTGTGCGGACTAATCTCCATCTGTTCCATCTCGCTCCCTCCTACAGCAGAGTGTGTGGACTAATCTCCATCTGTTCCATCTCGCTCCCTCCTACAGCAGAGTGTGTGGACTAATCTCCATCTGTTCCATCTCGCTCCCTCCTACAGCAGAGTGTGTGGACTAATCTCATCTGTTCCATCTCACTCCCTCCTACAGCAGAATGTGTGGACTAATCTCCATCTGTGCCATCTCACTCCCTCCTACAGCAGAGTGTGGACTAATCTCCATCTGTTCCATCTCACTCCCTCCTACAGCAGAGTGTGTGGACTAATCTCCATCTGTTCCATCTCACTCCCTCCTACAGCAGAGTGTGTGGACTAATCTCCATCTGTTCCATCTCACTCCCTCCTACAGCAGAGAGTGTGGACTAATCTCCATCTGTTCCATCTCACTCCCTCCTACAGCAGAGTGTGTGGACTAATCTCCATCTGTTCCATCTCGCTCCCTCCTACAGCAGAGTGTGTGGACTAATCTCCATCTGTTCCATCTCGCTCCCTCCTACAGCAGAGTGTGTGGACTAATCTCCATCTGTTCCATCTCGCTCCCTCCTACAGCAGAGTGTGTGGACTAATCTCCATCTGTTCCATCTCACTCCCTCCTACCTGTTGGTTGGTGTCGGAGCTAATTGTCACCGTTAACGTCGTCATCATCCTTGTCATGGCGACCCATCACCAGATGAGAGCCAACCCTTGACACCCTCCCCACCGCCACCCCAAATCTTCCTCCCCTCCAGGAGGGAATCGATTCATCAGCGACATCGAGATGATGATCGGCAAGAAGTCGTTCCTCTTCTGGCTCTGGTGGCGCGCCTGCTGGTTCGTCATCTCGCCCCTGCTGCTCATTGTGAGTCCACCAGCACAGCGCTCATCACTCGCCCCCACACACACACAAAGACAAAGATCCCCCGTCTAACCTAAACAGACTGTAGGGGCAAGTGCTGTTAGCGAGCACCTATGAAGGCCGGAACGGTACACAAGGGGGTGGGTGGCCAGCACCACGCCCGACCGCCTTTGTCTCCCCAGTGGCGATGTTTACACACCGCACCAGGTACTCATTTGAGGCTGAGTCGACCTAGGGGAGCGGTAGTGTAGTGGTTAGCGCGCTGCGCTATGAACCCGGCGACCCGGGTTCGATTCCCGCTCACGGCTAACACCAGTGACGATTATCTGAACCGGTCCCGGGCCTCCCCTAGGTCGACTCGGCCACACATACACACACACATGCACAACACACAAACCCACCAATCCACCCAGAGACCTACCCACCAACTTACACACTGACCCACCCAACGACACACGGACTCGCCCACCTACCGACTCGCCCACTCTCCCAACTTGACCACCCACTCGCCCACTAACCAATTCACCCACCATCGACTTGCCCACCCACCAATACACCCACCAACCCACCGACCGTGCCTCTCCCCACACACGCAAGCAACCAACCATTCCCCAACGACAATCCGCCCGGAGCCTTAAACAACACTCCCCTACTCGCCCCCCCCCCCCCCCATCACAACACGCATAAACCCACCAATCCACCCAGACCTACCCACCAACTTACACACTGACCCACCCAACGACATACTGACTCGCCCACCCACCGACTCGCCCACTAACCAATTCATCCACCGACCCACCCACTCGCCGACTGACATGCCTACCCACCGATACACCCACCAACCCACCGACCGTGCCATTATACTCATAGTTCTTTCGGTAAAGTCACGTAGGTAAAAAATGAAATTGAAATTAAAAAAATAAAATAATAAAAAATAAAAATATAATAAAAAATATTTTAAATTTCAATTTTTTACCTGCGTGACTTTACCGAAATAACCTAAGAGTATGAATCCTTGCAGTCACGAACGCTTCAAATCTAGAATCAACCCACCATTCTGCCCGGAGCCTTATACAACACTCCCCTACTCGCCCCCCCCCCCCCCCCCCCCCCCCCCCATCGCCACGCAGGCCATCCTGGTGTGGTCTCTGGTGACCTTCACGACTCCCAGCTACGGCGACGTCGTCTACCCGGACTGGGCAGTGGCGCTCGGCTGGTGCATGATCTCCTTCAGCCTCATGTGGATCCCCGTCATAGCCGCCTGGAAGATGGCGCGGGCCAGCGGTGGGCCTTGGGAGGTACAGGAAGTGGAAAAATTGTGTACAATAATTTAACATGAGAAACCAAAACGCTATCAAACTGACAGTTTGTGAGCTTTTTGGCGGTCTTCTACGCTCGGTGTTTTGCCACCTCTCTCTTGCGCGCTCTCGTGCTCTCGCGGAAGCAAGGGCGGTGGCTCGTTGTCCGTCGTGGTGTGGAAATTTATCGAGGGATAAATTCTCCCTAAACGCGTGTTTTTATACAGACTCGTAGAGACCCAGAAAATGCTGTGAACTTCTTTCTCACTGTACGTAGCCAACCGTGCTATGCATGTCTGCGTGTTAACATACCCTCACGTATACGTGTGTGTGTGGGGAGCAGTAGTGTAGTGGTTGGCACTGGTGGAGCCAGTGGGGGTGACGCTTGCCCCCCCCCCCCCCACCTGAAATTTCTGGCTCCGCCATTGGCGGTTAGCGATGCGCGGTGCTATGAACCTGTCGACCAGGGTTCGATTCATCCTCACGGCCAACACCGATGACGATTATTTGAAACAGTAGGTCAGCCTCCAAATGAGTACCTGGTGCGGTGTGTAAACATCGCCACTGGGGAGACAAAGGCGGCCGGGCGTTGTGTTGGCCACCCACCCCCTCGTGTGCTGTCTTTCGTAGGCGCTCGCTAACAGCACTTGCCCCAACAGTCTGAGTCTACACGGGATCATTTTTAAATCCTTTATATTAAGTTTGCTTGCTTGCTTAGGACCGTGCAAATCTTTCGGTCGTTTTTTAACCCACTTCCCATGATCCAATCGAGCTGACATTTTCCACACAGACTCGTTGTGCGTGACAATTAATGTTCGTGAAATTGTTTTTCCAAAATTTTACACTTTTTAGGACAAAAATATTATATTTAATTACCAATTGCTTAATGGTGCAATGCAATCATCTGACCCATAGGTGGCAGCCATCTCAAGCCAGAGGACGAGAGGACTCTAGCCGCCACGCATATAAAGGATTTATGGTGAAAAACTTTGTTTTTACGGGTTATACTTATTTGCATCTTTTTTTATTGTGTG
This sequence comes from Lethenteron reissneri, assembly GCF_015708825.2. Classification (NCBI taxonomy): domain Eukaryota; kingdom Metazoa; phylum Chordata; class Hyperoartia; order Petromyzontiformes; family Petromyzontidae; genus Lethenteron; species Lethenteron reissneri. Next base: position 2,105,202 of record NC_083848.1, read on the forward strand.
TGCGCATGTCAGCGATTGAAAGCCATCTGCAGGAGCGAGCCGGGCTGGGGCCCCCGGCTTGCCGAACACCGCACCGGACGCTACGCTCCCATCGGCGCCACCACCGCCCCGATCTACGAAAACTACTCATCCACCGAGCCCAGCGATGGGGTCAAGGGAGCGGCATCGATTGGGAGCACCTCCTCCTCTTCACCGGCGGCAGCAGCTGCATCGTCGCCGACGAAACGGAGTCAAGACGAGGACTTCACGACGGCGCTATGAGCTGCCCGTTCGTTCGTCTGCTCCTCGCTCGTTCACTCCTACACTCAGTTGTTCATTCACTTTCACGCTCATCCGCTGATTCCCTTTCACGCTGATTCCCTTTCACGCTGATTCACTTTGACGCTCATTCGCTCTGATTCACTTTGACGCTCATCCGCTCTGATTCACTTTGACGCTCATCCGCTCTGATTCACTTTGACGCTCATCCGCTCTGATTCACTTTGACGCTCATCCGCTCTGATTCACTTTGACGCTCATCCGCTCTGATTCACTTTGACGCTCATCCGCTCTGATTCACTTTGACGCTCATCCGCTCTGATTCACTTTGACGCTCATCCGCTCTGATTCACTTTGACGCTCATCCGCTCTGATTCACTTTGACGCTCATCCGCTCTGATTCACTTTGACGCTCATCCGCTCTGATTCACTTTGACGCTCATCCGCTCTGATTCACTTTGACGCTCATCCGCTCTGATTCACTTTGACGCTCATCCGCTCTGATTCACTTTGACGCTCATCCGCTCTGATTCACTTTGACGCTCATCCGCTCTGATTCACTTTGACGCTCATCCGCTCTGATTCACTTTGACGCTCATCCGCTCTGATTCACTTTGACGCTCACCCGCTCTGATTCACTTTGACGCTCACCCGCTCTGATTCACTTTGACGCTCACCCGCTCTGATTCACTTTGACGCTCACCCGCTCTGATTCACTTTGACGCTCACCCGCTCTGATTCACTTTGACGCTCACCCGCTCTGATTCACTTTGACGCTCACCCGCTCTGATTCACTTTGACGCTCACCCGCTCTGATTCACTTTGACGCTCACCCGCTCTGATTCACTTTGACGCTCACCCGCTCTGATTCACTTTGACGCTCACCCGCTCTGATTCACTTTGACGCTCACCCGCTCTGATTCACTTTGACGCTCACCCGCTCTGATTCACTTTGACGCTCACCCGCTCTGATTCACTTTGACGCTCACCCGCTCTGATTCACTTTGACGCTCACCCGCTCTGATTCACTTTGACGCTCACCCGCTCTGATTCACTTTGACGCTCACCCGCTCTGATTCACTTTGACGCTCACCCGCTCTGATTCACTTTGACGCTCACCCGCTCTGATTCACTTTGACGCTCACCCGCTCTGATTCACTTTGACGCTCACCCGCTCTGATTCACTTTGACGCTCATCCGCTCTGATTCACTTTGACGCTCATCCGCTCTGATTCACTTTGACGCTCACCCGCTCTGATTCACTTTGACGCTCACCCGCTCTGATTCACTTTGACGCTCACCCGCTCTGATTCACTTTGACGCTCATCCGCTCTGATTCACTTGACGCTCACCCGCTCTGATTCACTTTGACGCTCATCCGCTCTGATTCACTTTGACGCTCATCCGCTCTGATTCACTTTGACGCTCATCCGCTCTGATTCACTTTGACGCTCATCCGCTCTGATTCACTTTGACGCTCATCCGCTCTGATTCACTTTGACGCTCATCCGCTCTGATTCACTTTGACGCTCATCCGCTCTGATTCACTTTGACGCTCATCCGCTCTGATTCACTTTGACGCTCATCCGGCTCTGATTCACTTTGACGCTCATCCGCTCTGATTCACTTTGACGCTCATCCGCTCTGATTCACTTTGACGCTCATCCGCTCTGATTCACTTTGACGCTCATCCGCTCTGATTCACTTTGACGCTCATCCGCTCTGATTCACTTTGACGCTCATCCGCTCTGATTCACTTTGACGCTCATCCGCTCTGATTCACTTTGACGCTCATCCGCTCTGATTCACTTTGACGCTCATCCGCTCTGATTCACTTTGACGCTCATCCGCTCTGATTCACTTTGACGCTCATCCGCTCTGATTCACTTTGACGCTCATCCGCTCTGATTCACTTTGACGCTCATCCGCTCTGATTCACTTTGACGCTCATCCGCTCTGATTCACTTTGACGCTCATCCGGCTCTGATTCACTTTGACGCTCATCCGCTCTGATTCACTTTGACGCTCATCCGCTCTGATTCACTTTGACGCTCATCCGCTCTGATTCACTTTGACGCTCATCCGCTCTGATTCACTTTGACGCTCATCCGCTCTGATTCACTTTGACGCTCATCCGCTCTGATTCACTTTGACGCTCATCCGCTCTGATTCACTTTGACGCTCATCCGCTCTGATTCACTTTGACGCTCATCCGCTCTGATTCACTTTGACGCTCATCCGCTCTGATTCACTTTGACGCTCGTTCACTTTCGCGCTCATTCGCTTGCAACTCTTCACTCGCGCGCTCATTCACCCATGCTCTCACTCATTTGCTCTCGTGCTCAACCATCCTCCCCCTTCTGTTCTCCTCACCCCATTCCACTCTCCCTATCATCACCTTCCCTCGCCATCCCTTCCCCTCCACCCCACGCAACTCGAATCACAAAGCAACCTACAGAAATGTGCAGTAAGTCCCTTCGGCTCAACGCGCGTTTAACCCAGTCTCACTGCAAAGGTGGGGGGGGGGGGGGTCGGGGGGTTGGGGAAATAAGTCCGCAGACAAAGTTGCCGTCGATCAAATATCAGAATCGCGTGCGGTTTAATTAATGATTACGTAATTAATGTATTCGTTCATACATGGGCGGGGTCTCACAGGTGTGAGGGGAAGATGGACGTCGCTGATTGGCTAAGGGAATTGTTACTCGGTACCCCGCTGATGTATATGTCGGGCTATGAAATTTTGAAAGAAAAAAAATATTTTTTATAAAATTCGAAAGATGGCCAAGTTACGGAAATTATGCTAATGTATGTAACTATATGCATAAATTATGATAATCGTATTAATTTATGTGAATGCTTGCGATTATGTAAATGTTGGCAGTTATGATAATTAGGCTTGGCTTCGTTTTCCAGAGTTGAATCAATCGGGATAAAACAATTATCTTTGATTAAACATGTATTGATTATCTTAGTGTGTTTATGTTAGGTCTCCAAATTCATATCTCAACGCAGGATACAGTTCTTATAAATAAGAGTTTTGCATAAACTTAGGAACGAAACGCTCAAACACTTTTGTGTTAATTCCTGCTCGGAATTATCCACGGTACCATCGGGGAGTTTGTTCTCAGTGAGCAGCACGTTTAACCAACAATGATTGCTGGTTTCACTTTGGCAACCGCACATCATTAATTCCACCGTGTAACGAGCATATCCGGCTATAGGTAGAGTCTTTAAAACAGGCATGCAACGATATTCATATGAAGGGCAATGAACAAATTATTATATCCCGAGGGCAAGAGTATACGTCAATAGATTCATCGGCAAGATTATGCAATTAACGAAAATGAATCACTAAAACACTTCTAACGACCGTATTCGTGTAACTCGACGGGCAACAACTGCTTTTCACGATCAGTTGATGTTGAACGCACCACCTTGAAATGGCAACCGTTTTCGAAACGCAGATTACTTTGTGGAATAATCTTATTCGTCCCGATGTGCGTGGTGTGTGTGTGTCCCCTTGGTAAAGTAATTAATTATTATTTTTTTAGAGCTGGGAGTTGTGTCGTGAGCTTGCGAGGGTTGGGGGGGGGGCATACACACCGCTGCTTCACTCCCTGCTTGCCCGCGCGGGCGCGTCTGCAGCCTTTGGCTCACTCTCTCCACTGCTAGATGAGTGGCGTCGGCACAATGTTGTCCTTGTAGAGGCTCGGTCGCTCGACGCTGAGCAGGGCTTGGTGGCGCTTGGCTCCCGTGCCCTGTGGCCGTTTGCAGCTGTTTGTCCGCAGCTGGGTGACGAGTCGGCACGACGCTCGCTGTCGTGGTGCGCGATGATTCCGTCAGCGCACGCGCAGCTCCTCCGCAGCTGGATGTCTTGTCTGTTCTCAGCGGGTGCTGGTCGATGTGTGTATTAAACACACGGCGCAATCGATGGCGCTCTCCTCTGCCTCACGGGCGGCCGGTCAGGCTTTTTCCACTGCTCCGTTCGCTCTCCTTGCTTTCGCCTTTGGCGTGCAGCTGACAGCTTCACACGGGCACCCGCTGATGCCTCTCCCGCCCTCACTTCAGGGGCTGCGTGGTTCAGGTTCTTTCACGAGAGTGATAGCTGGAATTTCGCAAGCGTCACTCGTACTTAACCACACCTCGCCACCTCGTTCCGTGAGAATCTACACCGACTTTCGGTGTCGGTGTTTGCTCCCTTGCGACGGCACCGCCAGCCGGAGCAAGGCTGAAACCAGCCTCGACCCAGACTGAACTCGGACTTCTGGCACTCTAACGACCCCCCCCTCGTCCCATCTCTCCTCGAGGCACAACCCATGGTTGGTGTCGGTGCCTGCCGGCAAGTCTCCACCCCCAACTCCCTTGCGAGCCTCCCTCGCAACGCTGCGTTGCAAGCCGAGTCACAAGACTGAGCAAGACTCGAACCAGACAGAACTGCGTGATGTGCGTTTGTGCTTAACCCAATAACTTGAAACCCTCCCCTCTCTGCGCGTCTCTTGCGAGAGGAAAAAAAACAGAAAAAACAAAAGCCCCAGGAATGTCAGGCCATAGACCCCTCGCCAATCTGGAGATTTCCCGATAGTCCGTAACCTCTCTTTGCCCCAAGCTTGTTGTTCAATGGTATTTTACGGCCTCCTAGATGCTTGGTGTGGCTTGAGGGGTAGTTGAGTTTTGGGAATATGGTTTTTTTATATATATTTTTTTTATTATTATTCATATTATTGGCCGAATTATTCTTAGTATGAATTTGGAAAAAGGGGCATAAATATGTCATGTTCTTGGAGGGAAACGGAGTCTTCGTAGAGGCAACACGGTTTATTATACCAAACGGTTTACACTTAAACTCTAACACAAAGGGGTAATGGCCCCTTTCACCCACAACCTGGGTAGGTACACCCTCCGGGCTATCGTATCTACAACTGTCCACTCTAGCCCTTCGGCTAGCTAGACCTAGCGGAGGCTGACCCACCGCTGGCCCGGTGGGTCTCTGACCACTGGCCCTTAGAAGGACATCAGGCCGAGGGAACCTCGGGGTTCTAGCCTCTCGACCACTGGCACCGCACTGAGCCCCGGCCCTTAGAAGGACGTCGGCGGCTTGGGGTCCAGGGTCTTCTTCTCCAGGCGGCTTCTGGCTTCGGCTTGAGACGGACTGCCTCGTGCTCTCAGGGACCCGCCTTATATACTCTTTCTCCCTGAGAGGCAGGGTTCTGGGGGATCGTAGCTTCTGCCAGCCCCCTTCCCTCAGAGGAGTTTCAACCACCGTTGGCCCGACCGGTTTCTACCCCCTCCCACTGGTTATGGCGAGTGTGTGTCAATCATGACCACCACAAATACAACCCCCCTCCCCCTCACACTTCACGAGCTGCCACTCTCTCCCGCTTCTCTTCATCTTTCTATCCGCCTCTCCCTCGTGTTTTTAAAGACCCGGTAATGTGATTTTTATGACGGCAAATCAATTTTCTACCACGGTCATGGCTTACTCGGCCACTCGCCCACTACCTCGACCACCACCAACAATACCGCCATCACTACCACGACGTCTTTTAGTCCGTCGACTCTCCATGTGGAGGTGGATGGCAGCTCCATCGGTGAGCCCCCCCCCCCCCCCACTCCTCCTGTGCCGCTGCTAGGCCTCGGCAAGGTAATTGTACCCTTTTTACCTGGTAAAAGGGTAAAAGGTGTCGACATGCCAAGGGGTAAGGGTTTAAGGTAGGCTCGTTGCTTTGTACACTTTTTTACCTTGCCGAGGCCTAGCCGCTGCCCAAGTGGACCGGCTGCCACGTTGATGCCCTCCCGCAGCCTGCGCCCCACCGTCTCCCAGAATCTGGTGCAGCACGTTCAAGAGGGGGACAGGGTTCTGCCACGTTCTTTACCCACGGCGTTTGGGCACCAGGGCCCTGCGGTAGGAGGTGAGCAGCGTTTTCCACAGGGTCTGGGCTTGGACCACCTGGTATCTTAGTCCCTGCTGCTGCAGCTGCTCCAACTGCTCCAACTGCAGCTGCTGCTGCATTAGCGTGCGGGACACGGGGACAAAGCATGATCTGTGTAGACACTGGGACAATGCATGACCCGGCGGCGGGTCGTCAGTCTGCACGAGGTTCCCGTGGATGGTGTCAGAAGTGGGGTTTCTGCTGCTCCAGCTGCTCCAACTACTGCAACTGTCCGAGCTGCTATTGCAGATGCTGCATTAGCGTGCGTGACACGGGGACAAAGCGTGATCTGTGTAGACACTGGGACAATATATGATCTGGCGGCGGGTCGTCAGTCTGCACGAGGTTCCTGTGGATGGTGTCAAGAGTGGGTTTGCTGCTGCTGCTGCTCTGGCTGCTTCAGAAGCTCCAACTGCTGCTGCTTGAGCTTGTTGGTCCTGCTTCACAAAACATAAGATCCTCCGGTGCCCCCACCTCCCAGGTATTCCAGCCGGTCTGACCTCTGGGACCCTGGATGTTGGTGCCAGAAGAAGTACCTGCCCGTGGCTTGGGTGCTTTGGTAGTCCATGAAAAACTAGTTTTTTTTTTTTTAAAACAACAGTTAGTTTGTGAGTATTCTCAGTCCACTCTTCCTCTCTCTCGCCCTCCATCACCTTCTGCTCAATCCACTCTCTTTCTCGCTCCATTGGTTCAATCCACGCTCTGCCCCTCTGCTCTCTCCACCTTCTCAATCCTCTCCTTTTTCTAGCGGAGGGGGGAGGGGCCACCTGTAACCAGTTTTAAAGTGCGTTGGATGACCATGTGCGCTGATTTAACATTTTGTTATTGTTCAAACGATTAACCGTCGTTGTTGTTAATGATGATTATGATGAGAGCCCATCCTCCTGCCCCTCGTCGTGATTTGTGGTTTGTACTTTTTTTCGAATTGTCCCAAAAATAAAAAAAATGAATAAAAATGTAACTCGAATCGGATATCAGTTTGCTAAATTGAGGGGAGGGGGAGGGGAGCCCGAGCCACGGTTCTTACTGTGACATATTGGATAATACGGCCCTGGTGATTGGGTGGGTGGATAAGTGGCAGAGATTCTAGATTTGAAGCTTTCGTGACTGCAAGGATTCATATTCTTAGGGTTTTTCGGTAAAGTCACGTAGGTAAAACATTAAAATTAACTTTAATGTTTAATTTTACGTGACATTACCGAAAAAAACCTCGGAATATGAATAAGTGGCAGAGGTCGCAACCGGGTACCCGGCCGGGTACGGGTACCCATTTTCGACCCTGGTGTGGCTGGGTACGGGTAGACGGTGAGTCACTGGTGAGTCACCGTTTGTCACTCATTTCCCAACGTCTTGTCTCTTCTCACAATTCAAGTTCCTAGAATCAACCCACCCGCGCCTGCAACATGGCTTCATCCCAGAGGTCGTAATCAGGTACCCGATACCCGGCCGGGTACGGGTAGGGTACGGGTACGGCCGGGTACGGGTACCCGTTTGCGACCCTGGTGCGGCCGGGTACGGGTAAGGAATCAAAACCCGTTTGCGACCTCTGGTGTCTGAGTAAGTCTATGGGCCTCTGAGTAAGTCTCAGAAATCAGTATTTGGTAGTGGAAGGGGTCGCTATTGGACAGTAAAAGGGTAGTGGAAGGGGCAGAATTGGGTAGTGGAATGAGTTGGTATTGGGTAGTGGAAGGGGCAGAATTGGGTAGTGGAATGAGTTGGTATTGGGTACCCATTTGTGACCCTGGTGCAGCCGGGTACGGGTACGGGTAGACTGTGAGTCACTGATGAGTAACTGTTTGTCACTCATTTCCCAACGTCTTGTCTCTTCTCTACAATTCAAGTTCCTAGAATCAACCCACCCGCGCCTGCAACATGGCTTCATCCCAGAGGTCGCAATCAGGTACCCGATACCCGTTTGCGACCCTGGTGCGGCCGGGTACGGTTAAGGAATCGAAACCCGTTTGAGACCTCCTAAGTGGGTGGGTGAGTGAATGGTTTAGTGGGCGAGTGGTTGAATGAGGTAAGCCTCCTAAAATCCACAGGCCCCCCCCCCCCACACCGCTTACACCACCAACACGAACAGAGCCTTAACCTGCGAGTCGGTGGGCTGATCGACCATGAATACTCCGGCTCGCTTTATGAACAAATCGTCCCGTAATCGATGCTGCCACTCTGGAAAGCCAACACGTGGCGCTGTAACACCACGCCACACACACACCGACAGTGGGGCCTTGCACCTAGTGAAATGAAAAATAGCTTCGTTTAGTGGGTCTCTATGCATCTATATTAGTCTCTGGGTAAATGGATCTATATGAGTGTGGCTCTCTGTGGGTCAATGTGCCTCTATGGGTCTCTGTGGGTCTATGGGTCTATGGTGTCTATGAGTATGGGTCTCTGTGGGTCAATGGGTCTATAGTGTCTATGAGTATGGGTCTCTGTGGGTCAATGGGTCTATGGTGTCTGAGTATGGGTCTCTGTGGGTCAATCGGTATATGGTGTCTATGAGTATGGGTCTCTGTGGGTCAATGGGTATATGGTGTCTATGAGTATGGGTCTCTGTGGGTCAATGGGTATATGGTGTCTATGAGTATGGGTCTGAGTGTGTAGAAGCATGCGTTTAGAGTATTCGGCTGCTATACATTTCCACGTGACGATGATGATAGTGATTTAGGGGCGTTGCACCTGGTAAAAAAAAAGAATTGGCCCAAGCTGATAAGACGCCGTAAACAAACGCAGGGCAAAGTCGTGTATCTGACCCATCGTACCACCACCATCCCCACCACCACCACCACCCCCAAAGATAAAGACCCCCAGTATAGCCTTAACAGACTGTAGGGGCAAGTGCTGCACCTATAAAGGCCGGCAAGGCACACGAGGGGGTGGGTGGCCAACACCACCCTAGTAGCGATGTTTACACACCGCACCAGGAACTAATTTGAGGCTGAGTCGACCTAGGGGGAGGTCCAGGACCGGTTCAAATAATCGTCACCGGTGGTGTTGGCCGCGAGTGGGAATCGAACCCGGGTCGCCAGGTTCGTAGCGCAGCGTAGCGCTAACCGCTGCACCACCGCTCCCCAAGACTACCATCACCACCTCCACTACCACCACACCCACCACCCGCGTCTGATCAATTAGCCGCCCACTCCCGACCTTCAGACACACACACGTAGGCAGAGCTTCTTTCGCACCGTACGTATCCAACCGTGTTGTGTGTGTTGAACTTCATAGACTACACGCTACACTCCATTACCCTACACTATACGCTACACACTACACTTGTATACACTATAAACTACATACTACACTATACACTACCCTACACACTACACTACTCTACACACTACACTACCCTACACACTACACTACCCTACACTATACACTACATTACACACTACACTACCCTACACACTACACACTCCATTACACTACACACCACACTACACTACAGCACACGACAAACTACACTACACACTACACTACATTTACCATCTTTTCGATTTAAAGCTTTTGTGACTGCAGGGATTCATCTTCTTGGTTCTTTTGGTAAAGTCACGTAGAATGGAAATAATAAAATAATAAAAATAAAACATAATAAAATAATTCTCACGACGTTTCGGCCACAACGCAAGCAGCCGTCCTCAGGTGAAGAACAGGTCTGTCATTCAGACTCTGTCTTCTCGACAGACCTGTTCTTCACCTGTGGACGGCTGCTTGCGTTGTGGCCGAAACGTCGTGAGAATTATTTTATTATGTTTTATTTTTATTTTTTAATTATTTCAATTCTACGTGACTTTACCGAAAGAACCAAGAAGATACATTTACCATGTAAAAAACAAAATAACGCCTCTTGTTCTTTCGGTCACCCCCCGCCCCTCCCCCACGCCCCCCCCCCCCCCCCCCCCCCCCACTGACCATCGTCAACCCTCCCTCGGCGCACCTATCCCCCAGGTGTGGGCAGAGCAAAGTCCACGACCGACTCTGGGGACACTTTGTCTGACCGCGGCGGCGATCCTCGTCGGCGGTAGGGCAGATATCGGTGCCGCCGTCACCGTGACCATCACCGTCGTCACCACCACCAACAACATTACCACTGTGACCAGCAACAACACCACCACCACCGTCGTCACCACCACCACCAACAAAACCACCACTGTCACCGTCACCACCACCGTCACCACCACCATCGTCACCACCACCATCGTCACCACCAACAACACCACCACTGTCACCGTCACCACCACCATCGTCACCACCAACAACACCACCACCATCACCACCACCGTCACCACCACCAACAACACTACCACCGTCACCAGCAACACCACCACTGTCACCACCACCGTCACCACCACCAACAACACCACCACTGTCACCGTCACCACCACCATCGTCACCAACACCAACAACACTATCACCATCACCAGCAACACCACCACCGTCACCACCACCACCACCAACAACAACACCACCACCACCACTGTCACCACCACCAACAGCAACATCACCACCACTGGTACCGCCGTCACCATCACCATCGCCGGCACCATCACCACCGTCACCACCACCGGCACCACCACCATCGTCACCACCACCGTCACCACCACCGTCACCACCACCGTCACCACCACCGGCACCACCACCGGCACCACCACCGGCACCACCACCATCGTCACCACCGTCACCACCACCGTCACCACCACCGTCACCACCACCGTCACCACCACCGGCACCACCACCGGCACCACCACCATCGTCACCACCAACACCACCACCACCGCCACCGTCACCACCACCGTCACCACCGGCGGCGTCACCGGCACCACGAATCTGTCGCCTTGCCACAAGATGCCGTCCATTACTCCCAGCCATCATCATCATCAGCCTCATCAGCAGACTCATCAGCAAAATCATCATCATCATCAGCAGCATTGGTCGCAATCAACCGCGGCCATGCCGCCGCCGCCGTGGTTGCCGGCTACGCCAACGGCACCGTCCCTGGCACCGTCTCCGGCACCGCGTCGCCCATCCGGCGCCACCGGGGGGGAGGCACCGGTGATGGCGGTGGCGGTGGCTCGCTACGACTACACGGCCGGACGCCCCGACGAGTTGTCGCTGTCCAGGGGGGCGCGCGTCGCCGTGACGGACAAGGGCAGCGACGGGTGGTGGCGGGGCCGCTTGCCCGGCGGCGCCACGGGATGGTTCCCCGGGAACTATGTCGCTCCCGGTGCGTCGGAGGACTCCATCAGGGACAGCGGCCACCGCGGCCACCGCCACCGCGGCTACCGGGAGCGGCGGTCAGCGGCGGCGGGGGCAGCTGGACGTGGCGGCGTTCTTGACCGAAGCCGTACTCGTGGCACGAGGATGGGGGGGTGGTGGTTGTGGTTGTGGTGGTGGTGGTGGTGGTTGTCGCAGCTGTGGTGGCGGCGGTGGTGATGGAGGAGTAGGCGGTGGCGGTGATAGAGGAGGAGGTTGGAGAGGAGGTGATGGTGGTGGCGGTGATAGAGGAGGAGGTAGTGGTGGCGGTGATAGAGGAGGTGGTAGTTGTGGTGGTGGTGGTGGTGGTGGTAGTAGTGGTGGTGGTAATGGAGTAGGTGGTGGCGGTGATAGAGGAGTTGCAGGTAGTGGTGGTAGCGGCGGTGATAGAGCAGGTGGTGGGAGAAGAGGAAGTGGTGGTGGTCATGATAGAGGAACAGGAGGAAATGTGCTGGAGGTGGTGGTGGCCATGTACCCGTTCAGCGCCAGCAGCAGCAGCGAGGAGCTGAGCTTCGCTCTGGGCGAGCACCTGGAGGTGCTGGGCAAGCCGCTCGACGACCCCGAGTGGTGGCACTGCCGGAGGGCCGACGGAGCCACGGGGCTGGTGCCACGCAACTACGTGCGGGTGGGTGTGGGTGTGGTGTGGTGTGGATGGGGGTGGGTAGGGTTGGTGGGTGGGTAGGGTGGGTGGGGGTGGGTGTGGGTGGGTGTGGGTGGGTGGGTCGGGCGGGTGTGGGTGGGGTGAGTGGGTGGGTGTGGGTGGGTGGGGTGGGTAGGGTGGATGGGTGTTTGAGTGTGGGTGGGTGTGTGTGGGTAGGGTGATTGGGTAGGGTGGTGTGGGTGGGGTGAGTGGGTGGGTGTGGGTGGGTGGGGTGGGTAGGGTGGATGGGTGTTTGGGTGTGGGTGGGTGTGCGTGGGTAGGGTGATTGGGTAGGGTGGGTGTGGGTGGGTCGGGTGTGGGTGGGTGGCTAGGGTGGGTGGATGTGGTGTTGGTGGGTAGGGTGGGTGTGGGTGGGTGGGTGTGGGTGGGTGTGGGTGGGTGAGGGTGGGGGTGGGTGTGTAGGGTGGGTGGGTCGGTTGGGTGGGTGTGGGTGGGTGAGGGTGGGGGTGAGTGAGGGTAGGTAGGGTGTGGGTGGGTCGGGTGTGGGTGGGTAGGGTGGGTGGGTGTGGGTGGGTAGGGTGGGTGTGGGTGGGTAGGGTGATTGGGTAGGGTGGGTGTGGGTGGGTCGGGTGTGGGTGGGTAGGGTGGGTGAGTGAGGTGTGAGTGGGTGGGTGAGGATGGGTAGGGTGGGTGTGTAGGGTTGTTAGGGTGGGTAGTGGGTGTGGGTGGGTGAGGGTGGGTAGGGTGTGTGTGTGTGTGTGGGTGTGTGTGTGGGTGTGGGTGTGTGTGGGTGGGTGGGTAGGGTGTGTGGGTGTGCGTGGGTGTCAGTCGGGTGACTGGAACCCCTCCGCCGGCCCCACACAGGTGCTACCGGCGACAGAATCGGCGGTGCCGCACATCCACGGGGACCCCCACAATGGCACGGATGCCGGGCGGACCCACCACCACCAGCACCACTACCGGCAGCTACAGCAGCAGCTACTACAGCAGCAGCTACAGCAGCAGCAGCAGCCCGTGCAGGGTACCGTGAGCCGGTTCCCGTGCCGGCCGTGGTACCGGGGCTCCATGAGCCGCCACATGGCAGAGGCGGCGCTGAACGAGCGAGGGGAGAATGGAGACTTTGTAGTCCGCGACTCGGAGTCCTCGGTGGGCATGCGACTGGCGTCTCGGTCTTGTCTCCATGTGTCTTGTCTCTGTGTCTCTCTCGCTCTCTGTCTTGTCTCTCTGTCTCTCATCTCATCTGTGTGGAAGCTACCTGGTCTGTCGCTCCGCGCGAAGCTTCGGGTCTTCTCGGCCATGGTCATGCCATCCCTTCTCTACGCTTTGTGAAATGTGGACCCCCTAATGGAACGTCTGCGCCGGTTAGAAACATTTGGGCCGGACTGCCTACGATCCATCCTGGGTTTAACCTGCAGGCTGGATTGTGTGAGGAGCTCACAAACTCTCGAAAGATCTGGACAAAGTCCCATCGGTGAGCTCCTCTAGCAGGTAAGGCTGCATCGGATAGAAGGGGCTAAACGGGCGTGGCACGGGCTAGAGAAGAGATGGAGTGATGTGGTACAGGAGGACGTGAAGCTGAGTGGACTTGCCGATGACCGGTACCAGCGGTGTCAAGATCGGCCTCTGTGGAGGAGGCTCGTGAAGGACGCTACTGGGCAGTTGGAGGCAGTCGCCCTCCAACAACAACGGAGGGGGGAGGAGCGACGCTCACAACAACGAGCGGAGCGCCGGGTGGCTAAAGCACAGCAAGTTGGCACAGGTGGTGCATCAGCCACTCGTCTCGGTCATCTCAGTCAGTCGACCTGTGGCACCTGGGTCTGCCCCGTGACCTCCCGCCAGCGGGCGTACGACACTTCACATGGCCTCAACGTGCACAAAGCCTGGCACAAGCGTCGTGGTGACGTCAGTGCCACTTTGTGGCGAATGGCGGTTGTTGTTGGGTGGGTTTCCTAGAGCCGCGCCCGGCCGCCTTTGTCTCCCCAGTCCACTCCGCACCAATTATATGAGGCCGGCTCGACCTCGGTTGGGGAGGCCCAGGACAGGCTCAGATCATCGTCATTGGTGTTGGCCGCGAGCGGGAATCGAACTTGCGTCTCTGGGGTTCATAGTTCCGTGCATAATTATCAAAAACAGTCGATGGATCTCTCTGAGTCTCTGCTCTGGGTGGCCCACAGTCGCACATCGCCACCACCACTCCTGCCGGGGAGGTTTTAATGTTTCCATTCGTGAATCATCACCACCACCACCATCATCACCACCATCACCACCATCACCACTACCATCACCACCCCGATCACCATCACCACCATCACCACCATCATCATCATCACCATCATCACCACCACCATCATCACCACTACCATCACCACCCCCATCACCATCACCACCACCATCATCACCACCACCATCATCACCACCCCCATCACCACCATCATCATCATCACCACCACCACCACGCTGATGTGTAGAGGAGGAACGCCATGAGCCGTCAAGATCTTTGTCACCGATGCCCAGGAGGTAACTACTGACGCCCCCCCCCCTCTCATCCCCCCACCCCTCTCATCTCTTCCCCACGGCCCCCCTCCTCTTCCCTCCTCCCCCCTTTCATCCCTCCCCCTCCACTCTCCTCCACCCCCCTCACTCCCTCCCCACCCCCACTTCACCTTTCTCTCTCGACCCCCCTCCCTCTCCACCCCCCCTCCTCCCTCCCTCCTCCCCTCATCCCCCCACCTCTCCACCCGCCCTCCACCCTCCTCCCTCCCTCCACCCTCCTCCTCCCTCCCCCTCCTCCCTCCCCCCTCCTTCCTCCCCTCCTGTCTCCCACCTCCCTACCCCCCCCTCCCTCCCCTCTTGTCCCCCCACCTCCCCTCCCCCCTCCTCCCCCCTCCTCCCTCCCCTCCTGTCCCCCCACCTCTCCTCCCCCTCTTCACCTCCCCCCCTGCACCCTCCCTTCCTCCACCCTCCTCCCTCCCCTCCTGTCCCCCCCCCCTCCCCTCCTGTCCCCCACCCCTCCTGTCCCCCACCTCTCCTCCCCCCTCTCCTCCCTCCCCTCCCCTCTCCTCCCTCCCCTCCTGTCCCCCACCTCTCCTCCCCCCTCTCCACCTCCCCCCCCTCCCCTCTCCTCCCCTCTCCTCCCTCCCCTCCTGTCCCCCACCTCCCCCTCCTCCCCCTCTCCAGCCCAGCGACCTGTCGCTCTCCGTGAGGGCGGCGGACAGGAATCGGCACTTCAAGGTGGGCACGGCGGGCGGCGTCTTCCGCATCGGGCAGCGCCTCTTCGACTCCATGGACGCCCTCGTCGCCCACTACGGCGAGGCGGCCCCCATCTTCTCGAGCGGAGCCGGCGAGAGGCTCTTCCTCGTGAGGCCGTTGCCGTGACGGCCGGCTGGCGCTAGGCGATGGGTACCGGGCGTGGGTGACGCTTGCTACCGACGATTTCCCGGCAGCGTTAAGTCTCCCGGTCCAAACTGCGTGTGATAGCAAGCCCTGGGCGGTAGCTTCGCCGCTGAGAATTTCGAACCAAGGGACCGGTGGCGTTGATGCAGTGTCTCAAGGGCCACTGGACTGACATTGGATGATGGGTACTGGGATGGGTGACGCTTGCTACCGACGATTTCCCGGCAGCGTTAAGTCTCCTGGTCCAAACTGCGTGTGATAGCAAGCGCTGGGCGGTAGCTTCGCCGCTGAAAATTTCGAACCAAGGGGCCGGTGGCGTTGATGCAGTGTCTCAAGGGCCACTGGACTGACATTGGATGATGGGTACTGGGATGGGTGACGCTTGCTACCGACGATTTCCCGGCAGCGTTAAGTCTCCCGGTCCCAACTGCATGTGATAGCAAGCGCTGGGCGGTAACTTCGCCGCTGAGAATTTCGAACCAAGGGGCCGGTGGCGTTGATGCAGTGTCTCAAGGGCCACTGGACTGACATTGGATGATGGGTACTGGGATGGGTGACGCTTGCTACCGACGATTTCCCAGCAGCGTTAAGTCTCCTGGTCCAAACTGCGTGTGATAGCAAGCCCTGGGCGGTAGCTTCGCCGCTGAGAATTTCGAACCAAGGGGCCGGTGGCGTTGATGCAGTTTCTCAAGGGCCACTGGAGTGACATTGGATGATGGGTACCGGGCGACGCTTGCTACCGACGATTTCCCGGCAGCGTTACGTCTCCCGGACCCATCTGCGTGTGATAGCAAACCCTGGGCGGTAGTTTCGCTGTGTGTCGGTTCAGGCAATCGAGGGTTGTTTTGGGGAGGGAGGGACGGGGCGGGAAAACGAATGCCGGCCAAAGTTGGACGCTGTCGTCAAAGGGAAACAAAGATCCCCCGTGTAGCCTCTAGCAGACTATTGGGGCCAGTGCTGTTAGTAGCGAGTAGCAGCACCTATACGCAAAGATCCCCCGTGTAGCCTCTAGCAGACTGTAGGGCCAAGTGATCTTAGTAGTAGCGAGTAGCAGCGCCTATGTGGTGACTGCAGATGGTTGTGTGATGATCCCAGTGATGAAGACTGATGAGAGTGATATGGTGACTGCAGCTGATGATGCTGATACCAGTGATGATATTGATGAGAGAGTGATATGGTGATGATCGTTGGGTCGTGAAGATTATCCCTCGAGAAAAACGCTCGAGTGATGCCGCTGGTGGACATTCCACGTTCCCAGGGCGGGAGCCGGGAGTGCTTTAAGTAGGGCGTTTTGCGACCAATATCATCCATAGAGGGGGGGGGGGGGGGTGGGATATTTGGTGGTGGGATTTGGTAGTGAGAACGCGTAAATATAACAAACGCTGTGTCGTTAAACCCGCAACCACCCGACACTCGGGGCTGTTGCAGTGGGGGTCCCTCCGCCTGATGCCAAGCGAACGGGCGCCTTCAATAAAGTGCCATCTCAAAAGAAGCGTGTCAAATCGTCATTGCACATCGATTAACCGTGTTTCTTATTCGTATGTTTATGTTGTTGGTATCCTTAGGTATTCATATCCAGTGTTTAAATGGAATATTACGAGGTACGTTCGGGTGAAAAAGGTCTAACTTTCGATGCTATCCACACGAATTGAGCCTCTAACCGCGAATATTCCCCACACTCGCTTCATCATCATCATCATGGCTTGGCTTCGCGAACGAAGATCTAGGAAGGACATCCACGTCTTCTGCAGGCACGCTGGTGGCTGACGAGGCCTATGCGGGACAAGCAGGTCCTGCCACAACAGCTGCAAGTATAGGTCTCATCTGGGATGGGTGCTGAGGGATCACGGTTCTTCCTCCTCCTTTTGTCCTCCATACGGGCCCTGCGGGTATCTTCGAAGAAGGAGGTGGCCTGGTGGACTGTGTGCCGCCAGGAGTTGCGATCAGCTGCTTGTGTTGCCCACTGACGGTGATACTCGCTTACCGACCAAAAAAATCACTGGGCCGACCGCTTTCGTGGAACCAATTTCGCCGTCGTCAAGAGGGCTTCTCGCGCGGCCTTCCCCGATGGGTAGCGCACTCCACCGCCGATCGGTCCGCTCGCCGCTGCACAATTGCCGGGGTTACCGGCTCTGCGCTCGCGCCAAAGGAGACGCGGGTACGTTCGTTGAACAAATAAAATAAATAAACAGGCGTGGTGGGGGAAAGGACGAAGACGACGACGAAGATGACAAAGACGCTTTTTTTTTTACGAATCGAAAAAAACAACAAAAACTGTTTTTTTTTATTTTAGTTCCACCACACTGGGGTGACACCTCCCCGACCAGGGGTGGGGTGGGGGGGGGAGAGTTTGCAGACAGAGACAGAGAGAGAGGCAGAGAGAGAGACAGAGAGACAGAGAGAGACAGAGGAGAGAGACAGAGAGAGGCAGAGATCCACGCTCATCGCGAGAAATGAAAAGGGTTGGAAGTTCGTGAAGCCCCCCCCCACCCGCTCCGCTTTGCCATGGCGCTGCGGGGTCTTCGCACTCAAGACAGCCGCCCACCTACCCACCCACCCCCCCACCTTCCACCTACCCAACTCCCCTTTGGAAGTTAGCCACATTTTACCCCACCACTACCATCACCACCACCATCACCGCCACCATCACCATCACGCCCGTGACCTGACGTTCGATTTAACCGTGTCGGACACGTTGCTTGCTGGAGGGTGGGGACAGGGGGGGGAGCTGGGGGAGTGAGGGGGGGAAATGTTGTACATGGGGGGGGCAGGGAGTGAGGGAGGGGTGGATAGAGGGGGCGGGAGGGGGGATGGAAGGGGAGGGAGGGGGGATGGAAGGGGAGGGAGGGGGTGGAGGGGGAGCGAGCGGGGAGGTAGGGAGGGAGGGAGGTAGGGAGGGAGGGAGGTAGGGGGGGGATATTTTCTTAACAAATCTTGCCCTGCGGTTGTGTCCGCTTTTTGCACCGCAGCCAATTTACACAAAAATAAGACTCTGTACAATATAAAAAAAGTCAGCCCATGGGATCAACATCATTATCGTGACGGCGGCGGTGCTCACAGCGGTGGTGGTAGTGCTGGTGGTGTTCGTGGTGACGATGGTGACGCTGGCCGTGGTGGCGATGGCGGTGCTGGCCGTGGCGATGGTGGCGGCGGTGGTGGTGGCGATGGGCTGATCAGGGACCACGGAGATGCAACGCTGTGGACAGCCATGACGATGGCGGTGACGGTGACGACGATTGTGTTGAGTGAAGCCAAGCGGAGCGGTGGGGGAGACAAGGAGACAGGGTGTAGTGTGTACGTGAGCGCGTGTGTGTGTACGTGCGCGTGTGTACGTGAGCGTGTGTGTGTGTGTGCGCGCGTGTACTCCTCGCGCATACTCACGCCCCGAGTACCACGAGAAACCTGGGGTGGGAGGTTTTCATTTTAACGGTGTTTGTTTTTTGTTTGTTTATATAAAAATAGCGTGAACCAGGGCCTGCGATGTACGGGGTTCAACATCGGGAGCTGGCTTTTATAATCCTTGGCGGGGGGCGTGGGGGGTCCGAGATGAGATGCTCACGCGGTTACCGTTCATGACAGGGTGGGTGACTGTCAACACTGGCGCGGGTGTGTGGGTGTGCGCGTGTGTGCGTGTGTGCGCATGTGTGTGCGCGTGTGTGTGTGCGTGTGTGTGTCTGCGTGTGTGTGTGTGCGTGCGTGTGTGCGTGTGCGTATGCGTATGCGTGGGTGTGTGCGCATGTGTGTGCGCGCGTGGGTGTTTGTGGGTGTGTGCGTGGGGGCGTGTGTGTGCATGCGTGGGTGCGTGGGTGTGTGCGTGTGTGCGCATGTGGGTGTGTTAAGGCACGTTAAGGGCTTAACGTGCACATAGCCTGGCACAAGCGTCGTGGTGACGTCAACGCCACTTAGAGGGGAATGGCTGTTGTTGTTGTGTGCGTGTGTGTGAGTGTGTTCGGGCGTGTGCCGTGCCGGCCTTCATAGGTGCTACGCGCTAATAGCACTTGCCCCAACAGCCTGAGTGTGTAGGTGAGTACGTGGTGTGTGAGTGAGTGTGTGAGTGAGTGTGTGAGTATGAGTTGAGTACGTGGTGAGCGAGTGTGTTAGTCTGTGTGTGAGTGGTGAGTGAGTGCGTGTGTGATAGTGAGTACGTGGTGAGCGTGTGAGTATGCGGTGAGCGAGTGCGTGTGTGAGTGTGTTAGTGAGTACGTGGTGAGTGTGTTAGTGAGTACGTGGTGAGCATGTGAGTATGCGGTGAGCGAGTGTGTGTGTTAGTGAGTACATGGTGAGCGAGCGTGTTAGTGTGTGCGTGTGAGTGGTGAGTGAGCGAGTGTGTGAGTATGTGGTGAGCAATCGTGTTAGTGCGTGTGTGAGTGGTGAGTGAGCGAGTGTGTGAGTGTGCTAGTGAGTACGTGGTGAGCGAGCGTGTTAGTGTGTGTGTGAGTGAGCGAGTGAGCGAGTGTGTTAGTGAGTACGTGGTGAGTACGTGGTGAGCGAGCGTGTTAGTGCTTGCTCTTTTTCGACTTCTTGTGCGAGCGAGGTGGTGAGCGCGCCGCTGGTGAGCGACGAGACTTCCTCCCCGATGACGTCGGAGACCGAGAGCGTGAACGCGACCTGGCGACACGCAAACACGACACGTTAACATAACACACACGACATGCTAACATAACACACGCGACACGCACACACGGTGAGCGAGTGGGTGTTTGAGTGGGTGTTTGAGTGGGTGGGTGAGTGGGCGGGTGGGTGAGTGGGTGGGTGAGTGAGTGGGTAGGCGGGTGAGTGGGTGGGTGGGTGAGTGGGTGGGCGAGTGGGTGGGTGGCCGGGGGAATAGGTGGCCGGGCAGAGGAGTGGGTGGGTCGGCTGATGAGTGGGTGGGCAGGCGAGCGAGTGGGCGGGCGAGCGGGCGAGCGGGTGGGTGGTCGGGCGAGTAGGTCGGTGGGTGTACGGGCGTGTCTCTGTGTCTCTGCGCGTGTCTCTGTGTGTGTGTCTCTGTGTGTGTGTGTCTGTGTGTGTGTGTCTGTGTGTGTGTCTCTGCGTGTGTCTCTATGTGTGTGTCTCTGTGTGTGTCGCTCTGTGTGTGTGTGTCTGTGTGTGTGTCTCTGCGTGTGTGTCTGTGTGTGTGTCTCTCTGTGTGTCTGTGTGTGTGTCTCTGTGTGTGTGTCTCTCTGTGTGTCTGTGTGTGTGTCTCTGTGTGTGTGTGTCTGTGTGTGTGTTTCTGTGTGTGTGTCTCTGCGTGTGTCTCTATGTGTGTGTCTCTGTGTGTGTCGCTCTGTGAGTGTGTGTGTCTGTGTGTGTGTCTCTGTGTGCGTGTTTCTGTGTGTGTGTCTCTGCGTGTGTCTGTGTGTGTGTCTCTGTGTGTGTGTGTCTCTGTGTGTGTGTGTCACTGTGTGTCTCTGTGTCTCTGTTCTCACCGCTTGGACCGCTTGACGCTGGGCGAGTCTCTCCGCGTGGGTGAGCGAGTGCGCTCAGACTTGTCTGTGTGTGTCTCTGTGTGTGTGTCTCTGTGTGTGTGTCTCTGTGTGTGTGTCTGTGTGTCTCTGTGTGTGTGTCTCTGTGTGTGTGTGTCACTGTGTGTCTCTGTTCTCACCGCTTGGACCGCTTGACGCTGGGCGAGTCTCTCCGCGTGGGTGAGCGAGTGCGCTCAGACTTGTCTGTGTGTGTCTCTGTGTGTGTCTCTGTGCGTGTGTCTCTGCGTGTGTCTCTATGTGTGTCTCAGTGTGTGTCTCTGTTCTCACCGCTTGGACCGCTTGACGCTGGGGGAGTCTCTCCGCGTGGGTGAGCGAGTGCGCTCAGACTTGTCTGTGTGTGTCTCTGTGTGTGTGTCTCTGTGTGTGTGTCTCTGTGTGTGTGTCTGTGTGTGTGTCTCTGTGCGTGTGTCTCTGTGTGTGTCTCTGTGTGTCTCTGTTCTCACCGCTTGGACCGCTTGACGCTGGGCGAATCTCTCCGCGTGGGTGAGCGAGTGCGCTCAGACTTGTCGGACCGGTGGGAGCGCTCTGAGCGTGGGGACGGGGACCTGGTGGGGGGGGGGGAGAGGGGGGGGGAGAGGGGGGGGCAGTGGCCACGTTAGTGTCTCAGCAGGAAGTCATAACCCACCTTTGCTCCTCTACCACTACCACTACCTCATACCACTACCCCCTACCACTACCCCCCACCACTACCTCCATCACCACCACCGCAACCACTACCCTATCACCAGCATCACCACTACCCCTATCGCCACCCCTATCGCTCACCACCACTAAATCCCGACCAATCCCCGCTGAGTGACGGTTGACGTCACCACTGAGCCTGTGCCAGGCCAGGTGCACTTTGAGGCTATCACGTGAAGTGTCGAAGGCTCACTGACAGGAGGTCTTGGGACAGACCCAGCAGGTGCCATGGGGTGACTGCCTCCAACTGCCCAGGAGCAGCGTCCTTCACGAGCCTCCTCCATATCACTACCCCTACCACTACCCCTATCAGCACTACCACCCCTACCCCCATCATTACCACCACTACCCCTATCCCTACCACCACTACCCCTATCACTACCACCACCACTATACTACCCCTATCACCACCACCACTATCCCCCCCATCACCACTACCCACATGACCACTATCTCACCACCACCATCACTACCCGCCATCACCACCACTACCCCCATGACCACCATCACCACTACCCCCATCACCACCTGGTACCACAACCCCTATCACCACCACCACTATCACTACCACCACCACTACACTACCCCTACCACCACCCCCATGACCACTACCCCCATGACCACTTTCACCACCACCACCATCACTACCCCATCACCACCACTACCCCAATGACCCCAATCACCCCCCCATCACCACCTCCACTACCTCCGCCACCACCACCATAACCACAACCACCACCACATCCACCACCACCACCCCCAACACCATCACCACCTCCACCACCTCCACCACCACCCCCAACACCTCCACCACCTCCACGAACTCCGCCACCACCACCCCCAACACCTCCACCACCTCCGCCACCACCACCCCCACCACCATCACCACAACCACCACCACCTCCACCACCACCACCCCCAACACCATCACCACCTCCACCACCTCCACCACCACCCCCAACACCTCCACCACCTCCACGAACTCCGCCACCACCACCCCCAACACCTCCACCACCTCCGCCACCACCACCCCCACCACCATCACCACAACCACCACCACCTCCACCACCACCACCCCCAACACCATCACCACCATCACCACCTCCACCACCACCCCCAACACCTCCACCACCTCCACGAACTCCGCCACCACCACCCCCAACACCTCCACCACCTCCGCCACCACCATCCCCACCACCATCACCACAACCACCACCACCTCCACCACCTCCACCACCACCACCATCATCACCTCCACGACCCCCTACCACTAACCCCCACAATGCACCGCTCACCTGCGCGTGGTCTTCTTGCGCGACGACGACGATGACGACGACACGCCGGCGGCGTCCCGAACCGACGACGACGACGAGGCGGCGGCGGCGGCGGTGGGTGGGGAGCGGGACAACGAGGCGGGGGCGGCGGTGTCATCGTCGCCGCGTCGCGAACGCTGCGAGCGTGCCGGGGACGAGCGGTGCCTCGACGACGACGACGCCGCCGCGGACGACGACGAGGTGGCGGCGGCGGTGGACGGAGCGGGAGGGGGGTGAGGAGGTGAGGTGGTGGAGGAGGAGGGGGGGGAGTCGCGCTGCGGTCGCTGCTGGCGCCGCTGCTGCTGCTGCTGGCGCGAGGAGCAGGGGCTGGGGTAGCGCTCCTCCGAGCCAGAGCGGCTGCTGCTGCTGCGCTTCCTGTGGCGTGCGGGGGGTGGGGGGGGGTGAAATGGTGAGTGAGTGGGTGGGTGAGTTGGGGGTGAGTGAGTGGGTGGGTGAGTTGGTGGGTGAGGGAGTGAGTGGGTGGGTGAGTTGGTGGGTGAGTGAGTGAGTGGGTGAGTGGGTGAATTGGTGGGTGAGTGGATGGGTGAGTGGATGGGTGAGTGGATGGGTGAGTGGGTGAGTGAATTGGCGGGTGAGTGGGTGGGTGGGTGAATAGTGGGTGGGTGAGTGGATGGTTGAATGGGTGGGTGAGTGAGTGGGATGGGTGCGTGAGTGAGTGGTTGAGTGGGTGAATGGGTGGGTGAGTGGGTGGCTGAGTGGGTAGGTGAGTGGATGGGTGGGGTGGGTGAGTGAGTGGGTGAGTGAGCGTAGGGAGGTTGGTGCGTGTGGGTGTGGTGATGTGTGATGTAGGTGGGTGGTTGGCTGGTGAGTGAGTAGTGTGGTGAGTGGCTGTGTGGTGTGAGTGGTGTGACTGGTGAGTGGTGTGGTGAGTGGCTGTGTGGTGTGAGTGGTGTGACTGGTGAGTGGTGTGGTGAGTGGCTGTGTGGTGTGGTGAGTGGTGTAGCGAGTGGTGTAGCAAGTGGTTTAGTGAGTGAGTGGTGTGGCGAGTGGTGTGGTGAGTGGTGTAGCGAGTGGTGTAGCGAGTGGTGAGTGAGTGGTGAGTGAGTGGTGTGGCGAGTGGTATAGTGTGGTGAGTGGTAATTGGTGTAGTGAGTGGTGTAGTGTGGTGAGTGGTAATTGGTGTGGCGAGTGGTGTAGTGAGTGGTGAGTGAGTGTTGCAGCGAGTGGTGTAGCGAGTGGTGCAGCGAGTGGTGCAGCGAGTGTTGTAGCGAGTGGCTTGGGCCACTGCGAGCCAGCGCCGTGGCCCAAGCCCTCCGGCCTCACCGCTCGCGACGTGACGACGATGACGACGGCACAGACGGCGTTGCCGGCGCTGCCGTCTGCTGCTGCTGCGGCGCCGGCTGCTGCTGCTGCTGCTGCTGCGGCGTGGGGGACGAGGAGCTGCGGCCGCCCTCCCTGCGCCCCTTCCGCTTCTCCTCCTTGTCGCGATCCTTCTTGTCGCGCTCCTTCTTCTCCTTCTCCCTCTCCTGGGGGGGGTGAGGGGGGTGAGGGTGGTGAGGGGGGTGAGGGGGGTGAGAGGGGGTGAGGGGGGTGAGGGGGGCGCTCGCAGTTGGTACGTTGGGA
The DNA here is from genome assembly GCF_015708825.2 of Lethenteron reissneri. Classification (NCBI taxonomy): domain Eukaryota; kingdom Metazoa; phylum Chordata; class Hyperoartia; order Petromyzontiformes; family Petromyzontidae; genus Lethenteron; species Lethenteron reissneri. The sequence continues at coordinate 2,129,680 of NC_083848.1, forward strand.
GCGCCAGTGACGGCGTTCGCGTGAACAGCTCCTGGCTGCCACAAACGCTACCGCCGCCACCCCTCCCTATCGCTGTCGCTACTCCTACCACTACCCCTACCACTACCCCTACCACTACCCCTACCACTACCCCTACCACTACCCCTACCACTACCCCTACCACTACCACTACCCCTACCACTACCCATATCACCACCCCTATCTCCACACATACCCCTGCTACTACCACAACCCCTACCACTACCCCTACCACTACCCCTACCACTACCCATATCACCACCCCTATCTCCACACAATACCCCTGCTACTACCACAACCCCTACCACTACCCCTACCACTACCGCCATCTCTACCACTACCGCCACCCAAATACCACTACCACCACTGCTACCCCGACCACTATTGCTACCCATAAACCGCTACCCCTACCACTACCCCTATCTCCACCCCTAACACTACCCCTATATCTCCACCCCTACCACTACCCCTATCTCCACACCTACCCCTACCACTACCGCTACCACTACCCCTATCTCCACCCCTACCCCTACCACTACCCCTATCTCCACCCCTACCCCTACCACTACCCCTATCTCCACACCTACCCCCCCAACCGCTACCGCCATCTCTACCCCGACCACTATCGCTACCCTTACCACTATCTCTACCCATAAACCGCTACCACTACCACCACCGCTACCCCGACCCCTACCCCTAGCACTATCCCTACCCATATACCCCTACCACGACCCCTACCCCTACCACTATCCCTACCCATATACCCCTACCACGACCCCTACCCCTACCACTATCCCTACCCATATACCCCTAACACGACCCCTACCACTATCCCTACCCATATACCCCTACCATGACCCCTACCCCTACCACTATCCCTACCCATATACCCCTAACACGACCCCTACCCCTACCACTATCCCTACCCATATACCCCTAACACGACCCCTACCACTATCGCTTCCCCTAGCACATATCTCTACACCTACCAAAACAAGTTCAACACAAACACACACACAGCACGGTTGGCTACGCACGGGGCGAAATAAGTCTAACACACACACACACATAGCATGGTTGGCTACGCACGGGGCGAAAGAAGTCTAACACACACACACATAGCATGGTTAGCTACACACAGCATGAATGGCTACGTACGATAAATAGGTAGATGGATAAGTGAGTGGGTACGTGAGTTGGTAGATGGATAGGTGAGCGGGTAGATAGATGGATTGGTGAGTTGGTAGGTAGATAGGTGAGTTGGTAGGTTGATAGGTGAGTGGGTAGGTAGGTGGATTGGTGAGTGGGTTGGTAGCTAGATAGGTGAATCAGTAGGTGAGTGGTTAGGTAGCTGGATAGGTGAGTCGGTAGGTGAGTGGTTAGGTAGCTGGATAGGTGAGTCGGTAGGTGAGTGGTTCGGTAGCTGGATAGGTGAGTCGGTAGGTGAGTGGTTCGGTAGCTGGATAGGTGAGTCGGTAGGTGAGTGGTTCGGTAGCTGGATAGGTGAGTCGGTAGGTGAGTGGTTCGGTAGCTGGATAGGTGATTCGGTAGTTGAGTGGTTCGGTAGCTGGATAGGTGAGTCGGTAGGTGAGTGGTTCGGTAGCTGGTTAGGTGAGTCGGTAGTTGAGTGGTTCGGTAGCTGGATAGGTGAGTCGGTAGGTGAGTGGTTAGGTAGCTGGATAGGTGAGTCGGTAGGTGAGTGGTTCGGTAGCTGGTTAGGTGAGTCGGTAGTTGAGTGGTTCGGTAGCTGGATAGGTGAGTCGGTAGGTGAGTGGTTCGGTAGCTGGATAGGTGAGTCGGTAGTTGAGTGGTTCGGTAGCTGGATAGGTGAGTCGGTAGGTGAGTGGTTCGGTAGCTGGATAGGTGAGTCGGTAGGTGAGTGGTTCGGTAGCTGGATAGGTGATTCGGTAGGTAAGTGGTTAGGTAGTTGGTTAGGTGAGTCGGTAGTTGAGTGGGTAGCTACCCCTACCACTATCGCTTCCCTAGCACTTATCTCTACCCTCACCAAAACAGGTTCAACACAAACACACACACAGCACGGTTGGCGACGCACGGTGCGAAACAAGTTCAACACGTGACACCATCCCGTGGGCCGTACCCTTGCGAGCAGCTTGCTCCGATAGTGCTCCACCTGCTCCCGGATGCTCTGGCCGGCCTTTTTGTGGCGCTTGCCGCACTCCAGCTCATCCTGAAACTTCATCACCTTCAGCTGCGCACGCACACACACACACAAAGATCCATTCATTCTAGATCAGTGGTTCTTAACCTGGGTTCGATCGAACCCCAGGGGTTCGGTTAGTCAGTCTCAGGGGTTCGGCGGAGGTTAAGACACACACCCGACTCATATGATTGTGCACCAGTAAAACATATACCTATGTTTTGAATTTGATAAAAATCATATTTTATATTTCCAATTATGAAGGGTTCGGTGAATGCGCATATGAAACTGGTGGGGTTCAATTTCGATTTAAAGCTTTCGTGACTGCAGGGATTCATCTTCTTGGTTCTTTCGGTAAAGTCACGTAGAAGGGAAGTAATAAAATAATAAATATGCTAAATTCCTCTTGATATGCAGATTCTTTTGTCAAGGCGCTCTTCCCCCCTCCAACCCAGCAGCTTAAATAGACGCTCCAAGCGTGGTGGTGTTTCATTTAGACGCTGTCGTCTCGACAGACCTGGTCTTCACCTGAGGACGGCTGCTTGTGTTGTGGCCGAAACGTCGTGAGAATTATTTTATTATGTTTAATTTTTATTATTTTATTACTTCCCTATTACGTGACTATACTGGTGGGGTTCAGTACCTCCAAAAAGGTTAAGAATCACTGTTCTAGATGGAATAAAAAACTTACAAATATATTCATAGATAAGTGGTGACTCACAGCGCACAATCACTCGATCGGCTTGAAGTATAATGGCGATCATCATGCCCCTCGCATCGACAGCAGACTCAATGCACAGGCACGGACAGCTGCTACTGGGGGTGCCCATAGGTTAGACCCACACAACAGCAGCAGCAATCATCGCTACTTCTAGATTTGAAGCTTTCGTGACTGCAAAGATTCATACTCTTAGGCTTTTCGGTAAAGTCACGTAGGTGAAAAATTACAATTAATAAAAGTAAAATAAAATAATAATAAAAATCACGACGTCTCGGAGGCAACACAAGTCTCCGTCATCAGGTGGGACCGTCACAGCCAGATTTGCTGTGGAATCCCTGCCTCACTTGATGCAGCAAATCTGGCTGTGACGGTCCCGCTGATGACGGAGACTTGTGTTGCCTCCGAAACGTCGTGATTTGTATTATTGTTTTATTTTTTATTAATAAAATTTTTTCACTTACGTGACTTTACCGAAATAACCTAAGAATAAAGATAAAGATCCCTCCCCGTGTAGCCTCAACAGACTGTTGGGGGGGCAAGTGGCAAGTGCTGTTAGCGAACGCCTATGAAGGCCGGTACGGTGCACGGGGGGGGGGGGGGTGGGTGGCCAGCACCACCCAGCAAACTCAACAACCCAGCAACTCAACAACAACATATTCTTAGGTTTTTTTCGGTAAAGTCACGTAGATAAAAAAAAATTAATCACTTGATACAGCTATCGTGCTGTGACTGTTCCACCTGAAGACGGAAGCTTGTGTTGCCGCCGAAACGTCGTGATTTTTATTTTATTTTTATTTTACTTTTATTAATTTTAATTTTTTTTACCTACGTGACTTTACCAAAAAAACCTAAGAATATGAATCCTTGCAGTCACGAAAGCTTCAAATCTAGAATTAATAGACTACATACCTATACTCTTTGGTTCTTTCGGTAAAGTTCACGTAGGGTAGAAAAAATAATAGAGACAATCACAGCAGGGAAACTGCTGAAGCCAGCAAACTGATGACGATTGAATTTCGATTTAAAGCTTCTTTCGTGACTGCAGGGATTCATCTTCTTGGTTCTTTCGGTAAAGTCACGTAGAAGGGAAGTAATAAAATAATAAAAATAAAACATAATAAAATAATTATCACGACGTTTCGGCCACAACGCAAGCAGCCGTCCTCAGGTGAAGAACAGGTCTGTCGGAAAGACAGCGTCTTAATGAACACCACCAAGCTTGGCAGCGTATATTTAATGTATTCTGGCTCAGTAATCATTGGAAGGAAGAAATAATATTTCGATTTAAAGCTTTCGTGACTGCAGGGATTCATCTTCTTGGTTCTTTCGGTAAAGTCACGTAGAAGGGAAGTAATAAAATAATAAAAATAAAACATAATAAAATAATTCTCACGACGTTTCGGCCACAACGCAAGCAGCCGTCCTCAGGCCAGACCAGGTCTGTCGGGGGGAGACAGCGTCTGAATGACACACCCCAGGCTTGGAGCGTCTATTTAAAGCTGGGTTGGAGGGGGGGAGAGCACCTTGACAAGATAATTTACATATCAAGAGGAATTAGCATATTTATGGGAAATGCAGATATGAGATTTCACAAGTAGTACTAATCGCATATCTGCATTTGTCAACATTCCTCTTGATATGCAAATTATTTTGTCAAGGCGCTCTTCCTCCACCCTCCCAGCTTAAATAGACGCTCCAAGCCTGGGGTGTGTCATTCAGACGCTGTCTTCTCGACAGACCTGTTCTTCACCTGAGGACGGCTGCTTGCGTTGTGGCCGAAACGTCGTGAGAATTATCTTATTATGTTTTATTTTTATTATTTTATTATTTCCATTCTACGTGACTTTACCGAAAGAACCAAGAAGAAGATGATGACGGTTGCTTGCGTTGCGATCGAAACGTCGTGATCGATAATTTCATCGACCTACGTGACTTTACCGAAAAAACCCAAGAATATGAATCCTTGCAGCAGTCACGAAAGCTTCAAATCTACAACAACAACAACCACCACCACCACCCACCACCGGCGAGCTTCAACACACCTCAATCTCCCTCAGCTTGGCTCTCTTCTCCTCCGACACCTCCAGGGACTTGAGCAGCGACTTCTGTGCGGCCTCATCGTTGACCGACGAACCGGAACCAACGGCGCCACCCTGACCCGGCTTGCCCTGGTCGCCGACGCCGCCGCCGCCAGCGCCCCCAGCGGAGCCGACGGGACCTCCGCTGGGACTGCCGGCGGAGGAGGAGGAAGAGGCGGCGGCCGTGGTGGCAAAACCCGGCGGCAACTTGCCGCCCGCGGCGGCAACATTGCCGCCGCTGGCATCGTCCGAGTCGTCGTCCCTCTTGCTGCCCGACGGAGCGGGGGAGCGGCCTGGGGGGGGGCGGGGGAGCGGTTAGCGCCGTGCTGTGCTACCAAACCGGTGGTGGTGGAGGTGATGATGGTGGACGTGGTGGTGGTGGACGTGGTGGTGGTGCACGTGGTGGTGGTGGTGGACGTGGTGGTGATGGACGTGGTGGTGGTGGTGGACGTGGTGGTGGTGGTGGTGGACGTGGTGGTGGTGGACGTGGTGGTGGATGGACGTGGTGGTGGTGGACGTGGTGGTGGTGGTGGTGGACGTGGTGGTGGTGGACGTGGTGGTGGTGGTGGACGTGGTGGTGGACGTGGTGGTGGACGTGGTGGTGGTGGACGTGGTGGTGCTAGGACGTGGTGGTGGTGGTGGTGGTGGACGTGGTGGTGGACGTGATGGTGGACGTGTTGGTGGACGTGGCGGTGGACGTGGCGGTGGACGTGGTGGTGGTGGACGTGGTGGTGGTGGACGTGGTGGTGGTGGACGTGGTGGTGGTGACTAGGGTGGTGGACGTGGTGGTGCTAGGACGTGGTGGACGTGGTGGTGGACGTGGTGGTGGACGTGGTGGACGTGGTGGTCATGCTGGTGGACGTGGTGGTGGTGGTGGTGGACGTGGTGGTGGTGGACGTGGTGGTGGACGTGATGGTGGACGTGGTGGTGGACGTGTGGTGGACGTGGTGGTGGACGTGGTGGTGCTAGGACGTGGTGGTGGTGGTGGTGGTGGACGTGGTGGTGGACGTGGTGGTGGACGTGGTGGTGGACGTGGAGGTGGACGTGGCGGTGGACGTGGTGGTGGTGGACGTGGTGGTGGTGGACGTGGTGGTGGTGGACGTGGTGGTGGTGGACGTGGTGGTGGTGGACGTGGTGGTGCTAGGACGTGGTGGACGTGGTGGTGGACGTGGTGGTGGACGTGGACGTGGTGGTGGACGTGGTGGTGGTGGACGTGGTGGTGGTGGTGGTGGACGTGGTGGTGGTGGTGGTGGTGGACGTGGTGGTGGTGGTGGACGTGGTGGTGGTGGTGGACGTGGTGGTGGACGTGGTGGTGGACGTGGTGGTCGTGGACGTGGTGGTGGTGGACGTGGTGGTGGTGGACGTGGTGGTGCTAGGACGTGGTGGACGTGGTGGTGGACGTGGTGGTGGTGGATGTGGTGGTGGTGGACGTGGTGGACATGGTGGACGTGGTGGTGGTGGTGGTGGACGTGGAGGATCTTACGGGTGGTGTCCGTGTCCAGGTCGTCCACGCGCTCCCACTTGGACGACGCGATGGGCAGAACGGGCTTCTTGGGGAGAGCATCGTCCACTACAGCAACGACAACAATAACGACAACAACAATAAAGACAACAACAACAACAACAATCTTCTTGGTTCTTTCGGTAAAGTCACGTAGAAGGGAAATAATAAATAATAAATAAAACATTATAAAATACAATTCACACGACGTTTCGGCCACAACGCAAGCAGCCGTCCTCAGGTGAAGAACAGGTCTGTCGGAAAGACAGCGTCTGGTGTTCATTCAGACGCTGTCTTTCCTAAAGACCTGTTCTTCCCTGATGACGGCTGCTTGCGTTGTGGCCGAAACGTCGTGTGAATTGTATTTTATTATGTTTTATTTTATTATTTATTATTTGCCTTCTACGTGACTTTACCTGAAAGAACCAAGAAGATGAATTCCTGCAGTCACGAAAGCTTTAAATCGAAACAACAATAACCACGACAACAACAGCAATCAGCAGCAGCGCTCACCCGGTGAGCGGAGGGTGAGCGAGTGGGCGAGTGAGCGAGTGGGTGCGTTAGCGTGTGGGCGAGTGAGCGGGTGCGTGAGTGGGCGAGCGAGCGAGTGCGTAAATGTGTGGATGGGTGAGTGGGTGTGTGAGTGCGCGAGTGAGTGTGTGGGTGAGTGAGTGGGTGCGTTAATGAGTGTGTGGGTGAGTGTGTGGGTGAGTGTGTGGGTGAGTGAGTGGGTGCGTTAATGAGTGTGTGGGTGTGTGGGTGGGTGAGCGTATGGGTGAGTGTGTGGGTGGGCGAGTGGGTGGGTGAGCGTGTGGGTGAGTGTTGTTGTCGTGATGTCATAGTGAGTGTAGTAGTGAGTGTAGTAGTGAGTGTAGGAATGTAGGAGTGTAGTAGTGAGTGTAGTAGTGAGTGTAGGAGTGTAGTAGTGAGTGTAGTAGTGAGTGTACTAGTGAGTGTAGGAGTGTAGTAGTGAGTGGAGTAGTGAGTGTAGTAGTGAGTGTAGGAATGTAGGAGTGTAGTAGTGAGTGTAGTAGTGAGTGTAGTAGTGAGTGTAGTAGTGAGTGTGGCAGTGAGTGTAGTAGTGAACTAGTGAGTGTAGTGGTGAGCTAGTGAGTGGAGTAGTGAGTGTAGGAGTGTAGTAGTGAGTGTAGTAGTGAGTGTAGTAGTAGTGAGTGTAGTAGTGAGTGTAGTAGTGAGTGTAGGAGTGAGTGTAGTAGTGAGTGTGCTAGTGAGTGTGCTAGCTAGTGTAGTAGTGAGTGTGGTAGAGAAGTAGTTAGTGTGCTAGTTAGTGTGGTAGTGAGTGAGCTAGTTAGTGTGGTAGTGAGTGTAGAAGTGTGCTAGCTAGTGTGCTAGTTAGTGTGGTAGCTAGTGTGGTAGCGAGTGTGGTAGTTAGTGTGATAGCTAGTGTGGTAGCTAGTGTGCTAGTTAGTGTGATAGCTAGTGTGGTAGTGAGTGTAGTAGTGAGTGTAGTAGTGAGTGTAGGAGTGTAGTAGCGAGTGTGCTAGCTAGTGTGGTAGTTAGTGTGGTAGTGAACTAGTTAGTGTGCTAGCTAGTGTGCTAGTTAGTGTGCTAGTTAGTGTGCTAGCTAGTGTAGTAGCGAGTGTGCTAGCTAGTGTGGTAGTGAGTGTGATAGTGAACTAGTTAGTGTGCTAGCTAGTGTGCTAGCTAGTGTGGTAGTGAACTAGTTAGTGTGCTAGCTAGTGTGCTAGTTAGTGTGCTAGTTAGTGTGCTAGCTAGTGTAGTAGCGAGCGAGTGAGCGAGCGCCGTACGGGGCAGCCCGTCGATATCGTCCCCGGCCTGCATGGGCAGCCCGTCGAGATCGTCCAGAGGGGCCCCGTCCAGCGGCCCGGCGCCCCCCGCCCGGGACGGCCCCTCCCCTCCACCCCCCTCCTCCTCCTCCTCCAGGGGCGCCCCGTCCACGTCGTCGTCGTCAAGGGGGGCCCCGTCCACCTCCTCCGCCCCCGCCGCCGCCGCCATCGTCGTCATCGTTACCCCCAGGCTCATCAGCAGCGAGGCGGCCACGGTGGCGGCGGCGGCGCTACCACCGCCGCCGCCGGCGCCGCTCAGTAGGGGCAACGCGCCCAGGGGGATGGCACCGGCGGCGGGGGGCGGGTCTCCATCGTCCTCCATGGCCTGGGGGGGGGGGGGGGGGGCAGGGGGAGAGGGGGAAGAGAGGAGTGGGGGGGGAGGTGGGGAAGGGGGAGTGGGGTGAGGGGATGGGGAGGAGAGAGTGGGGAGGGGGGTGGAGAGGGGGTAGGGGGGGGGGAGTGGGGAGGGGGGATGGGAGAGTGGGGGGGGGGAGGTGGAGAGGGGGGAGTGGGGAGAGGGGGAGGGGGTGGGGGGGGAGAGGAGTGGGGGGGGGGAGGTGGAGAGGGGGGGGCGGTGAGGGGATGGGGGGGGGAGAGGAGGGGGGGGGCGGTGAGGGGATGGGGGGGGAGAGGAGTGGGGGGTGGAGAGGGGGGGGGCGGTGAGGGGATGGGGGGGGAGGAGTGGGGGGGGAGGTGGAGGGGGGGGGGAGGTGGAGAGGGGGGAGTGGGGAGGGGGTGAGGGGATTGGGGGGTGAGGGGATGGGGGGGAAAGCAAAGGGGAGGGAGAGGAGTGGGGGGGAGGTGGGGAGGAGGAGTGGGGAGGGGGGGATGGGAAGGGGGGAGTGAGGAGGGGGAGTGGGAAAGGGTTGAGGAGGGGGAGGAGTGGGGAGGGGAGAAGAGGGGGGGGTCTGTGAGTCTGCACGGCTCAATAAGAGCTTTGTGTCCCACCCCACTACGACTTATTTTGGTCATGAATGAATGAATGCAGGAACTAATTGACGAACGAACGACTGAACTAATCAAGGTGCAATGCCCGTGTGTGCGCGTGTGCGTGCGTCTGTGTGTGCGCGTGGAACGTGCGTGTGTGCAATGTGTGCGTGCGTGCGTGTGTGCAATGTGCGCGCCTGTGTGCGTGCGTGTGTGCGTCTGTGCGTGCGTGTGTGTGAGCGTGCGTACCTGTGTGCGTGCGTGCGTCTGTGTGCGTGCAATGTGTGCGTCTGTGTGCGTGCGTCTGTGTGCGTGCGTCTGTGTGTGTGCGTGCGTGTGTGTCTGTGTGCGTGCGTGTGTGCGTCTGTGTGCGTGTGCGTCTGTGTGCGTGTGCGTCTGTGTGCGTGTGCGTCTGTGTGCGTGCGTGTGTGCGTGCATCTGTGTGCGTGTGCGCCTGTGTGCGTGTGCTTCTGTGTGCGTGTGCGCCTGTGTGTGTCTGTGTGCGTCTGTGTGTGTCTGTGTGTGCGTCTGTGTGTGTGTGTCTATGTGCGTCTGTGTGTGTGCGTGTGTGTGTGTGCGTGTGTGCGGGCGCGGTACCACGGAGACTTCCTTGCCGTCGTCGTTGATGCGCACCAGTCCCAGGAAGACGTTCTGCAGCTTGATGAGGAACGAGTCTGGGTACACGGCCCAGTCCTCCCACGCGCGGAAACACGACATCACCTTTTGCTGCACGCACGGCACGCACGCAAACACACCACGACATGCATGCACGCAAACACACCATGACATGCACGCACGCAAACACACCATGACATGCACGCACGCAAACACACCATGACATGCACGCACGCAAACACACCACACACGAAGCGGCAGCAGCAGGAGCAGCAGTAGTAGCGCAGTAACAGTAGCAGCAGCAGTAGTAGCAGAAGTAGCAGCAGTAGTAGCAGCAGAAGTAGCAGCAGTAGTAGCAGAAGTAGCAGTAGTAGTAGCAGCAGAAGTAGCAGCAGTAGTAGCAGCAGAAGTAGTAGCAGCAGCAGTAGTAGTAGCAGCAGTAGTAGCAGCAGCAGTAGTAGCAGCAGCAGCAGTAGTATCAGCAGCAGTAGTAGTAGCAGCAGTAGCAGTAGAAGTAGCAGTAGTAGTATCAGCAGTAGTAGTATCAGCAGTAGTAGTATCAGCAGTAGTAGTAGTATCAGCAGTAGTAGTATCAGCAGTAGTAGTATCAGCAGTAGTAGCAGCAGTAGTAGTATCAGCAGTAGTAGTATCAGCAGTAGTAGCATCAGCAGTATCAGCAGTAGTAGCAGCAGTAGTAATAGCGACAGTAGTAGCAGCAGCAGTAGCAGCAGCAGCAGTAGTAGTAGTATCAGCAATAGTAGTATCAGCAGTATCAGCAGTAGCAGCAGTAGTATCAGCAGCAGTAGTCGTAGTATCAGCAGCAGTAGTAGTATCAGCAGTAGTAGTATCAGCAGTAGTAATAGCAGCAGCAGTAGTAGCAGCAGTAGCAGTAGCAGCACAGTGCACGTGAGAAGCGTTGAGGGCGGCAGGCACAGTAGGGGGGAGGGAGAGAGATGTCGTGAGCTTTCGTTTTCCCCTCGTTCCGTGTTCATCGCCACTGGGGGAGACAAAGGCGGCCGGGCACGGCGCTGGCCACCCACAACCCACCCCCTCCACGTGTGCCACTGTGCCGGCTCTGTGACTCGCTAACAGCCTCACAGCACAGTCTGTTGAGGCTACGTAGCCAACCGTGTTGTATGTGTTTGTTGAACTTATTTCGTACCGTACGTAGCCAACCGTGGCTATGTACAGGTGGTTCACAGCACATCCCCTGAACCTCTGAAACCAAAGATAAAGATCCCCCCGTATAGCCTGAACAGACTGTAGGGGCAAGTGCTGTTAGCGAGCACCTATGAAAGCCGGCACGGCACACGGGGGGGTGGGTGGACAACACCACACCCGGCCGCCTTTGTCTCCCCAGTGACGATGTTTACACACCGCACCAGGCACTCATTTGAGGCTGAGTCGACATAGGGGAGGCCCAGGACCGGTTCAGATAATCGTCACTTGTGTTTGCTGTGAGCGGGAATCGAACCCGGGTCGCCGGGTTCGTAGCGCTAGCGCAGCGCTAACCGCTACACCACCGCTCCCCACATACACGCACACACAGACACACACATACACACACAGACACACACACACGCACACAGACACACACACGCACACAGACACACACGTACACAGACACACACACTCAAACACACAGACAGACACACACGCGCACACACAGACACACTCACGCCCACACACAAGACGCGCACACGCGCGCACACACATGCACGCGCACACACGCACACAGACAAACACACGCACATACACGCGCACACACACACACCCCCCCACACCCCAGGCTGCACGACAGGTCAGCGAGAGACTCCGCACCTTGAACTGCTCGGCCTGCAGGCGCCCTTGGATGGACTTGTAGACCTCGTGGATGTCGGCGAAGATCTGCGGCAGCTTGGCCTCGAAGCTGGCAGAGGGGACATCGAGATGGAGGAGTGCCGAGAGCGTGCAATGGTGAACGGCGGTGGCGATGGTGGTGGTGTGACGGTGATGGTTGTGGTGGTGGCGGCGGCGGTGGTGATGGTGGCGGCGGTGGCATTGACGGTGGTGGTAGCGGTGATGGTTGTGGTGGTGGCGGTGATGGTGATGGCGGTGATGGTGGTCATGGTCATAGCGGTGGTGACAGTGGTGGTAGCGGTGGTGGCAGTGGCGATGGTGCCAGTGGTGGCGGTAGTGGTGGTGGCTTTGCGAGCTCAGCTGACATACGCAACGACCAGTACGTATATACGTACGTGAACTTAACCTAATTTTTATTTTAGCAGGTAAGGCCTCCACTGAGCTACAGACCCACAGAGACCCATATGCAAAGAGACCCACAGACCCGGAAACTCGCATACAACCAGTGACCCACAAGGTCCCAACAAACTTAATGGTTTCGACTTTACCAGGTAAGGCCCCAACCGAAGCGAATCTGGCTGTCACAAATGACAGCTGTTGTACGCCTTTTGGCGTCATCTGGTCCAACACCAATGGAGACTAGGCTCTAAGAAAAGCTGTCTCGGGTGTGGACCAATCAACGTCAAGGACAGTGCATATCATTATCATCATCATCAGAGTTGTTTCTTTTTGTTTGCATTTTGACTGCTTGTGTTGTGGTTATTGCAAACATGATGCCTTGTATAAAGGTGTCAGTTTTTGTACCAGTTGAAAGGGTAAAAACCTATCACTACTGGTCATTAACATCTCCTAGCCACCGTATGTGTTGAAATCCTTTCGTACCGTACGTAGCCAACCGTGCTGCGTGTACACTATGGGAACCTCATTTGCCAGTAAAAATATGATAATTGTTTTTTACCCTTCTATCTGGCAACAAAACTGACACCTTTTCACAAGGAGTCATGTTTGCATAACCGTAATACCTTCAGTCATAATACAAACAAAAGACATAACTCTGATAATGTGCACTGTCCAACCCATGTGAGACTAGGCTCTAAGGAAAGCTGTCTCTGGTGTGGACCAATCAACTTCAAGGACAGTGCACATTATCAGAGTTATGTCTTTTGTTTGCATTATGACTGCAGGTATTGCGGTCTATGCAAACATGACTCCTTGTAAAAAGGTGTCAGTTTTGTTGCCAGATAGAAGGGTAAACAACCAATTATCGTGCTGCGTGTACTCACTATTTCCTGTAGTAGGAGGCGTTGGCGACCTTCGCGCACGAGTTGTGCAGGATGTCCGACACAACGTAGAGACGGGCGATCTGGGGAAGACAGATTGCCAGTCTTGTGTTCATAACAGCAGCAGGAAGGAGGAGAAATCCGATGAGCCGTGAAGCTCTTTCGTTACAAATATCCAGTCGAGGGGCACGGGGTAAGAACGTCACAACGGCAAAAAAAAAAGATAAAGATCCCCCGTGTAGCCTTAACAGACTGTGGGGGCAAGTGCTGTTAAGCGAGCACCTATGGGACACGACGGAGTGGGTGGCCAGCACCACGCCCGACCGCCTTTGTCTCCCCAGTGGCGATGTCGACCTAGGGGAGGCCCGATAATCGTCGTGGCCGTGAGCGGGAATCGAACCCGGGTCGCTGGGTACATAGCGCAGCGTAGCGCTAACCGCTGCCCCACCGCTCACAACAGCGAACACAGTTGCACAAGCACATGATAGGCGTGCCAAGTACAATAAAGGTAAACACTCTTTGGTCCTTTCGGTAAAGTCAGGTAAAAAGAAAATAAATAGAGTACGACGTTTCGATTGCAACACAAGGCGACCGTCATCAGGTAGAACTAAGTTCGAGAGAGAGATAAAACACAGACACGGAGACACACAGACAGACACACAAGCAGAGGGAGGGAGGGAGGGAGGCAGGAGGGAGAGGTGGGAGGTAGGGAGGCAGTGAGGCAGGGAGGGGTGGGAGGGGTGGGCAGGAGGGAGGGGTGGGAGGGAGGGGTGGGTGGGTGGGAGGGAGGCAGGGAGGGGTGGGAGGGTGGGGTGGGTGGGTGGGAGGGAGGGGTGGGAGGGAGGGGTGGGTGGGTGGGAGGGATGGAGGCAGGGAGGGAGTGGGCAGGAGGGAGGGGTGGGAGGGAGGGGTGGGTGGAAGGGGTGGGTGGGAGGGTGGGAGGGAGGGTGGGAGGTAGGGGTGGGTGGGTGGGAGGGAGGGGTGGGAGGGAGGGGTGGGAGGTAGGGAGGGGTGGGTGGGAGGGAGGGGTGGGTGGGTGGGAGGGAGGGGTGGGAGGGAGGGGTGGGAGGTAGGGAGGGGTGGGTGGGAGGGAGGGGTGGGAGGCAGGGAGTGGGCAGCAGGGAGGCAGGGAGTGGAGGCAGGAGGGAGTGGTGGGCAGGAGGCAGGGAGGGGGTGGGCAGGAGGGGGTGGGCAGGAGGGAGTGGAGGCAGGGAGGGAGGGGAGGTAGGTAGGTAGGGGTGGCCAGGAGGGAGGGGTGGGCAGGAGGGGTGGGCAGGAGGCAGGAGGGAGTGGGCAGGAGGGAGTGGAGGCAGGGAGGGGAGTGGAGGCAGGGAGGGAGGGAGGTAGGTAGGGGTGGCCAGGAGGGAGGGGGGTGGGCGGTTTTGCCGGCACCTTCTTGGGCAGCGGTGTCTGCAGGATGGACAGAGACTCGGCGATGCACTCCACCACTTCCTCGGCCGCCTCGGCGTGCTGCAGGCAGAAGGCCATCGCGTCGCCGATCTCCGACTTGCGCGGCGTCAGCCCCCGCAGCACGTTCTCCAGCTTGTCCCGCTCGCTGCGCGGG
>NC_083848.1:2148844-2344060 GCF_015708825.2 Lethenteron reissneri
TGGTTCTTCACGTTCTGTAGATGTAGATGCCACTGGTTCTTCATGTTCTGCAGATGTAGATGCCATTGGTTCTTCATGTTCTGCAGATGTAGATGCCATTGGTTCTTCACGTTCTGTAGATGTAGATGCCACTGGTTCTTCATGTTCTGTAGATGCCACTGGTTCTTCGCGTTCTGCAGATGTAGATGCCACTGGTTATTCACGTTCTGTAGATGTAGATGCCACTGGTTATTCATGTTCTGTAGATGCCACTGGTTCTTCGTGTTCTGCAGATGTAGATGCCACTGGTTCTTCACGTTCTGTAGATGTAGATGCCACTGGTTCTTCACGTTCTGTAGATGTAGATGCCACTGGTTCTTCACGTTCTGTAGATGTAGATGCCACTGGTTATTCATGTTCTGTAGATGCCACTGGTTCTTCGCGTTCTGCAGATGTAGATGCCACTGGTTCTTCACGTTCTGTAGATGTAGATGCCACTGGTTATTCATGTTCTGTAGATGCCACTGGTTCTTCACGTTCTGTAGATGTAGATGCCACTGGTTCTTCACGTTCTGTAGATGTAGATGCCACTGGTTATTCATGTTCTGTAGATGCCACTGGTTCTTCGCGTTCTGCAGATGTAGATGCCACTGGTTGTTCACGTTCTGCAGATGTAGATGCCACTAGTTCTTCACGTTCTGTAGATGTAGGTGGCAGCAGTTCTTCACGTTCTGCAGATGTAGATGCCACTGGTTCTTCACGTTCTGTAGATGTAGGTGGCAGCAGTTTTTTACGTTCGACAGATATATACGTCACTGGTTCTTCATATATTTAACATTTACACGTACACGTAACATTCTCTGTGTGCCTCATTCTGCAAGCTAAACCTTTAACAAGAGAAACTCCTTGACACTCTGCGATTGTGGCTATAGGTGGCGGTATAAACAAGCCATGAATCTGGGTATCTTTATGTGGGTTCACAATGGCCATGTCAAAGACATTGAGACGGTGAACTGAATATCTGCGTTCGAGCCCCGGGTCTGGGTGTATCTCTGTGGTTTCACAATGGCCATGTCAGAGACACAGAGACAGTGATACTCAATACCTGGGTTCGAGCCCCGGGTCTGGGTGTATCTCTGTGTGTTCACAATGGTCATGTCAGAGACATTGAGACGGTAATCCTGAAAACCTGGGTTCGAGCCCCGGGTCTGGGTGTATCTCTGTGGGGGGTTCACAATGGCCATGTCAGAGACATTGAGACAGTGATACTCAATAGCTGGGTTCGAGCCCTGGGTGTGGGTGTCTCTCTCCCTGTGGGTTCACAATGGCCATGTCAGAGACATTGAGACGGTGATACTCAACATCTGGGTTCGAGCCCTGGGTCTGGGTATCTTTCTCCCTGTGGGTTCACAATAGCCATGTCAGAGACATTGAGACAGTATTACTGAACACCTGCGTTTGAGCCCCGGGTCTGGGTGTCTCTCTGTGGGGGGTTCACAATGGCCATGTCAGAGACATTGAGACGGTGATACTGAACACCTAGGTTCGAGCCCTGGGTCTGGGTGTCTCTCTCCCTGTGGGTTCACAATGGCCATGTCAGAGACATTGAGACAGTATTACTGAACACCTGCGTTCGAGCCCCGGGTCTGGGTGTATCTCTGTGGGTTCACAATGGCCATGTCAGAGACATTGAGACGGTAATCCTGAAAACCTGGGTTCGAGCCCCGGGTCTGGGTGTATCTCTGTGGGGGGTTCACAATGGCCATGTCAGAGACATTGAGACAGTGATCCTGAATACCTGGGTTCGAGCCCCGGGTCTGGGTGTATCTCTGTCGGCTCTCCGAATGTTATCGTCATCACTGTCATTGGATCACCATCATCACCATCAATATCCTCACCATCATCATCATCATCATAACCATCATCACCATCGTCGTCATCATCACCATCATCACCACCATCGTCATCGTTATCATCATCACCAACATCACCATCATCATCACCATCAACATCACCATGATCACCACCATCATCACCATCGTCATCATATTCATCATCACCACCATCATCATCACCACCATCATCAGCAGCATCATCACCATCATCACCATCGTCGTCATCATCACCATCATCACCATCGTCGTCATCATCACCATCATCAACATCACCATCATCATCTCCATCATCATCACCATCATCATCATATTCATCATCATCACCACCGTCATCACCACCACGATCATCACCATCATCACCATCATCACCACCATCATCATCATCACCACCATCATCACCACCATCATCACCATCATCACCACCATCATCACCATCATCATCATCACCATCATCACCACCATCATCACCACATCATCACCACCATATCATCACCATCATAATCGCGCGGCGCTTTCAGATGCCGCTGCGTCTGCGTCCGTCTGGAACGCTCTCTTCCTTCCTTCCTACAACAAGAAGCCACTGGGAGCTGTGGTGCCACTTTTAAATCATCATCATCACCATCATCAGCACCATCATCACCATCATCATCACCATCACCACCATCATCATCACCATCATCACCATCATCACCATCATCACCACCATCATCATCATCACCACCATCATCACCACCATCATCACCATCATCACCACCATCATCACCACCATCATCATCATCTAGGTTGACAAACTCGTTTATTTAGAACTGCTGCTTGTTGTTGTTGTTGTGTTTAGTTTGTTGTCCTTCCCCTGCACCTCCGTACGGTGCGAAAGAAGTTCAACACACACACAGCGCGGTTGGCATGGTGAGGTTTAAGCGGCGTGGGTTCCAGAATAATAACACTGGTCAACAAAAAAAAAAACATTTTTTTCTGGCCTGGTCTTTTGCAGTTGTTTTAGACTAATTTCAGGTTGCTGATTCCAAATCTGATCTCAAATTTGCTCTATCACATCCCATTTTTAAATCCTTTATATTAAGTTCGCTTGCTTGCTTGCTTGCGTGCTTGCTTGCTTGCTTACGACCGTGCAAATCTTTCGGTCGTTTTTTTAACCCACTTCCCGTGATCCAATCGAGCTGACATTTTGCACACAGACTCGTTGTGCGAGACAATTAATGTTCGTGAAAATTTTTTTCCAAAATTTTACACTGTTTAGGGAAAACAAATTAAATATGTAATTACCAATTGCTTAATACTGGCAGACAATCATCTGACCCATTGGTGGCAGCCATCTCAAGCCAGAGGACAAGAGGACTCTAGCCGTCACGCATATAAAGGATTTATAGTGAAAAACTTTGTTTTTACGGGTTATACTTATTATGCTATCGGCATACCCCATTTTCATTGATTTTACCCGAAATTAACTCTGTCACTTATGATTGCAAGTTGTTGCGAGTCAGTGACTGCTTTAGTGTTAAAACATGGTGCTGTATTTTTAGGATAGTGTGTTTATAATATCATTTTATGTAGATATCCACATCTATTTAATATTTTTCTTCTGCAGTTTTTATTGAAAATGCAATATTTGATATCTAAAAAACATGATGTGATAGACAAAAACTGACGCCGGATTTGGAATCAGCACCCCAAAATTACCTTAGCACCGTTGGAATACCTTATGCCAGAACAAGTGTGTTGACCAATGTAATCATTATTTGTACTGCAGCAGGAGAAATCCGATGAGCTTTGATGCTCTTCTTTTCACAGACGTCCGGTAGGGGCCCGGGGTAAGAACGTTCAAAGTCTGTTGCAGGCTACACGGGGCACCTTTGTCTTTGTGTACCACAGTGCCGGCCTTCATAGGTGCCCGCAAACAGCACTTGCCCCGACAGCTTGTCGCAGGCTACACGGGGGGCCTTTGTCTTTGTCTTCGCACGCGAGTTTCAAGTTCGCCAGCAACCTTCTATTGAATTCCCCCCCTGCCCCCCCCTGCCCCCCTGCCCCCCCTCTCCTGGGGGTGGGCAGTGGAGGGAGGCGGCGATTTACCGCTGCCCTGTTGGATGACCCCTGGCACGTCGATTTGGTAACCCGAGAGCCGTGGAGGCGATGGCGGTGGTGGTGGTGACGGCACAGTTGGGTGCACACATTCACACCACCTCCACCACTACCCCCCCTCCACTGCCACCACCCCCCCTCCACCACTACCACCACCCCCCTCCACAACCACCACCACCCCCCCTCCACCACCACCACCCCCCTCCACCACCACCACCACCACCACCACCCCCCTCCACCACCCCCCCTCCACCACCACCATCCCCCCTCCACCACTACCACCACCCCCCCTCCACTGCCACCACCCACCCTCCACCACCACCACCCCCCTCCACCACCACCCCCCTCCACCCTCCACCCTCCACCACCCCCCTCCACCACCACCACCCTCCACCACTACCACCACCCACCACCACCCCCCCCCCCCCCCTCCACCACCACCCCCCCCTCCACCACCACCACCCCCCTCCACCACCACCACCCCCCTCCACCACCACCCCCCTCCACCCCCCCCCCTCAACCACCACCCCCCTCCACCCCCCCCTCCACCACCACCCCCCCCCCCTCCACCACCACCACCACCCCCCTCCTCCTCCTCCTTTCTTTCTCTGGCCAAGTTAGGAGGGATCGGAATGTTCCCGTAACTCGCTGAACGAATCAAATCGACACCCACCACCTCCACCACCACGCACCCCACCATTCATGAATCGAGGCCGAATAATCATCATCATCTTTTTGGGGGCTCAGCTATCGTCTTTAATCCGGACCCAGCCAGCGTGCCAGCCGGCCATGGGAAGCGTGGTCACTGCGTCCGTTGTGCGATGATTTACCTACGAAGAGAATCTCCCGCAAATTGTTGTTATTTTTTTGTGTTAAATCGCGTGATTATAAATGGTGTGGTCGTTAAACCCACTACAACATTTACAATTCGTTACTAGTACAGCACTAACCGGTTGCTGTGTGTTGGAGAGTTAAACCCACTACAACATTTACAATTCGTTACTAGTACAGCACTAACCGGTTGCTGTGTGTTGGAGAGTTAAATCCACTACTACATTTACAATTCGTTACTAAGTACAGCACTAACCGGTTGCTGTGTGTTGGAGCGTTAAACCCACTACAACATTTACAATTCGTTACTAGTACAGCACTAACCGGTTGCTGTGTGTTGGAGAGTTAAACCCACTACGACATTTACAATTCGTTACTAGTACAGCACTAACCGGTTGCTGTGTGTTGGAGAGTTAAACCCACTACTACATTTACAATTCGTTACTAGAACAGCACTAACCGGTTGCTGTGTGTTGGAGAGTTAAACCCACTACGACATTTACAATTCGTTACTAAGTACAGCACTAACCGGTTGCTGTGTGTTGGAGCGTTAAACCCACTACAACATTTACAATTCGTTACTAGTACAGCACTAACCGGTTGCTGTGTGTTGGAGCGTTAAACCCACTACGACATTTACAATTCGTTACTAGTACAGCACTAGCCGGTTGCTGTGTGTTGGAGAGTTAAACCCACTACGACATTTACAATTCGTTACTAGTACAGCACTAACCGGTTGCTGTGTGTTGGAGAGTTAAACCCACTACAACATTTACAATTCGTTACTAGTACAGCACTAACCGGTTGCTGTGTGTTGGAGCGTTAAACCCACTACAACATTTACAATTTGTTACTAGTACAGCACTAACCGGTTGCTGTGTGTTGGAGAGTTAAATCCACTACTACATTTACAATTCGTTACTAAGTACAGCACTAACCGGTTGCTGTGTGTTGGAGCGTTAAACCCACTACAACATTTACAATTCGTTACTAGTACAGCACTAACCGGTTGCTGTGTGTTGGAGAGTTAAACCCACTACGACATTTACAATTCGTTACTAGTACAGCACTAACCGGTTGCTGTGTGTTGGAGAGTTAAACCCACTACTACATATACGATTCGTTACTAGTACAGCACTAAATGGTTGCTGTGTGTTGGAGAGTTAAACCCACTACGACATTTACAATTCGTTACTAGTGCAGCACTAACCGGTTGCTGTGTGTTGGAGAGTTAAACCCACTACAACATTTACAATTCGTTACTAGTACAGCACTAACCGGTTGCTGTGTGTTGGAGCGTTAAACCCACTACGACATTTACAATTCGTTACTAGTACAGCACTAACCGGTTGCTGTGTGTTGGAGAGTTGAATCCACTACTACATTTACAATTCGTTACTAGTACAGCACTAACCGGTTGCTGTGTGTTGGAGCGTTAAACCCACTACAACATTTACAATTCGTTACTAGTACAGCACTAACCGGTTGCTGTGTGTTGGAGAGTTAAATCCACTACTACATTTACAATTCGTTACTAAGTACAGCACTAACCGGTTGCTGTGTGTTGGAGCGTTAAACCCACTACATCATTTACAATTCGTTACTAGTACAGCACTAACCGGTTGCTGTGTGTTGGAGAGTTAAACCCACTACGACATTTACAATTCGTTACTAGTACAGCACTAACCGGTTGCTGTGTGTTGGAGAGTTAAACCCACTACTACATATACGATTCGTTACTAGTACAGCACTAAATGGTTGCTGTGTGTTGGAGAGTTAAACCCACTACAACATTTACAATTCGTTACTAGTGCAGCACTAACCGGTTGCTGTGTGTTGGAGAGTTAAACCCACTACAACATTTACAATTCGTTACTAGTACAGCACTAACCGGTTGCTGTGTGTTGGAGCGTTAAACCCACTACGACATTTACAATTCGTTACTAGTACAGCACTAGCCGGTTGCTGTGTGTTGGAGAGTTAAACCCACTACGACATTTACAATTCGTTACTAGTACAGCACTAACCGGTTGCTGTGTGTTGGAGAGTTAAACCCACTACAACATTTACAATTCGTTACTAGTACAGCACTAACCGGTTGCTGTGTGTTGGAGCGTTAAACCCACTACTACATTTACAATTCGTTACTAGTACAGCACTAACCGGTTGCTGTGTGTTGGAGAGTTAAACCCACTACAACATTTACAATTCGTTACTAGTACAGCACTAACCGGTTGCTGTGTGTTGGAGAGTTAAACCCACCACAACATTTACAATTCGTTACTAGTACAGCACTAACCGGTTGCTGTGTGTTGGAGCGTTAAACCCACTACTACATTTACAATTCGTTACTAGTACAGCACTAACCGGTTGCTGTGTGTTGGAGCGTTAAACCCACTATAATATTGACAATTCGTTACTAGTACAGCACTAACCGGTTGCTGTGTGTTGAAGAGTTAAACCCACTACAACATTTACAATTCGTTACTAGTACAGCACTAACCGGTTGCTGTGTGTTGGAGAGTTAAACCCACTACATTTACAATTCGTTACTAGTACAGCACTAACCGGTTGCTGTGTGTTGGAGAGTTAAACCCACTACTACATTTACAATTCGTTACTAGTACAGCACTAACCGGTTGCTGTTTGTTGGAGAGTTAAACCCACTACAACATTTACAATTCGTTACTAGTACAGCACTAACCGGTTGCTGTGTGTTGGAGAGTTAAACCCACGACAACATTTACAATTCGTTACTAGAACAGCACTACCGGTTGCTGTGTGCTGGAGAGTTAAACCCACTACAACATTTACAATTTGTTACTAGTACAGCACTAACCGGTTGTGTGTTAAAGAGCAAATTCACAACATTTACCAATTGTCTGTGTCGGGTGGTGACGCATTTAACGACACATTTATATTTACACGATCGAACCCAAACAAAAGAACACCTATATTGTGGACCTCCTGCTGTATTGCCAGAAAGGGTATCAAACTTTATTCTTCATATTCATACTTTTGACACTGCGTGGAAATAAACCGGTCCCGTGCTAAAACTAAATCAATCACTTCTAGATTTGAAGCTTTCGTGACTGCAAGGATTCATATTCTTAGGTTTTTTCGGTAAAGTCACGTAGGTACGCCTTTTGGTTTCATCTGGTCCAACCCGTGTGAGACTAGGCTCTAAGGAAAGCTGTCTCGGGTGTGGACCAATCAACTTCAAGGACAGTGCATACATTATCAGAGTTATGTTTTTTGTTTGCATTATGACTGCAGGTATTGTGGTTTATGCAAACATGACTCCTCGTAAAAAAGGTGTCAGTTTTGTTGCCAGATAGAAGGGTAAAAAAACAATTAGCAGAATAAAATATCATTGACCATCGCAATTGTGTTTTTTATTGTAATGTTTAGCATTGCACTATTTCGTATTGTGTGTGTGTGCGTGCATGTGTGCTGATTTATTTTGATTTATTTTCTTCAAGGACAGTGCATACATTATCAGAGTTATGTTTTTTTTTGCATTACGACTGCAGATAAAAGGGTAAAAAACCAATTATCACAATACTTGTGGTCAGAATACAAAAAAAACATACTTTGATAATATTTGCATTGTCTTTGAAACTGATTGGTCCACACCAGAGACAGCTTTCTTTTGAGCCTCGTCTCAAAACGGTGTTAGACCAGAGGACGCCTTTTGGCTTTTTGGCTGCTGACATTTGGGCTCTGCCGATTTCGAACCCTTATAAACATTTTGCCTTTAGAAGCTAACCCCCTTTTCCGATTGACGACGGCTTGTGTTGCGATCGAAATGTCATCGTTTTTAAATCCTTTATATTAAGTTCACTTGCTTGCTTGCTTGCGCGCTTACGACCGTGCAAATCTTTCGGTCGTTTTTTAACCCACTTCCCGTGATCCAATCGAGCTGACATTTTGCACACAGACTCGTTGTGCGTGGCAATTTATTTTCGTGAAAAAATTTTCCCAAAATTTTCCACTTTTTAGGGATTTTTATTTATTTAATTACCAATTGCTTAATGGTGGCAGGCAATCATCTGACCCATAGGTGGCAGCCATCTCAAGCCAGAGGACGAGAGGACTCTAGCCGCCCGTTTCAAAGACCAATGTGAGCTGGGTTGTGGCCCATTGAACACGCATATAAAGGATTTATAGTGGAAAAACTTTGTTTTTACGGGTACATTTTTTGTTATTTTATTTGAACCCATCTACGTGACTTTACCGAAAGACCCAAAAAACATGGACACATTTATATACTTATGCAATCTACCCCCCCCCCCGCCTCGAAAAAGAAAAGAAAAACGTCTATTATGCAACAAATTCCAGCTTCGAAAAAGGACATTTTCAGAATTCCCAAAAGTCATCTCTACCCCACCCCACCCCACCCTGCCCACCGGCCACCCACCCCTGCCTCGTCACTGCCATAGGAATGTGGAAAGTCCAACCGGTGGGGTGTGGGGAATGCTGGGTGCATGCTCGGCCTAGCGTGGAGTGTCAACAGACGGGCTGTTCTTCACTCGTTTTGCGTAGCACGCAGGGTCGACTCGGTCCTCGAATGAGTGCCTTGCTGCGGGTGTGCGTGTCTGTGTGTGTGTCTGTGTGTGTGTCTGTGTGTATGTGTGTTTGTCTGTGTGTATGTCTGTGTGTCTGTGTGTGTGTCTGTGTGTCTGTCTGTGTGTGTGTCTCTGTGTGTGTCTGTGTGTGTGTCTGTGTGTGTGAGTGTCTGTGTGCGTGTGCGTGTCTGTGTCTGTGTGTGTGTCTGTGTGTGTGTGTCTGTGTGTGTGTCTGTGTGTGTGAATGTCTGTGTGCGTGTGTGTGTCTGTGTCTGTGTGTGTGTCTGTGTGTGTGTCTGTGTGTCTGTGTGTGTGCGTGTCTGTGTGTCTGTCTGTGTGTGTCTGTGTGTGTGAATGGCTGTGTGCGTGTGTGTGTCTGTGTCTGTGTGTGTGTCTGTGTGTGTGTCTGTGTGTCTGTGTGTGTGCGTGTCTGTGTGTCTGTCTGTGTGTGTCTGTGCGTCTGTGTGTGTCTGTGTGCGTGTGTGTCTGTGCGTGTGTGTGTAGCGGTTAGCGCGCTGCGCTATGAACCTGGCGACCCGGGTTCGATTCCCGCTCACGGCTAACACCAGTGACGATTATCTGAACCGGTCCTGGGCCTCCCCTAGGTCGACTCAGCCTCAAATGAGTACCTGGTGCAATGTGTAAACATCGGCACTGGGGAGACAAAGGCGGCCGGGCGTGGTGCTGGCCACCCACCCCCTCGCGTACCGTTCCGGCCTTCATAGGTGCTCGCTAACAGCACTTGCCCCTACAGTCTGTTAAGGCTACACGGGGGATCTTTATCTTTGTGTCCGGCAAAACAACCCCCTACCTCCTTGTTGGTGCCAGATGTCTGCTACAGCAGAGGTGTAGGGAATTCCAACAAGACCTACATCTCTGCTTTATTGACCTGGTCAATGCCGATGATACCATCAATAGGCCTGGGCTCTAGATTGTTCTTCGTGCTTTCGGAGTCCCTGACCCTCTGCTCAAGATCATTAAGGGCAATCATGATGGTGAGCGGGCCCGGGTAAAACTACTTGGTCGGGAGTCGGAGCCATTCCCTGTACACCTTGGGGTGCGACAGGGATGTCCTCTGGCTCCCACATCATTTAACATCTATTTTGACAACGTAGTTCGTGAAGCGTTCGATGGCTGTACCGGAGGAATTTCCATCTGGTACAGATACATTGGGAGGCTGATCGATTCCTGGGTGCGGTCAATGGATGGCTCCTTTTTGGTCAAACATGTTTTGTATGCCGATGATCTGGTGATTGCTGCTCTCTTAGAGGAGGAGTTGGAGGCGCTGCTGCTGAACCTGGAGCGTGCCACTAAAAAGTGGGGCCTTACCATCAGCCCCACCAAAACAAAGCACCTGCCTGGGTATTTTGCTGATGATCAGCTCCGGTTTGACAGCAGAGGTCTAACTCTGAATCAGTCGAGCGACATCTTTTCATCAGTTGCGTAACGCTGTGTGGAAGCTACCTGGTCTGTCGCTCCACACGAAGCTTCAGGTCTTCTCGGTCACGGTCATGCCCTCCCATCTCTACGCTTGCGAAACGTGGACCCCCATCGGTAAGCTCCTCCGGCAGGCAAGGCTACGTTGACTGGGTCATGTAGCCCGCATGCCCAGCCACCGCATGCCTTAACAGATTTTGTTCGGCCGGATAGAGGGGGCTAAACGGGCGCGGTACGGGCTAGAGAAGAGATGGAGTGATGTGGTACAGGAGGACGTGGAGCTGAGTGGACTTCCCGATGAATGGTTCCAGCGGTGTCAAGATCGGCCTCTGTGGAGGAGGCTCGTGAAGGACGCTGCTACTGTGCCGTTGGAGGCAGTCGCCCTCCAACAACAACAGAGGGCAGAGGAGCTATACTCACAACAACGAGCGGAGCGCCGGGTGGCTAAAGCACAGCAAGTTGGCACAGAAGGGGCCGCAAATGGTGCATCAGCCACTCATCTCAGTCAGTCGACCCGTGGCACCTGCTGGGTCTGCCGCGTGACCTCCTGCCAGCGGGCGTTCGACACTTCACGTGGCCTCAACGTGCACACAGCCTGGCACAAGCGTCGTAGTAACGTCACCGCCACTTAGTGGCGAATGGCGGTTGTTTTTGTGTATTTGTGTGCGTGTATCTTTGTATGTGTGAATTTGCATGTGTGTGTCTCTCTGTGTGTGTCTGTGTGCATCTGTCTGTGTGTCTGTGTGTGGGGAGCGGCGGTGCAGCGGTTCGAGCTACGAAAGCGGAGACCCGGGTTCGATTCCCGCTCACGGCCAACACCACTGACGATTATCCGAAGCGCTCCAAGACATTCTTCACCACGATGCTAGGGATGAACTAAAACGAAAATTAATTGACAATATTTTTTTATTTTTTTATTTCACGATGTGTAAGGCCACACTGAACCGCTATAGAAGCAGCTCGCTTACACCATTGGAACCTCATTTGGCAGTACAAAATATGATAATTGTTTTTTTACCCTTCTATCTGGTAACAAAACTGACACCTTTTTTACAAGGAGTCATGTTTACATAGACCACAATACCTGCAGTCATAATGCAAACAAAAACATAACTCTGATAATGTGCACTGTCCTTGAAGTTGATTGGTCCACACCCGAGACAGCTTTCCTTAGAGCCTAGTCTCACATGGGTTGGACCAGATGACGCCAAAAGGCGCACAACTCAAAGGCAATGCACCATCAGAGTATGAGAGCTCGGGGTGAAGCATTTACACCATTGGCACCTCATTTGCCAGTAAAAAATAGGATAATTGGTTTTTTACCCTTCTATCTGGCAACAAAACTGACACCTTTTTTACAACTTCAAGGACAGTGCACATTATCAGAGTTATGTTTTTTGTTTGCATTATGACTGCAGGTATTGTGGTCTATGTAAACATGACTCCTTGTAAAAAAGGTGTCAGTTTTGTTGCCAGATAGAAGGGTAAAAAACCAATTATCAAGCAGCTTGTTTGTTTCAGAAGCGACCACTTGCCAGCGCAAATTATTGCTCAACCGAGTCGCGTTCTTATCACGTGGGAGCTTTCTTATAGCAGCAGCCCAAATGCCCTAAACGCGTGGTGTTCATTGTGAATGTGGAGGGGAAAAATCCACGCGACCTCGGGGAAAGAAACAGAGAGAGAGAGACACCGCAGACTCCAAATTTACAGCAGCAGGCGTTGTAAGGGTCGGGATCGAACCCACGACCTCCTACACACCAGGCGAGGTAGTTAACACCTTGCCAAATATAGCAGGCATCAGGTTTGGGATCGAATCCACGACCTCCTGCACACGAGGCGAGGTAGTTAACACCTTGCCAAATATAGCAGGCATCAGGTTTGGGATCGAACCCACGACCTCCTACACACCAGGCGAGGTAGTTAACACCTTGCCAAATATAGCAGGCATCAGGTTTGGGATCGAATCCACGACCTCCTGCACACGAGGCGAGGTAGTCAACATCTCCTAGCCACTGTGGTGATGATGATGATGATGATGATCAGAGAGAGACACGCAGACTCCAAACAGACAGTGGCCGGCATCAGCAGGGTCAGGATCGAACCCACGACCTCCTGCACACCAGGCGAGGTAGTCAACATCTCCTATCCACTGTAGTGATGAAGATGATGATCAGAGAGAGAGACACCGCAGACTCAAAACAGACAGTGGCAGGCATCAGCAGGGTCGGGATCGAACCCACGACCTCCTGCACACCAGGCGAGGTAGTCAACATCTCCTAGCCACTGTCGTGATGATGATGATGATGATCAGAGAGAGACACGCAGACTCCAAACAGACAGTGGCCGGCATCAGCAGGGTCAGGATCGAACCCACGACCTCCTGCACACCAGGCGAGGTAGTCAACATCTTCTAGCCCCTGTCGTGATGATGATGATGATGATGATCAGAGAGAGACACGCAGACTCCAAACAGACAGTGGCAGGCATCAGCAGGGTCGGGATCGAACCCACGACCTCCTGCACACCAGGCGAGGTAGTCAACATCTCCTAGCCACTGTCGTGATGATGATGATGATCAGAGAGAGACACGCAGACTCCAAACAGACAGTGGCAGGCATCAGCAGGGTCAGGATCGAACCCACGACCTCCTGCACACCGGGCGAGGGATTTAACATCGGCTGGCAACGGCAAGATATTTTTTTTTCGTCATGTAAATGGGAAGTGGAAAGCGGTTTGACCGGTCCGGCCTCTTGTCGAGAAATTCAGCCCCTCTCTCTACCCCAACTCTGGACCACTCTGGATATTTCTAGTTCCAGAGCGAGAGAGACAGACCGACAGATAGAGAGAGAGATTTGTATATTGCTGAGGTCACCATGATGCGTGTTGCACAAGTGTGTACGCTGCACTTTTTTCGTACGGTACAGAGCCAACCGTGCTATGTGTGCGTGCGTGTTGAAATTCTTTCGCACCGTACGGAGGTCCGGGGGAAGGACAACAAACTAAACACATCAACAACAAGCAGCAGTTCTAAATAAACGAGTTTGTCAACCTAGATGATGATGGTGATGATGATGGTGGTGGTGGTGGTGATGATGATGATGGTGGTGGTGATGATGGTGATGATGCTGATGATGATGGTGGTGATGATGGTGGTGATGATGGTGTTGATGATGGTGTTGATGATGGTGATGATGATAGTGATGATGATTGTGATGACAATGGCTTTGATGATGGTGGTGATGATGGTGGTGATGATGGTGATGATGATGGTGGTGATGATGTTGATGATGATGGTGATGATGATGGCTTTGATGATGTTGATGATGATGGTGGTGATGATGGTGATGATGATGGTGGTGATGATGTTGATGATGATGGTGATGATGATGGCTTTGATGATGGTGGTGATGATGGTGATGATGATGGTGGTGATGATGTTGATGATGATGGTGATGACAATGGCTTTGATGATGGTGATGATGATGGTGGTGATGATGGTGATGATGATGGTGGTGATGATGATGGCGATTATGATGGCTTTGATGATGTTGATGATGTTGATGATGATGGTGATGATGATGGTGATGATGATGGTGGTGATGATGGTGATGATGATTGTGATGACAATGGCTTTGATGATGGTGATGATGATGGTGGTTATGATGGTGATGATGATGGTGGTGATGATGGCTTTGATCATAGTGATGATGTTGATGATGATGGTGATGATGATGGTGATGATGGTGGTGATGATACTGATGATGATGGTGATGATGTAGTGACCGTCTCGCTATCAGCATTTGCCCCATCAGTCTCACACAGACAAAGATCCCCCGTGTAGCCTCTAACAGGCTGTAGGGGCAAGTGCTGTTAGCGAGCAGCACCTACAAAGGCTACCGGCACTGTGGCACACGAGGGGGTGGGTGGTCAGCACCACGCCCGACCGCCTTTGTCTCCCTAGTGGCGATGTTTACACACCGCACCAGTTACTCATTTGTGGCTGAGTCGACCTAGGGGAGGCCCGGGACAGGTTCAGTTAATCGTCACTGGTGTTGGCCGTGAGCGGGAATCGAACCCGTGTCGCCGGGTTCATAGCGCAGCGCGCTAACCGCTACTGTGTGTGTGTGTCACACAGTGACACACACACACAGTGACACACACACACAGTGACACACACATTCACCCGCATCCACTCATGCACAAACAAACAAACGCCTGAGATTTTTAGACTCAGCATTTTTTACCCCTTCACATCCATCATGAACCACCTGCCAGTAAACACCCAGCCGCAGGGTTTGAACCTTCACCCAAGGATCTCAATAGTGCTGACTCCGTTTGTCTGACATGGCCATTATGAACCCACACGGAGAGAGACACCCAGACCCAGGGCTCGAACCTAATATCTCAGTTATTTCTGGCTCATTGTCCCTGACATGGCCATGATGAAGCCACAGAGAAAGAGATACATCCAGACCCAGGACTCACACAGAGAGAGAGAGACCCAGACCCAGGGCTCGGACCTAATATCTCAGTTATTTCTGGCTCAGTGTCTCTGATATGGCCGTTGTGAACCCACAGAGAGAAGATACACACAGACCCAGGGCTTGAACCCAGGATCTCAACAGTGCTCAGTGTATCTTGCATGGCCATTATGAACTCACAGAGAGAAAGAGAGAGCCCCAGACCCAGGACTCGAACACAGGCGTTCAGTGTTACTGGTTCAGTGTCTCCGACATGGCCATTGTGAACCCACAGAGAGACATCCAGACCCGGGAGTCGAAGCCAGGTCTTCAGTATCACCGTCTTAATATCTCTGACATGGCCATTGTGAACCCACAGAGAGACACCCAGACCCGGGGCTCGAACCCAGGTATTCAGTATCACTGTATCGATGTCTTTGACATGGTCATTGTGAACCCACGAAAGACACTCAGACCCAGGAGTCGAACCCATGACCTAAAAATTCCTGACTCAGAGTCTGTGACATGGCCATTGTGAACCCACAGAGATACACCCAGACCCGGGGCTCGAACCCAGGTATTCAGTATCACTGTATCAATGTCTCTGACATGGCCATTGTGAACCCACAGAGATACACCCAGACCCGGGGCTCGAACCGATTACCTCAGAATCCCTGGCTCAGAGTCTGTGACATGGCCACTGTGAACCCACAGAGAGACACCCAGACCCAGGAGTCGA
Source organism: Lethenteron reissneri (assembly GCF_015708825.2). Lineage (NCBI taxonomy): Eukaryota > Metazoa > Chordata > Hyperoartia > Petromyzontiformes > Petromyzontidae > Lethenteron > Lethenteron reissneri. Next base: position 2,164,848 of record NC_083848.1, read on the forward strand.
ACCCAGGTCTTCAGTATCACCGTCTCAATGTCTCTGACATGGTCATTGTGAACCCACAGAGAGACACCCAGACCCGGGGCTCGAACCCAGGTGTTCAGTGTCACTGTATCAATGTTTCTGACATGGTCATTGTTAACCCACAGAGAGGCACCCAGACCCGGGGCTCGAACCCATGACCTCAAAATCCCTGGCTCAGAGTCTGTAACATGGCCACTGTGAACCCACGAAAGACAGACGGGCACGGGAGTCGAACCCAGGTCTTCAGTATCACCGTCTCAATGTCTCTGACATGGTCATTGTGAACCCACAGAGAGGCACCCAGACCCGGGGCTCGAACCCATGACCTCAAAATCCCTGGCTCATAGTCTGTGACATGGCCATTGTGAACCCACAGAGAGACACCCAAAACCAGGAGTCGAACCCAGGTCTTCAGTATCACCGTCTCAATGTCTCTGACATGGTCATTGTGAACCCACAGAGAGACACCCAGACCCGGGGCTCGAACCCGTGACCTCAAAATCCCTGGCTCATAGTCTGTGACATGGCCATTGTGAACCCACAGAGAGACACCCAAAACCAGGAGTCGAACCCAGGTCTTCAGTATTACCGTCTCAATGTCTCTGACATGGTCATTGTGAACCCACAGAGAGACACCCAGACCCGGGGCTCGAACCCAGGTAATCAGTATCACTGTATCAATGTCTCTGACATGGCTATTGTGAACCCATAGAGAGAGATACAGACCCGGGGCTCGAACCCAAGTATTTAGTATAAGTGTCTCTGACATGGCCATTGTGAACCCACAGAGAGACACCCAGACCCGGGGCTCGAACCCATGACCTAAAAATCCCTGGCTCAGAGTCTGTGGCATGGCCACTGTGAACCCACGAAAGACAGACGGGCACAGGAGGAAACACAGCCCAGACGACAAGTAGCAACACAGGAGGAGCGTTCGTTCAGGATGCAAAACTTAGGCCCTCCTGATCTCCCACATGAACATCGCCACCACCGCGAGCTCGCCGCGTGGAAGCCGCTCTCCGCTCTTACAACAACATGCTAATTTTCACCTGGCAGCCCTTTGATTGGTGGAAAATCCACCACCAGCACCCTTGTTGCCCACCAATTACATGGATGGGTGGGTTTGGTTTTGTGGGTGGGTTGGGTGGGTTGGGTGGGTTGGGTTGGGTTGGGTGGGTGGGTTGGGTGGATGGGTTGGGTTGGGTGGATGAGTTGGGTGGATGGGTTGGGTTGGGTGGGGTGGGTTCGGTGGGTGGGTTGGGTAGGTTGGGTGGATTGGGTTGTGTGGGTTGTGTGGGTTGGGTGGGTTGGGTGGGTTGGGTGGGTTGGGTTGGATGGGTTGGGTGGGGTGGATGGGTTGGGTGGGTTGGGTGGGTTGGTTGGGTGGGTGGGTTGGGTGGGTGGGCTGGGTGGGTGGGTGGGGTGGGTGGTGGGTGGGTTGGGTTGGGTTGGGTGGGTTGGGTGGGTTGGGTGGGTTGGGTTGGGTGGGTGGGTGGGTGGGTTGGGTGGGTGGGTGGGTGGGTTGGGTGGGTGGGTTGGGTGGGTTGGGTTGGGTGGGTTGGATTGGTGGGTGGGTTGGTTGGGTGGGTGGGTGGGATGGGTTGGTTCGATTGGGTGGGGTGGGTGGGTGGGGTGGGTGGATGGGTTGGGTTGGGTGGGTTGGTTGGATGGGTGGGTGGGTTGGGTGGGGTGGGTTGGGTGGGTGGGCTGGGTGGGTGGGTGGGGTGGGTGGGTGGGTTGGGTTGGGTGGGTTGGGTGGGTTGGGTGGGTTGGGTTGGATTGGGTGGGTGGGTGGGGTGGGTGGGTTGGGTGGGTTGGGTTGGGTGGGTTGGATTGGTGGGTGGGTTGGGTGGGTGGGTGGGTGGGATGGGTTGGTTGGATTGGGTGGGGTGGGTGGGTGGGGTGGGTGGATGGGTTGGGTGGGTGGGTTGGGTTGGTTGGGTTAGTGGGTTGGGTGGGGTGGGTGGGGTGGGTTGGTAGGGTTGGGTGGAGTGGGTGGGTTGTATGGGTTGGGTTGGGTGGGTTGGGTGGATTGGGTTGGGTGGGTTGGGTGGGTTGGGTGGATTGGGTTGGGTGGGTTGGGTGGGTGGATTGGGTTGGGTGGGTTGGGTTGGGTAGGTTGGGTTGGGTTGGTTGGGTAAGTGGGTTGGGTTGGGTGGGGTGGGTTGGTAGGGTTGGGTGGAGTGGGTGGGTTGTATGGGTTGGGTTGGGTGGGTTGGGTGGGTTGGGTGGGTTGGGTGGGTTGGGTTGGTTGGGTTGGGTGGGTTGGGTGGAGTGGGTGGGTGGATTGGGTGGGTTGGGTGGAGTGGGTGGGTTGTATGGGTTGGGTTGGGTGGGTTGGGTGGATTGGGTTGGGTGGGTTGGGTGGATTGGGTTGGGTGGGTTGGGTGGGTGGATTGGGTTGGGTGGGTTGGGTTGGGTGGGTTGGGTTGGGTAGGTTGGGTTGGGTTGGGTTGGGTGGGGTGGGTTGGTAGGGTTGGGTGGAGTGGGTGGGTTGTATGGGTTGGGTTGGGTGGGTTGGGTGGGTTGGGTGGGTTGGGTTGGTTGGGTTGGGTGGGTTGGGTGGAGTGGGTGGGTGGATTGGGTGGGTGGATTGGGTGGGTTGGGTTGGGTGGGTTGGGTGGAGTGCTTGGGTTGTATGGGTTGGGTTGGGTGGGTTGGGTGGATTGGGTGGGTGGATTGGGTGGGTTGGGTTGGGTGGGTTGGGTGGAGTGGGTGGGTTGTATGGGTTGGGTGGGTGGGTGGGTTTGGTTGGGTAAGTGGGTTGGGTTGGGTGGGTGGGTGGGTTGTATGGGTTGGGTGGAGTGGGTGGGTTTGGTTGCCTTCGTCAACCAACAACATTGCAGGCTCTGGGTGTGTGTTGCTGTGGCGCTTCAGACGCAATTGAAACCGAGTCGCCACGAATAAAACAAAAAGACTTTTCCGTCATTTCCGAGATTTTTTGTCCTTTTTTAATTTCATTTTTCAAAAGTTACAGACGACACAAACGCTGCCACTCCGCGCGGACACGGGAGCCGTGCCAGTGTCGCAGAGTCAAACGTTCCAGACCGCTACGCGGAAAGCTACGATGTTGTGTCGACGACGACGACGAAGATGACGATTGGGGCAAGAGGAATCCGCGATATCTATAACACTTTATAACAACATTTTTTAAAAATATTTTTTGTTCCTGGGTAGGTAGTGTTATTTTCTAATTGCCTCAAAAGTGCAGACAGTGGCTATTATTGTCCACAAACTTTGCTTTTGTGTGACCAGGACAGCGATATTTTGAAATGTACCTATTTTCAATGAGAAAAAAAGGTTTAGATTTAAAGCTTTCGTGACTGCAGGGATTCATCTTCTTGGTTCTTTCGGTAAAGTCACGTAGAAGGGAAGTAATAAAATAATAAAAATAAAACATAATAAAATTTCGATTTAAAGCTTTCGTGACTGCAGGGATTCATCTTCTTGGTTCTTTCGGTAAAGTCACGTAGAAGGGAAATAATAAAATAATACAAATAAAAGATAACAAAATAATTCTCACGACGTTTCGGCCACAACGCAAGAACCAAGAATAGAAAAAAAGGTGTTTACATAAAGTCCTGGTCACAAAAGCAAAGTTTGTAGGGAATAACAGCCACTTTCTATACCTTTTAGCCATAAGCAATTAGAAAATAACACTTAATACCCAGGAACAAAAATTGTGTTACATAGTGTAATCAATCATATATATACTTCATAATCAACGTTTTTGTGTTTAGATCGCGTTATTTATAAATGTGTCGTAACCCTCCACCACCCGACACGGCCAATCAGTAAAAAAGTGTCACGTTTGACAAAAGACAAATAGTTCACTGCTTTAGCCCACCGGTGTGTTGAAGCGTGAAACCACAACAATTTACAATTTGAGTAGCGCGACGTTTTGCTGGTAATTGCATCCAGCATCATCGGGCAATTCGCCAGAATGCTGAGGCTCTGCTCTGTCTCCCGTTCTTATATAGAGCAGCAGCAGGGTGACGTCATCATTAACTCATTAACTCATCAGGTGCAACGATTTGGGGGGGGGGGGGGTTATTGTAATTATATACTACATTAGTATGATGACTAATGTAGTATATAATTACAATAATCAAAATAATGTCAGATTTGCCAAATGTTGTGGATTTGCTCTCCAACACGCAACCGGTTAGTTGCTGTACTCGAAACGAATTGGGCACGTTCTGTTCACGTGACAAACCTTACGATTTGGCCGTGTCGGGTGGTGGCGGGTTTAACGACACATTTATATTCTTTGGGTCTTTCGGTAAAGTCACGTAGATAGGTTCAAAGAAAGTAACAAAAAACTACGACGTTTCGATCGCTTGTGTTGCGATCGAAACGTCGTAGTTTTTTGTTATTTTTAGTTATTTTCATTTGAACCTTTCTACGTGACTTTACCGAAAGCCCCAAAGAATATGAATTCCCGCAGTCACGAAAGCTTTCAGTCAAGACACATTCATATGTACGCGATCTAACCCAACAAAACCTCTTTAACGGACGATATTAGTCGCGTTAAACTAATCAAAACCACGATATTCCACAACCAACCCCTCCACCCTTGAGCTGATGTCGTCACTTACGCTACCGCTGCTGGACCTATTAAGTATCATACATTTACACTTCCCCTATGTTATCTTTATAGTGGCTAATATGGACTATGGTGATTATTCATGTTGTTGTTATGTTTGTATATTTACACTAAATTGTGGAGACCCAATGGCTCAGAGGTGCACAGAAGCAGACATCTCTTGGGTTCGAGTCCAGAGTTTCAGCCTCAAAACAAAGAGATTACAGCACCCATAGACTCACACAGAGACCCACAGACTCACACAGAGGCCCACAGACTCACACAGAGACCCACAGACTCACACAGAGACCCATAGACTCACACAGAGGCCCATAGACTCACACAGAGACCCAAAGACTCACACAGAGACCCATAGACTCACACAGAGACCCAAAGACTCCCACAAAGACCCATAGACTCACACAGAGACCCATAGACCCACACAGAGACCCATAGACCCACACAGAGACCCACAGACTCACACAGAGACCCATAGACTCACAGAGAGGATCATAGACTCAGACAGAGACCCACAGACTCACACAGAGACCCATACTCACACACAGACATACAAACACAGAGACAGAGTCACATAGACCTATAGACTCATAGAGACCCATAGACTCACATCGAGACCCATAGACTCACACAGAGACCCATAGACTCACGGAGAGGCTCATAGACTCAGACAGAGACCCACAGACTCACACATAGATCTGTCAGAGAAACCCACACCCAGAACTCGAACCCACGGTCTCAGTGATAATGGCTCAGTTTTTACGACACGGCCATTATCAACCACCCATGGATAGAGAGACACACCCAGACTCAGGGCTCAAATGCAGGCACTGAGCGTGACCTGACTCTGGGTCTTGTGAAGCGAAGTCCTGGAGCACATCTGGCCCAAAGGCCACATGAAATTAAGTTGGCGGCCACAGGAAATTAAGTCACAGGCCACAAGAATTGACGTCATGGGTCGTGAGAAATTAAGCCGCGGGCGACAAAAAATGTAGTCACAGGCCACAGGAAAATGAAGTCATTGGTAATAAGATTTGAGGTCATGGGCCGTAAGAAATTAAGTCACGGGTCGTGAGAATCGAAGTCATTGGCCACAGGAAATGAAGTCATTGGACACAGGAAATGACGTCATGGGCCACAGGAAATGACATCATGGGCCACAAGAAATTAAGTCATGGGTCATGAGAATTGAAGTCGTGGGCCGCAGAAAATTGAGTCATTAGCCACAGGAAATGAAGTCATTGGCCACAGAAAATGACATCATGGGCCACAGGAAATGACGTCATGGGCCACAGGAAATGAAGTCACGAGGTCATAAGAATTGAAATAATGGGTCATGAGAATTGAAGTCGTGGGCCGCAGGAAATTGAGTCATTGGCCACAGAAAATGACGTCATGGGCCACAGGAAATGACGTCATGGGCCACAGGAAATGACGTCATGGGCCACAGGAAATGACGTCATGGGCCACAGAAAATCAAGTCATGGGTCGTGAGAAATGAAGTCGCGGACCACAGGAAACAAAGTTAGGGGTCCTAACGAACGAAGTCGCGTGTGTCCCTCGTGTCGTCACCGTCTCTGCCCCCCCCCCGCCCCCCATCCATCCCACCCTCCCGCTAGTTGGAGATGTGGAGGCGGAACTCGACGCGGCCGATGAACTTGTCTCGGTTGTTTTCGTCCACGACCACGTTGGGTCCCGACAGGCGGCACACCACCTGCAGGTCGGTGTTGCGGGGCGGGTTCATGAACTGCACCGCCACCACGGGCTGACGGTAGCCACCCTGCGAGGGGTTGGGGGGGGGGGGCAAGGCAGGACGACGAAGAGGAGACGCGGAGGTAAGGGGATTTGGAATTGGGAGAGGGGAGATGCAGAGAGAGAGAGATGTAGGCACGGAGAGTAGGGGCACCCCCGGTGGCAGCTGTTGCTGTGCATCAGTCTGCTGCCAGTAGGGGTAGCGGTGATCGCTGCTGCTGTTGTGTGGGTCTAGCCTAGGGGCACCCCCAGTGGCAGCTGTCCCTGTGCATGAGTCTGCTGCCAGTAGTGGTAGCGATGATCGCTGCTGCTGTTGTGTGGGTCTAACCTAGGGGCACCCCCAGTGGTAGCTGACCCTGTGCATGAGTCTGTTGTCAGTAGGGGTAGCGGTGATCGCTGCTGCTGTGTGGGTCTAACCTAGGGGCACCCCCAGTGGCAGCTGTCCCTGTGCATGAGTCTGCTGCCAGTAGTGGTAGCGATGATCGCTGCTGCTGTTGTGTGGGTCTAACCAAGGGGCACCCCCAGTTGCAGCTGTCCCTGTGCATGAGTCTGTTGTCAGTAGGGGTAGCGGTGATCGCTGCTGCTGCTGTTTGCGTCTAGCCTAGGGGCACCCCCAGTGACAGCTCTCTCTGTGTGCACGAGTCTATTGGTAGGATGCGAAAGCTGCTGCTGCTGTACGTGCCATTGCAACTAGAAACAATTCATGTTGAACTGCTGCTGATGCTGATGATGCTGCTGCTAGTGACGATAATGCTGATGATGCTAATGATAATGCCGCTGATGATGCCGTTGATGCTGATGCTGATGTTGGTGACGCTTCGCACACTCACGTCTGTTTTCTTGCCGTAGTAGGGGAAGTACATGGGGTCGAACTTGTTTTCAGGGTAGAAGTTCAGAGGTCCCAGGTCGATGTTTTTCTGGGAGTCATCATCATCAACAGCAGCAGCAGGGAGGCCACAACACGCACAGAAGCACACCCAGGTCAGGCTGTCTCCTAGAGCTGTCTCTCTCTGAGTCGTCCTCTCTCTCTCTCTGAGTCTCTCTCTCTGAGTCGTCCTCTCTCTCTCTGAGTCTCTCTCTCTCTGAGTCGTAATCTCTCTCTCTCTGAGTCTCTTTCTCTCTCTTTGAGTCTCTCTCTCTCTGAGTCGTCCTCTCTCTCTGAGTCGTCCTCTCTCTCTGAGTCGTAATCTCTCTCTCTGAGTCTCTTTCTCTCTCTTTGAGTCTCTCTCTCTCTGAGTCGTCCTCTCTCTCTCTGAGTCGTCCTCTCTCTCTCTGAGTCTCTCTCTGAGTCACCATCTCTCTCTGTGAGTCTCTCTCTCTCTGAGTTGTCCTCTCTCTCTCTCTGAGTCGTCCTCTCTCTCTCTCTGAGTCGTCCTCTCTCTCTGAGTCTCTCTCTCTGAGTCGTCCTCTCTCTCTCTGAGTCGCTCTCTCTCTCTCTCTCCGAGTCGCCCTCTCTCTCTCTGAGTCATCCTCTCTCTCTGAGTCGCCCTCTCTCTCTGAGTCTCTCTCTGAGTCACCCTCTCTCTCTGTGAGTCTCTCTCTCTCTGAGTCGTCCTCTCTCTCTCTCTCTGAGTCGTCCTCTCTCTCTCTCTCTCTGTGAGTTTCTCTCTCTGAGTCGTCCTGTCTCTCTCTCTGAGTCTCTCTCTGAGTCACCCTCTCTCTCTGTGAGTCTCTCTCTCTCTCTGAGTCGTCCTCTCTCTCTCTCTGAGTCGTCCTCTCTCTCTATCTCTGAGTCGTCCTCTCTCTCTCTCTGAGTCGTCCTCTCTCTCTCTCTGAGTCGCCCTCTCTCTCTCTGTGAGTCTCTCTCTCTCTCTGAGTCGCCCTCTCTCTCTGTGAGTCTCTCTCTCTCTGAGTCGCCCTCTCTCTCTGAGTCGTCCTCCCTCTCTCTCTGAGTCGTCCTCTCTCTCTGTGAGTCGTCCTCTCTCTCTCTCTGAGTCGTCCTCTCTCTCTGAGTCTCCCTCTCGCTATAAAAATTAACAACAATAACAAAGTGACAACCACTGCCTGCAAAACGTCTCGTCGTAGTCTCAGCCTGCGATTTAATCCATCAAGCATACATTTGTATATTACTTATGTATGGTATCATTATTTCTACGCAACATTACTATTCATATTATTGTTTACTTATTATATTACTTACAAAGTGATATAACTGTTATATAATTACATATTATGCACTATAAAATCTATAATTTTTGTATTTACTAGATGCATTATATACGATAATTATATCACTCCACTCCGTCATACCGCTGTGCAGTTGACGCTCGCCGGCATGTCGGTGTTCCCAGGCTTGTAGCCAATCACCTAAACAACAACAAGAAACAACAACAATAAACAACAATACACAACAACAATAAACAACAATACACAACAATATACAACAGTAAACAATAATAATAACACTGAGAGAGACACCGAGAGAGAGACACTGAGAGAGAGACAGACAGAGAGACAGGGAGACAGACAGAGAGAGCGAGACAGACAGAGAGAGAGAGACAGAGAGAGCGAGACAGACAGAGAGACAAGGAGAGAGAGAGACAGACAGAGAGAGAAAGAGAGACAGAGAGAGAGAGACACAGACAGACAGAGAGACAGAGAAACAGACAGAGAGAGAGACAGACAGAGAGAGAGCTAGAGTGACGAGAGAGAGACACTGAGAGAGACACAGACAGATAGAGACAGACAGAGACAGCGAGACAGACAGAGAGACAGAGAAACAGACAGAGAAGCAGACAGACAGAGAGACAGAGAAACAGACAGAGAGAGAGACACACAGACAGACAGAGACAAACAGACAGAGACAGCGAGACAGACAGAGAGAGACAGACAGAGACAGAGTGACGAGAGAGAGACACTGAGAGAGACACAGACAGAGACAGACAGACAGAGATACAGACACAGAGAGACACAGACAGAGACAGTGAGACAGACAGAGAGAGACAGAGTGACGAGAGCGAGACACTGAGAGAGACACAGACAGACAGACAGAGAGACAGAGAGCAGCATCAATCAACAGCATCGACTCACGCGGTTGATCTTGACAAGCACGCACGGCTGACCGCTGGCGTAGCCATAGCTGAGGTCGTTCAGACCGGAGCAGTTCGCGAGCAGCGAGCGGTTTAAAGTAGCATGGCAGGGGCATCGTGGTGAGCACGTGACCCACGGGGGAGCCCTGCTCATCGCGGAAGAATCCCGGAGTGCATCGAGGCCATCCACCGACTGGTTGTCGTAGGCTGGGGGGAGATGGGAAGATGGGAAGAAAAGTTTGAGAGATGGGGAGATGGGGAGAGAGATGGGGAGAGAGTTTGAGAGATGGGGAGATGGGGGGAGAGATGGGGAGAGAGATGGGAAGATGGGGGGAGAGATGGGGAGAAAGATGGGAAGATGGGAAGAAAGTTTGAGAGATGGGGAGAGAGATGGGGAGAGAGTTTGAGAGATGGGGAGATGGGGGGAGAGATGGGGAGAGAGATGGGAAGATGGGGGGAGAGATGGGGGGAGAGATGGGGAGAGATGGGGAGATGGGGAGAGAGTTTGAGAGATGGGGGGAGAGATGGGAGAGATGGGGGGAGAGAGTTTGAGAGATGGGGAGATGGGGGAAGAGATGGAGAGATGGGGGGGGAGATGGGGGGAGAGATGGGGAGATGGGGGGAGAGATGGGGAGAGAGATGGGGAGAAAGATGGGAAGATGGGAAGAGAGTTTGAGAGATGGGGAGAGAGATGGGGAGAGAGTTTGAGAGATGGGGAGATGGGGGAAGAGATGGAGAGATGGGGGGAGAGATGGGGGGAGAGATGGGGAGATGGGGGGAGAGATGGGGGGAGAGAGTTTGAGAGATGGGGAGATGGGGGAAGAGATGGAGAGATGGGGGGAGAGATGGGGGGAGAGATGGGGAGATGGGGGGAGAGATGGGGAGAGAGATGGGGAGAAAGATGGGAAGATGGGAAGAAAGTTTGAGAGATGGGGAGAGAGATGGGGAGAGAGAGTTTGAGAGATGGGGAGATGGGGGAAGAGATGGAGAGATGGGGGGAGAGATGGGGGGAGAGATGGGGAGATGGGGGGAGAGATGGGGGGAGAGAGTTTGAGAGATGGGGAGATGGGGGAAGAGATGGAGAGATGGGGGGAGAGATGGGGGGAGAGATGGGGAGATGGGGGGAGAGATGGGGAGAGAGATGGGGAGAAAGATGGGAAGATGGGAAGAAAGTTTGAGAGATGGGGAGATGGGGAGAGAGATGGGGAGAGAGATTGAGAGATGGGGAGATGGGGGGAGAGATGGGGAGAGAGATGGGAAGATGGGGGGAGAGATGGGGGGAGAGATGGGGAGAGATGGGGAGATGGGGAGAGAGTTTTTAGAGATGGGGGGAGAGATGGGGAGAGAGATGGGGAGATGGGGGGAGAGATGGGGAGAGAGAGAAATGGATGGTGACTTTTTTTTTGGCTTTTAAACAACTTTTATTGCCGCCAGCAGCAACAGCACTGGAGGCGATTCCGATTCGAAATACACAAAGTCACCAGCAACACAAATGAAAATAAACGCTACAAATCCACGCGCTGTGGCGTTAAAAGCACCGCTCACAACACACAAGAAAAGCCACGTGGTGGTGGTGGTTGTGGTGGTTGTGGTGGTGGTGGTTGTGGTGGTGGTGGTGGTTATCGCGCACGCCACGGTGACGAGCGAGCGCTTCAGAAGGTGAACACGAGGGTGCAGTGCACGCTGGTACAGAGAGGGGCTTGTCCGGCTCCCCAGCGTTCGAAGAAAACGCGCACATCACCGACATGTGTGTGGTACATGGCGTGCTCCAGCCGGAGCCTTAAGCAGGCCTCTGAACACTGGAAGCAGCACAGAGCAGCCGTCAGTGTAGAGGTCGCAAACGGGTTTTGATTCCTTACCCGTACCCGGCCGCACCAGGGTCGCAAACGGGTACCCGTACCCTACCCGTAACCGGCCGGGTACGGGTAGGGTACGGGTATCGGGTACCCGATTGCGACCTCTGGGATGAAGCCATGTTGCAGGCGCGGGTGGGTGGATTCTAGGAACTTGAATTGTGAGAAGAGACAAGACGTTGGGAAATGAGTGACAAACGGTGACTCACCAGTGACTCACGGCCTACCCGTACCCGGCCGCACCAGGGTCGCAAACGGGTACCCGTACCCGGCCGGGTACGGGTAGCCGGGTATCGGGTAGGGTACGGGTATCGGGTACCCGATTGCGACCTCTGGGATGAAGCCATGTTGCAGGCGCGGGTGGGTTGATTCTAGGAACTTGAATTGTGAGAAGAGACAAGACGTTGGGAAATGAGTGACAAACGGTGACTCACCAGTGACTCACGGCCTACCCGTACCCGGCCGCACCAGGGTCGCAAACGGGTACCCGTACCCGGCCGGGTACGGGTAGCCGGGTATCGGGTAGGGTACGGGTATCGGGTACCCGATTGCGACCTCTGGGATGAAGCCATGTTGCAGGCGCGGGTGGGTTGATTCTAGGAACTTGAATTGTGAGAAGAGACAAGACGTTGGGAAATGAGTGACAAACGGTGACTCACCAGTGACTCACGGCCTACCCGTACCCGGCCGCACCAGGGTCGCAAACGGGTACCCGTACCCGGCCGGGTACGGGTAGCCGGGTATCGGGTAGGGTACGGGTATCGGGTACCCGATTGCGACCTCTGGGATGAAGCCACGTTGCAGGCGCGGGTGGGTTGATTCTAGGAACTTGAATTGTGAGAAGAGACAAGACGTTGGGAAATGAGTGACAAACGGTGACTCACCAGTGACTCACGGCCTACCCGTACCCGGCCGCACCAGGGTGGCAAACGGGTACCCGTACCCGGCCGGGTATCGGGTAGCCGGGTATCGGGTAGGGTACGGGTATCGGGTACCCGATTGCGACCTCTGGGATGAAGCCACGTTGCAGGCGCGGGTGGGTGGATTCTAGGAACTTGAATTGTGAGAAGAGACAAGACGTTGGGAAATGAGTGACAAACGGTGACTCACCAGTGACTCACGGCCTACCCGTACCCGGCCGCACCAGGGTCGCAAACGGGTACCCGTACCCGGCCGGGTATCGGGTAGCCGGGTATCGGGTAGGGTACGGGTATCGGGTACCCGATTGCGACCTCTGGGATGAAGCCACGTTGCAGGCGCGGGTGGGTGGATTCTAGGAACTTGAATTGTGAGAAGAGACAAGACGTTGGGAAATGAGTGACAAACGGTGACTCACCAGTGACTCACGGCCTACCCGTACCCGGCCGCACCAGGGTCGCAAACGGGTACCCGTACCCGGCCGGGTATCGGGTAGCCGGGTATCGGGTAGGGTACGGGTATCGGGTACCCGATTGCGACCTCTGGGATGAAGCCACGTTGCAGGCGCGGGTGGGTGGATTCTAGGAACTTGAATTGTGAGAAGAGACAAGACGTTGGGAAATGAGTGACAAACGGTGACTCACCAGTGACTCACGGCCTACCCGTACCCGGCCGCACCAGGGTCGCAAACGGGTACCCGTACCCGGCCGGGTATCGGGTAGCCGGGTATCGGGTAGGGTACGGGTATCGGGTACCCGATTGCGACCTCTGGGATGAAGCCACGTTGCAGGCGCGGGTGGGTGGATTCTAGGAACTTGAATTGTGAGAAGAGACAAGACGTTGGGAAATGAGTGACAAACGGTGACTCACCAGTGACTCACGGCCTACCCGTACCCGGCCGCACCAGGGTCGCAAACGGGTACCCGTACCCGGCCGGGTATCGGGTAGCCGGGTATCGGGTAGGGTACGGGTATCGGGTACCCGATTGCGACCTCTGGGATGAAGCCACGTTGCAGGCGCGGGTGGGTTGATTCTAGGAACTTGAATTGTGAGAAGAGACAAGACTTTGGGAAATGAGTGACAAACGGTGACTCACCAGTGACTCACGGCCTACCCGTACCCGGCCGCACCAGGGTCGCAAACGGGTACCCGTACCCGGCCGGGTATCGGGTAGCCGGGTATCGGGTAGGGTACGGGTATCGGGTACCCGATTGCGACCTCTGGGATGAAGCCACGTTGCAGGCGCGGGTGGGTGGATTCTAGGAACTTGAATTGTGAGAAGAGACAAGACGTTGGGAAATGAGTGACAAACGGTGACTCACCAGTGACTCACGGCCTACCCGTACCCGGCCGCACCAGGGTCGCAAACGGGTACCCGTACCCGGCCGGGTATCGGGTAGCTGGGTATCGGGTAGGGTACGGGTATCGGGTACCCGATTGCGACCTCTGGGATGAAGCCACGTTGCAGGCGCGGGTGGGTGGATTCTAGGAACTTGAATTGTGAGAAGAGACAAGACGTTGGGAAATGAGTGACAAACGGTGACTCACCAGTGACTCACGGCCTACCCGTACCCGGCCGCACCAGGGTCGCAAACGGGTACCCGTACCCGGCCGGGTATCGGGTAGCCGGGTATCGGGTAGGGTACGGGTATCGGGTACCCGATTGCGACCTCTGGGATGAAGCCACGTTGCAGGCGCGGGTGGGTTGATTCTAGGAACTTGAATTGTGAGAAGAGACAAGACGTTGGGAAATGAGTGACAAACGGTGACTCACCAGTGACTCACGGCCTACCCGTACCCGGCCGCACCAGGGTCGCAAACGGGTACCCGTACCCGGCCGGGTATCGGGTAGCCGGGTATCGGGTAGGGTACGGGTATCGGGTACCCGGTTGCGACCTCTGCGTCAGTGTCACCCTCCAGCATCTTTTCTCTCGTTCTGTGCTTTACATTCTAGCCGAAGTGCACGAGTGGTGAGTAGCCAGTCAGGAGGCTGGAGTGCAGGGGCGGTTTCTTCACGAGGGCGATTGGGCGACGCACCACCAATGTCATTCAACCACAGAGTCACGCTAGCCGTCACTGTCAGCCTCTGGATATAGTCCAATCAGCGTCATGTCACGTTCTGTGGAGTACCGCCTCTTTTTGGGCGATTTCACTCCGGCTGAGAATCGCCCCGAGTGGTCCCATAGACTTACATTCAAAGATGTTTTTTTCGACCGGGGGGCGCTGCAATGCATTCTCTATGGCTTCCGGGAGGGCTCGCACTAACGTGCTTACGTCATCATACGTAAGCACGTTTCATCCAACAATATAATTTGTCGCCACCTAGTGGAATCTTTAATAAAAGAAACTTGAGTGGATTGTATTAATAGTGAGTATAGAAACAAACAAGATGTATTGTAAGAGTCACTTTATTTTTCATTAATATTAAAGAAGTGAAGTTGCCTTGACATGCTTAAGCTGTTAATTTATCCATTGCATGGGTGGACCTTATCCTTATCAATCATCCAGACATTTGCCCCCCCTGAGAGATTTTGCAGGAGCCGCCACTGCTGGCGGGCCTTGGTCTTGTGCCACAGCACGGATGCAGCGAGGATGGAGAGAGACGGGGAGAGGGTTAGAGAGAGAGAGAGAGAGATGGGGAGAGAGATGAGTAGATGGAAATAGAGAGAAATGGGGAGATGGGGAGAGAGATGGGGAGATGGAGAGAGACGGGGAGATGGTTAGAAAGAGAGAGAGATGGGGAGAGAGATGAGTAGATGGAAAGAGAGAGAGAAATGGGGAGATGGGGAGAGAGATGGGGAGATGGAGAGAGACGGGGAGATGGTTAGAAAAAGAGAGAGATGGGGAGAGAGATGAGTAGATGGAAAGAGAGAGAGAAATGGGGAGATGGGGAGAGAGATGGGGAGATGGAGAGAGACGGGGAGATGGTTAGAAAGAGAGAGAGATGGGGAGAGAGATGAGTAGATGGAAAGAGAGAGATGGGGAGATGGGGAGATGATTCAGGCGACTTGGTGGGGGGGGGAGGGGAGACTTTGGTGACTCACTCTTGATGAAGGAGTCGAGAGACTGCGTGAATTTCGAGTAGGAGTCGCCACTGGAGATGTTGAAGAAGACGTCCAGATTCTCCGCACGCGGTCGGATCATCACTCCTGCAGCACGCGCCAGAAGCATCATCAGCATCATCAGCATCATCAGCAGCAGCATTATCATCATCAGCATCATCATCAGCAGCATCATTATCATCAGCATTATCAGCATCATCAGCAGCATCATCAGCAGCATCATCATCAGCAGCAGCAGGAGCATTATCAGCATCATCATCAGCAGCAGCAGCAGCATCAGCAACAGAATCAGCAGCAGCAGTATCATCAGCAGCAGCCGTAGCATTATCAGCATCATCATCAGCATCATCATCAGCATCATCAGCCTCATCATCAGCATCATCAGCAGCATTATCAGCAGCATTATCAGCAGCAGCATCAGCATTATCAGCATCATCAGCAGCATCATCATCAGCAGCAGCATTATCAGCAGCATCATCAGCATCAGCAGCAGCATCAGCAGCAGCATCAGCAGCATCATCAGCATCATCAGCAGCAGCATCATCAGCAGCAGCAGCATCATCGTGAGCATCATCATCATCTGCAGTATCATCATCAGCAACATCACCAGCAGCAGCATCAGTAACATGGTGAGCATCATCAGCAGCAGCATCATCATCATCGTGAGCATCAGCAGCATCGTCAGCAGCAGCATCGTCAGCAGCAGCATCGTCAGCAGCAGCATCATCTGCAGCATCATCATCAGCAGCATCATCATCATCATCATCAGCAGCAGCATCATCATCATCATCAGCAGCATCATCATCATCAGCAGCAGCAGCATCATCATCATCAGCAGCAGCATCATCATCATCAGCAGCAGCAGCATCATCATCATCATCTGCAGCATCATCATCATCAGCAGCAGCATCATCAGCAGCATCATCATCATCAGCAGCATCATCAGCAGCAGCATCATCATCAGCAGCAGCATCATCATCATCTGCAGCATCATCATCATCTGCAGCATCATCATCATCTGCAGCATCATCATCATCAGCAGCATCATCATCATCAGCAGCAGCATCATCAGCAGCATCAGCATCATCAGCAGCAGCATCATCAGCAGCATCATCATCAGCAGCATCATCAGCATCATCATCAGCAGCATCAGCATCATCAGCAGCAGCATCGTCAGCAGCAGCATCGTCAGCATCATCATCATCATCTGCAGTATCAGCATCATCAGCAGCATCATCATCATCATCAGCAGCATCATCATCATCAGCAGCATCATCATCATCAGCAGCATCATCAGCAGCAGCAGCATCATCGTGAGCATCATCATCATCTGCAGTATCATCATCAGCAACGTCATCAGCAGCAGCATCAGTAACATGGTGAGCATCATCATCAGCATCATCATCATCATCATCTGCAGCATTATCAGCAGCGATGATCAGAGTGTAAGTGACCCGGGCTGGTTGTGAGTGTACGTGCCAGGGTTCTGGACGCGGTCCTGGTACTTGGGTCTCTCGTCACTGATCGTCTGCAGCATCACCCACATGGTGAAGGCGAACATCGCGGCCAGGAAGAGGTAGAAGATGATGTAGTAGCCGATGATGAGGGCTGTGGGCACGAGGTGGAGGAGGAGGTGGAGTAGGAGGAGGGGCACACACGTATGTATTGTTCACGGTTAATGCTGTACACACACACACACACCGTGCCAGTATTAACCAGGCTTGCCGCTCATTTCGAACCGTGACAGTGATAGGGTTTGGGGTAGAGATAGCGGCAGCGATAGTGACAGGGGTCGTGATAGGGGTAGAGATAGGGGTAGTGATAGGGGTAGCGATAGGGGTAGCGATAGTGACAGGGGTCGTGATAGCGGTAGCGATAGGGGTAGAGATAGGGGTAGAGATAGGGGTAGTCTGTAGGGGTAGCGATAGGGGTAGTGATAGGGGTAGTCTGTAGGGGTAGCGATAGGGGTAGTGATAGGGGTAGTGATAGGGGTAGTGATAGGGGTAGTCTGTAGGGGTAGCGATAGGGGTAGTGATAGGGGTAGTGATAGGGGTAGTGATAGGGGTAGTCTGTAGGGGTAGCGATAGGGGTAGTGATAGGGGTAGTGATAGGGGTAGTGATAGGGGTAGCGATAGGGGTAGCGATAGGGGTAGCGATAGGGGTAGCGATAGGGGTAGCGATAGGGATAGTGATAGGGGTAGCGATAGGGGTAGTGATAGGGGTAGTGATTGGGGGCAGTGATAGGGGTAGTGATAGGGGTAGTCTATAGGGGTAGTCTATAGGGGTAACGATAGGGGTAGTGATAGGGGTAGCGATTGGGGGCAGTGATAGGGGTAGTCTATAGGGGTAGTCTATAGGGGTAGCGATAGGGGTAGTGATAGGGGTAGTCTATAGGGGTAGCGATAGGGGTAGAGATAGGGGTAGTGATAGGGGTAGTGATTGGGGTAGTGATAGGGGTAGTGATAGGGGTAGCGATAGGGGTAGCGATAGGGATAGTGATAGGGGTAGTGATTGGGGGCAGTGATAGGGGTAGTGATAGGGGTAGTCTATAGGGGTAGTCTATAGGGGTAGTCTATAGGGGTAACGATAGAGGTAGTGATAGGGGTAGTGATAGGGGTAGCGATAGGGGTAGTCTATAGGGGAACCTCCCAGCGGCAATTGCTAGAAATCATATATATTTAGAATTATGATTTTGTTAAGATTAACATAAAAACGTCTATAACACCGTTCCTTCACCACGTGCCAACTTCATTGAGCGGGGAGTTTCGTGTGGTGGAGGCATCGACGGCGCCACATCTATTTCCATTGTTGTAATAGGTTTTTACCCTTTCAACTGGTACAAAAACTGACACCTTTATACAAGGCATCATGTTTGCAATAACCACAACACAAGCAGTCAAAATGCAAACAAAAAGAAACAACTCTGATAACGATATGCATCATGATAATGATATGCATCATCATTATCAGAGTTGTTTCTTTTTGTTTGCATTTTGACTGCTTGTGTTGTGGTTATTGCAAACATGATGCCTTGTATAAAGGTGTCAGTTTTTGTACCAGTTGAAAGGGTAAAAACTTATTACTATATTTTGTATAAAGGTGTCAGTTTTTGTACCAGTTGAAAGGGTAAAAACCTATTACTATATGTTGCCACTGGTAAAGGAGATGTCTCATAGTGTAAATGCTTACCCCGAGCTCTCAATACTCTGATAGTGCACTGTGTTTGAGTTGTACGCCTTTTGGCGTCATCTGGTCCAACACCAATGGAGACTAGGCTCTAAGAAAAGCTGTCTCGGGTGTGGACCAATCAACTTCAAGGACAGTGCATATCATTATCATCATCATCAGAGTTAAATTTCGATTTAAAGCTTGTTTTATTATGTTTTATCTTTATTATTTTATTACTTCCCTTCTACGTGACTTTACCGAAAGAACCAATAAGATCATCAGAGTTGTTTCTTTTTGTTTGCATTTTGACTGCTTGTATTGTGGTTATTGCAAACATTATGCCTTGCGTAAAGGTGTCAGTTTTTGTACCAGTTGAAAGGGTAAAAACCTGTTACTATATTTTGCCACTGGTAAAGGAGATGTCTCATAGTATTTCCATTGTTGTTAAATGACGCGATCATTTTGACCTCCCCCCGACCTCACCCCCCCCCCCCCCAAGCTGGTCCCGCAAAAACATAAGTCAATTACCAACCTCCCCCGTGGATTGTCAACAAGCCGGTTCTTCTCGAACTCCAATCAGTGAAACAATGCGCCCGCAAATGCCTCCTCCACACAACACGGGCGCCCTGTAAGGTAAGTAGCCTCTAGCTGACTGCAGGGGCAAGTGATGTTAGCAGTAGCGAGTAGCAGCGTCTATACACAGACAAAGATCCCCCGTGTAGCCTCTAACAGACTGCGGGGGCAAGTGCTGTTAGCAGTAGCGAGTAGCAGCGCCTATGCACAGACAAAGATCCCCCGTGTAGCCTCTAACAGACTGCGGGGGCAAGTGCTGTTAGTAGTAGCGAGTAGCAGCGCCTATGCACAGACAAAGATCCCCCGTGTAGCCTCTAACAGACTGCGGGGGCAAGTGCTGTTAGTAGTAGCGAGTAGTAGCAGCGCCTATGCACAGACAAAGATCCCCCGTGTAGCCTCCAGCAGACTGCAGGGGCAAGTGCTGTTAGTAGTAGCGAGTAGTAGCAGCGCCTATGCACAGACAAAGATCCCCCGTGTAGCCTCTACAGACTGCAGGGGCAAGTGCTGTTAGTAGTAGCGAGTAGTAGCAGCGCCTATGCACAGACAAAGATCCCCCGTGTAGCCTCTAGCTGACTGCAGGGGCAAGTGATGTTAGCAGTAGCGAGTAGTAGCAGCGCCTATGCACAGACAAAGATCCCCCGTGTAGCCTCCAGCAGACTGCAGGGGCAATTGCACCCTGGGGCTAAACGTCTCAAGGGTTTAAATATCTTGAGTTTAAATGTCCACACGCTCACGGGCGCTCACACAAACCACACCACGCCCCGCGTGGACACAGAGCCCTGTTCGATCTCTCTCTTCTCTCTCTCCTCTCTTGTCTTCAGGGTAATGATGATGATACTCCATTGGAACCTCATTTGCCAGTAAAAAATATGATAATTGTTTTTTTTACTCTTCTATCTGGCAACAAAACTGACACTTTTTTTTTTACACGGAGTCATGTTTGCTTACCCCGAGCTCTCATACTCTGATGGTGCATTGTCTTTGAGTTGTACACCTTTTGGCGTCATCTGGTCCAACACCATGTGAGACTAGGCTCTAAGGAAAGCTGTCTCGGGTGTGGACCAATCAACTTCAAGGACAGTGCATTCATTATCAGAGTTATGTTTTTGTTTGCATTATGACTGTAGGTATTGTGGTCTATGCAAACATGACTCCTTGTAAAAAAGGTGTCAGTTTTGTTGCCAGATAGAAGGGTAATAAAACCATTATTATTATAATAATGATACTCTTATTTTTGCTACCAACGTAAAGTCACGTAGGTAGAAACAATTCTAATAATTATTATTTTTTTCTACCGAAAGAACCAAAGAGTATGGATTCCTGCAGTTACAAAAGCGTCAAATCAATAATGGTAATCATTGTGTACATTTTGACTTAAAACTTTTTTTATTTTCTTTCCGCCCGATGAAGACCGCTTGTGTTGCGATCGAAACGTCGTGGGTTTTTTGCTCTTATTAATTTCAATTTATGTTTATTTATATATTTTCAATTGATTATTTTTGTTAAATTAAATGTAACAAAAAATATTAGCATTTTTTTATGTATTTGTATTTTTACTTTTCTATTTACGTGACTTTACCGAAAGCACCAAGAATATAATAAATGTGTAGCCTCCGGGAAGGGAGGGAGGGGATCGTGGGGCGGGTGGGAGATCTTATCAGCAGCGGTGATCCGGCTGCAGCCGATCCGGACCGCTTGCCACAACAAAGGAGTGGGGGGGAGGGAGGGGAGAGAAGGAGGGAGAATCTGTGGATAGTGCTGAGTCTGTGGGCAGTGCTGAGTCTATGGGCTGAGTCTATGGGCAGTGCTGAGTCTATGGGCAGTGTTGAGTTTATGGTGCAGTGTTGAGTCTATGGTCTGAGTCTATGGGCAGTGCTGAGTCTATGGGCTGAGTCTATGGGCTGAGTCTATGGGCAGTGCTGAGTCTATGGGCAGTGTTGAGTTTATGGTGCAGTGTTGAGTTTATGGTCTGAGTCTATGGGCAGTGCTGAGTCTATGGGCTGAGTCTATGGGCAGTGCTGAGTCTATGGTGCAGTGTTGAGTTTATGGTGCAGTGTTGAGTCTATGGGCAGTGTTGAGTCTATGGGCAGTGTTGAGTTTATGGTGCAGTGTTGAGTCTATGGTGCAGTGCTGAGTCTGTGGGCAGAGTCTATGGGCAGTGCTGAGTCTATGGGCTGAGTCTATGGGCTGTGCTGAGTCTATGGGCAGTGCTGAGTATATGGGCAGTGCTGAGTCTATGGGCTGAGTCTATGGGCAGTGCTGAGTCTATGGGCTGAGTCTGTGGGCAGTGCTGAGTCTATGGGCTGAGTCTATGGGCAGTGCTGAGTCTATGGGCAGTGCTGAGTCTATGGGCAGTGCTGAGTCTATGGGCTGTGTCTGTGGGCAGTGCTGAGTCTATGGGCTGTGTCTATGGGCAGTGCTGAGTCTATGGGCTGAGTCTATGGGCAGTGCTGAGTCTATGGGCTGAGTCTATGGTTTAGTGCTGAGTCTATGGGCTGAGTCTATGGGCAGTGCTGAGTCTATGGGCTGAGTCTATGGGCAGTGCTGAGTCTATGGGCTGAGTCTATGGGCTGTGCTGAGTCTATGGGCAGTGCTGAGTCTATGGGCAGTGCTGAGTCTATGGGCAGTGCTGAGTCTATGGGCAGTGCTGAGTCTTTGGGCAGTGCTGAGTCTATGGGCAGTGCTGAGTCTGTGGGCAGTGTTGAGTCTATGGGCAGTGCTGAGTCTATGGGCAGTGCTGAGTCTGTGGACAGTGCTGAGTCTATGGGCAGTGTTGAGTCTATGGGCAGTTTTGAGTCTATGGGCAGTGTTGAGTCTGTGGGCAGTGTTGAGTCTGTGGGCAGTGTTGAGTCTATGGGCAGTGTTGAGTCTATGGTGCAGTGTTGAGTCTATGGGCAGTGTTGAGTCTATGGGCAGTGTTGAGTTTATGGTGCAGTGTTGAGTCTATGGGCAGTGTTGAGTCTATGGGCAGTGTTGAGTCTATAGTGCAGTGTTGAGTCTATGGGCAGTGTTGAGTCTATGGGCAGTGTTGAGTTTATGGTGCAGTGTTGAGTCTATGGGCAGTGTTGAGTCTATGGTGCAGTGTTGAGTCTGTGGGCAGTGTTGAGTCTGTGGGCAGTGTTGAGTCTATGGGCAGTGTTGAGTCTATGGGCAGTGTTGAGTCTATGGTGCAGTGTTGAGTCTATGGGCAGTGTTGAGTCTATGGTGCAGTGTTGAGTCTATGGGCAGTGTTGAGTCTATGGGCAGTGTTGAGTTTATGGTGTAGTGGTGAGTCTATGGGCAGTGTTGAGTCTATGGGCAGTGTTGAGTCTATGAGTAATGCATCTGTTGGCAGTTGTGGTGTAAATAATAACAACAACAACAACACGTGCGTTGTGTATGTGGCCTTAAAAGGATAGAGACAAATATATACAGGGTGGCCCAAAAGTCAGGACACATAAAGTTATTAACATTACACGAGTTTACACCATTTGAACCTCATTTGCCAGTAAAAATATGATAATTGTTTTTTTACCCTTCTATCTGGCAACAAAACTGACACCTTTTTTTCATATTTTTTTACTGGCAAATTAGGTTCCAATAGTGTAAATGCTTACCCCGAGCTCTCATACTCTGATGGTGCATTGTCTTTGAGTTGTGCGCCTTTTGGCGTCATCTGGTCCAACACCATGTGAGACTAGGCTCTAAGGAAAGCTGTCTCGGGTGTGGACCAATCAACTTCAAGGGCAGTGCATACATTATCAGAGTTGTGTTTTTTGTTTGTATTATGACTGCAGGTATTGTGGTCTATGCAAACATGACTCCTTGTAAAAAGGTGTCAGTTTTGTTGCCAGATAGAAGGGTAAAAAAACAATTATCATTACACGAGTTTATTGTATTGCATTAGAAGGTGTCCACACTGAGCTGTCACATGATGAGAGCTCAAAGAAGTTGCGGCTCATCATCATCATTGCGTGGACATTTATAGCAGTATCCAAATACTTTAAAACGCGTGGTGATGTTGATTCTAAATGTGCGAGGTAGTTAACATCTCCTAGCCACCGTGATGATGAGAGAGAGACGCAGACTCCAAATATACAGCAGCAGCAGCAGGCGTCGTCAGGGTCGGGGATCGAACCCACGAACTCCTGTATACCAGGCGAGGTAGTTAACATCTCCTAGCCACCGTGATGATGAGAGAGAGACGCAGACTCCAAATATACAGCAGCAGGCGTCGTCAGGGTCGGGGATCGAACCCACGACCTCCTGCATACCAGGCGAGGTAGTCAACATCTCCTAGCCACCGTGATGATGAGAGAGAGAGAGACGCAGACCCCAAATATACAGCAGCAGGCGTCGTCAGGGTCAGGATCGAACCCACGAACTCCTGTATACCAGGCGAGGTAGTCAACATCTCCTAGCCACCGTGATGATGAGAGAGAGAGACGCAGACCCCAAATATACAGCAGCAGGGGTCGTCAGGGTCGGGATCGAACCCACGAACTCCTGTAGACCCGGCGAGCTAGTTAACATCTCCTCGCCACCAAGTTCTGTATGCATGTAAAGTGCTGTGTGTATATAAAGTTACGTATGCATGTAAAGTGTTGTATGCATGTAAAGTGCTGTGTGTATGTAAAGTGCTGTGTATGCATGTAAAGTGTTGTATGCATGTAAAGTGATGTGTGCATGTAAACTGCTGTGTGTATGTAAAGTTATGTATGCATGTAAAGTGCTGTGTGTGCGTGCGTGCCATCTCACCCCAGCTGGTCCCGGTTCGACCCAGGAACTCCCTGGTACGCGGATTCCACAGGAAGGTTCTCCAAGAGGCGAGCGATTCGCGGGCGCGAACTCCGCGGGTTTTCTTGTCGTTCGCCATTGGTGAACTCCTGCTCCGGACCACGTGGTTGAAGGAACAAGGGCAATTGTTTTAACACGTGGTCGTAATACCGTGTCAATGCACTACTCTATACACTACACTACTATACACTACGCTATACACTACACTATACACTACACACTACACTACTAAATACTACACTACTATACACTACAATACAGTACACTACACTACTATACACTACACTAAACACTACACTATATACTACACTACTATACCCTATACCAATATACACTACACTATACACTGCATTACTATACACTACACTACTATACACGACACTATACACTACACTACTATACACTACAATACAGTACACACTACTATACACTACACTATACACTACACTACTATACACTACACTAAACACTACACTATATACTACACTACTATACCCTATACCAATATACACTACACTATACACTGCATTACTATACACTACATACCTACTATATACACTACTATACACTACACTATACACTACACTACTATACACTACAATACAGTACACACTACTATACACTACACTACTATACACTACACTATACACTACACTGCTATACACTATACTATACACTACTATACACTACACACTATACTACTATACACTACACGATTATCCACTATACCATACACTACACCAGTATACACTACACGACTATACACTGCACTACTATACAACACCACTTTACACTGCACTTCTATACACCACTACTATACATTAAACTACTATACCATGCTTGTCAACCCATACGGTTTACCCCATATTCTTGCACGGGAAAATTGAGTTTTCAAGTCCAATACGGATAAAAATATGTATTTAGATAATTGTTTGTCTATTTGTTTGTGTTTCACCCATGTGATGTAACTTTGTAGGATGAACGTTAAGATTTGTAAGTGGCACAGGGTGACCAATAGGGTCCAAATTGGTCTGTAATAAGCTATGGCACTAATAAGTGGTTAACAGATATATATTAATGTAGTGTATAGTACTATGGGAACCTCATTTGCCAGTAAAAATATGATATTTGTTTTTCACACTTCTATCGTCATCTGGTCCAACCCATGTGAGACTAGGCTCTAAGGAAAGCTGTCTCGGGTGTGGACCAATCAACTTCAAGGACAGTGCATACATTATCAGAGTTATGTCTTTTGTTTGTATTATGACTGCAGGTATTGCGGTCTATGCAAACATGACTCCTTGTAAAAAGGTGTCAGTTTTGTTGCCAGATAGAAGGGTAAAAAACCAATTATCATAGTGTATAGTAGTGTATTTTTGTACAGTAGTGTAGTGTATAGTAGTGTATTTTCAGTTCAGTTCATTTTCAGTTCATTTATTGGGTATAGCCCTGTGAGCCATTCGGCTCTTGAATCGGGTGCAAACGCACCAAATAAAAAACGTGAACAAAAAAACATCTTAAAGCGACCGCACGCAACAGAAAAATCTAGGGAAAAAACAGCAACGTCTTCCAGAAAAAGCACCGTTATCAATGCTGTGTGCAAAAATCCCAGTGGGATGCAAGTCAAACAATAACAACCATGAGATACTTTAGATTAAAGTTATCAGTATAACTCTGTACAACAACAAACAAATATGCCTAAACCAAAACTATTTCGAAATCACCAAAACAAAGTTATAAAAACAACGTAACAGTGATCGTACGAACTATAATTCAAATTTAACAATAAACGACATACACATAACATGTACTACCAAACTTTGCAGCCATAGCTGGCAGCATTAGTCACTCCATAACAGCAGAAGTATCAGTCGGAGTATCAACAATTTTTCAATGCACCTTTAAAGATCAGCACTCTATAATCAAAACTCAAGATCATACTCTGCAGTGGTCATCAGGAGCGATACATTTGATTTCAGGCAATGAATAGCAGTGGCAGTTAGGGGTGTACAACTCCTCTAGAGCAGTTTTGAGTGAAGATCTCTCACAGTGATCCAAGTTGCAGCTTATTGTCGATAGCATTCCAGACCCTGGGGGCATCAATAGCAAAGGCCCTTCCTCCAGTATTTGTACGGCAATAAGGAATGTGAAGCTGGTAAATGAGCGAAGACCTTAGGTCACATTTGTTCTTCGAAACAGTGAGGAGATCCAGCAGGTAATCTGCGGATTGTAGTGTAGTGGATAGTATTGTAGTGTATAGCAGTATATAGTAGTGTTCAATAGTGTAGTGTATAATAGTGTAGTGTATAACAGTGTATAGTAGTGTAGTGTAAAGTGTATAGTAGTGTATTGTGTTCAGTAGTGTAGTGTATAATAGTGTAATGTATAGTGTAGTGTATACTAGTGTAGTGTATAGTAGTGTAGTGTAGAGTGTATAGTTGTCTGAATTGGTCTGTAATAAGTTAGGGCACTGATAAGGGGTTGACAGGTTTGTGGTAGTGTAGTGTATAATAATGTAGTGTATAGTGTAGTGTATAGTAGTGTAGTGTATACTGGTGTAGTGTATAGTAGTGTAGTGTATAGTAGTGTAGTGTATAGTAGTGTAGTGTATAGTGTAGTGTATAGTCGTGTATTATATATAGTAGTCTGAATAGGTCTGTAGTAAGGTAGGTCATTGATAAGGGCTCTCAGGACCCAATGTTATCCATGAATCGAGGATTGCTTTGGTTAGATCGCGTTCAAATATATTAGTAACTGAATCACAACAGGACAAAGATCCCCCGGGTAGCCTCTAACAGACTGTTGGGGCAAGTGCTGTTAGTAGCGAGTAGCAGCGCCTATACACAGACAAATATCCCCCGTGTAGCCTTAACAGACTGTCGGGGCAAGTGCTGTTAGCGAGCAGCGCCTATGAAGGCCGGAACGGCACACGAGGGGTTTGGTGGTCAGCACCACGCCCGACCGCCTTTGTCTCCCCAGTGGCGATGTTTGCTACACATCGCACCGGGTACTCATTTGAGGCTGAGTCGACCTAGGGGAGCACCCCCAGGACCGGGTTCAGAGAATCGTCACCGGTGTTGGATTCGCGAGCGGGAATCGAACCCGGGTCGCCAGCCGGCGGAGCGTGGCGCTAACCGCTGCGCCACCGCTCCCCAAACCCACTCACCACCACTACTCGATGCGTTGATTTGTGAAAGTTGTTGTGGGTTTTTTTGTTATTTAAAAACAAACTCTCCAACGCACGCAGCCGGTTCTAGTGCAGAGATAAGTAAAGACAAGGTCGTAAATATAATGTTCAAAGATGCTCTTAATGTCGCTATAAAATAGATTTCTGTTAAAGTGATTGTGGTTATGGTTGTACTTTATTAATGCCTAATCTCTGCCATTACATACGATGAAACAAGAAAAGGTCAAAAAAAAAACAGAGCAATGTAATACAATACACTATTAGACATTATTGTGAATAATTAATAAAAAGTCCATCCTATGTGTTAGTGAATTTTTTAAAATACTTTAGGCAGGAAATTCGTTTTCAAATTTAGATTTATTTTTTTTTCTGGGGGAGGGACCCCCTTGAAGATTTGGTCCCCCCCAATGTTGAGTCCGTGGCTACGACCTTTAAGTAAAAGAACCTGTCACGACTTGTTGACTCGACAGCGAACCATCGACTTTGCCAATTGTCTGTGTGGTGGTGATGGAGCGACTCACAGCATCGATATCATTGACGCGATCTAAAAACTAAAAACAAGTATAACCCATAAAAACAAAGTTTTTCACTATAAATCCTTTATATGCGTGGCGGCTAGAGTCCTCTCGTCCTCTGGCTTGAGATGGCTGACATCTATGGGTCAGATGATTGTCTGCCAGTATTAAGCAATTGGTAATTAAATATTTAATTTGTTTTCCCTAAACAGTGTAAAATTTTTGAAAAAAAATGTCACGAACATTAATTGTCTCGCACAACGAGTCTGTGTGCAAAATGTCAGCTCGATTGGATCATGGGAAGTGGGTTAAAAAACGACCGAAAGATTTGCACGGTCGTAAGCAAGCAAGCAAGCACGCAAGCAAGCAAGCAAGCGAACTTAATATAAAGGATTTAATAATAAAAACTCACGAAAACTGAGGATAGCTTTGTAGCACCCGAGCGCAGTAAAAACAGGCGTTGTGTTCAGCTTTCACTTAGCCAGCCTTGCTGCACCCCCAATCGTTGACAAAACAAAGGCATGGTGATGTTAATAATGTAAATAGTAATGTTAATCATGTTGATAGTAATGTTAACAATGAGTACAAAGGAGGTTTTATGCAGACAAAGTGAGCTGTGAGTTACGTTGCCACGTGGCTTAATTTGTGTTTTCGATGACCTTCTAAACACTAAAGACTACTATACACTGCACTATACACTACACTATACACTGCACTATACACTACACTATACACTGCACTATACACTGCACTATACACTACACTATACACTACACTATACACTACACTACTATACACTACTACATACTAAACATTACACTATACACTACATTATACACTACTATACACTCCCATACACTATACACTACACTATATACTACATTACTCTACACTACACTATATACTACACTACTATACACTACTATACATGACACTACTATACACTACACTATACACTACTATACACGACACTAGTATACACTACACTATACACTACACTATACAATACACTACTATACACTACACTATACACTACACTATACAATACTATACACTACACTATACACTACACTATACACTACACTACTATACACTACACTATACACTACACTACTTTACATTACACTATACACTACACTATACACTACACTACTATACACTACACTATACACTACACTATACACTACACTATACACTACACTATACACTACACTACTATACACTACACTACTATACACTACACTACTATACACTACACTACTATACAGTACACTATACACTACACTATACACTACACTACTATACAGTACACTATACACTACACTATACACTACACAACTATACACTACACTACTATACACTACACTACTATACACTACTATACACTACACTACTATACACTACTCTATACACTACACTACTCTATACTATACTACTATAGACTACACTACTATACACTACACTACTATACACTACGCTATACACTACACCACTATACACTACACCCAGGTTAAGAACGACCGCTCTAATCGTTCTCTTGCACCCGGCGTTGAACCGCTCTGTTCATAATTCACTGCGTAACAAAAAAAATATTTATTTTTGTTCCTGGGTAGTAAGTGTTATTTTCTAATTGCTTATGCCTCAAAAGTACAGAAAGTGGCTATTATTGCCCACAAACTTTGGCTTTGTGACCAGGCCAGTGATCATTTTTGAAATGTACCTATTGTCAATGAGAAAACGTGTGTATTTATATCATTCCTTCACGTAAAATCCTGGTCACAAAAGCAAAGTTTGCGGGGAATAAGAGCCGTTTTCTATACTTTTTAGGCATAAGAAATTAGAAAATAACACTTGCTACCCAGGAACAAAAACCGTGTTACATAGCGGTATAATGTAACTCGCTAACACCCTTCGCCGCTTGCTGAAAATCCGCTATGATTTCCCCCACAATATGAGAGATACCCAGACCCAGGGCTCGAACCCAGGTGATTCAGCAGTAATGTCTCAACATATCCAACACGGCCACTATGATCTCTCCAACACTATAAGAGACACCCAGACCCAGGTGATTCAACAGGCCTGTCTCAAAATATCTGACACGGCCACTATGATCTCCCCCACACTATAAGGGACACCCAGACCCAGGTGATTCAGCAGGACTGGCTCAACATATCTGACATGGCCACTATGATCTCCCCCACACTATGATAGATACCCAGACCCAGGGCTCGAACCCAGGTGATTCAGCAGCCCTGTCTCATAATATCTGACACGGCCACTATGATCTCCCCACACTATAGGAGACACCCAGAAACCAGGTAATTCAGCAGGACTGGCTCAGCGTTTCCGACACGGCAGCTATGATCTCCCCACACTATAGAAGACACCCAGAGCCCAGGTGATTCAGCAGGACTGGCTCAGCGTTTCCGACACGATCTCTGCCACCTGCAACTTTCGCCGCTCCATCACCCTAATCGTTACCTGTGGCGCGGACTTCAGAAGCCTCGGATCTGTGGGACGCGCGCGCAGAATAGGATGTCTAGATAGGTAGGCGTGTGAGTGCGTGTGTGTGTGTATATATACCTGGTCAGGGCGTGGGAGTATGGTGGTGGTGGTGGGGGTGGTATGCGTAGGTAGGGGACAAGAGGTACCCGCACCACGGGAAAGGTGATTGACCTCTTACAATGACTACCCTGATCTCGCTGGAACTGGAATGGGTGGCAACAATGGGGACAACATGGAAATTGAGACTCGAGGCGATGTTAATGCCTGCGCGGGGTGTCTGTGTGTGTGTGTCGGTGTGTGTGTCTGTGTGTGTGTGTGTTGGTGTGTGTGTTGGTGTCTGTGTGTTTGTCGGTGTGTGTGTTTGTGTGTGTGTCGGTGTGTGTATCGGTGTGTGTGTGTGTCTGTGTGTGTGTGTCGGTGTGTGTCTGTGTTGGTGTGTGTGTGTGTGTCTGTGTGTGTGTGTCGGTGTGTGTCGGTGTGTGTGTGTGTTGGTGTGTGTGTTGGTGTGTGTGTGATTTTTTTTTCGGTATGTGTCGGTGTGTGTATGTGTCGGTGTGTATATGTGTCGGTGTGTGTGTGTCGATGTGTGTCTGTGTGTGTCTGTGTATTGTGTCGGTGTGTATGTGTGTGTCAGTGTGTGTGTGTGTCTGTGTGTGTGTGTCGGTGTGTGCGTGTCGGTGTGTGTGTGTCGGGGTGTATATGTTTTGGTGTGTGTTTGTGTATATGTGTCAGTGTGCGTGTCGATGTGTGTGTGTCGGTGTGTGTGTGTGTCTGTGTGTATATGTGTCGGTGTGTGTGTGTGTCGGTGTATGTGTCGGTGTGTGTGTATGTCGGTGTGTGTGTGTCTGTGTGTGTGTCTATGTGTGTATCTGTGTGTGTGTCGGTGTGTGTGTCAGTGTGTGTGTGTCGGTGTGTGTGTGTCGGTGTGTGTGTCTGTGTGTGTGTGTGTCGGGGTGTGTGTCAGTGTGTGTGTCTGTGTGTGTGTGTGTCGGTGTGTGTGTCGGTGTGTGTGTCTGTGTGTGTGTGTGTCGGTGTGTGTGTGTCGGTGTGTGTGTGTCGGTGTGTGTGTCTGTGTGTGTGTGCGTCGGCGTGTGTGTCGGTGTGTGTGTGTGTCTGTGTGTATATGTGTCGGTGTGCGTGTCGGTGTGTGTGTGTCGGTGTTTGTGTGTCGGTGTGTGTGTGTCGGTGTGTGTGTCTGTGTGTGTGTGTCGGTGTGTGTGGGTCGGTGTGTGTGTCGGTGTGTGTGGGTCGGTGTGTGTCTGTGTGTGTGTGTGTCTGTGTGTGTGTGTGTGTCGGTGTGTGTGGGTCGGTGTGTGTGTGTGTGTCGGTGTGTGTGTCTGTGTGTGTGTGTCTGTATATGTGTCTGTCTGTGTGTATATGTGTCGGTGTGTGTGTCTATGTGTGTATCTGGGTGTGTGTCGGTGTGTGTGTGTCGGTGTGTGTGTCTGTGTGTGTGTGTCGGTGTGTGTGGGTCGGTGTGTGTGTCGGTGTGTGTGGGTCGGTGTGTGTCTGTGTGTGTGTGTGTCGGTGTGTGTGTGTCGGTGTGTGTGTGTCGGTGTGTGTGTCGGTGTGTGTGGGTCGGTGTGTGTGTGTGTCGGTGTGTGTGTCTGTGTGTGTGTGTCTGTATATGTGTCGGTGTGTGTGTCTGTGTCTGTGTGTCTGTGTGTGTCTGTGTGTGTGTGTCGGTGTGTGTGTATGTCGGTGTATATATGTGTCGGTATGTGTGTCTGTGTGTGTGTGTGTCTGTGTGTGTGTGTGTCGGTGTGTGTGTATGTCGGTGTGTATATGTGTCTGTGTGTCTGTGTGTGTGTGTCTGTGTGTGTGTGTCTATGTGTGTCTGTGTGTGTGTCTGTGTATATGTGTGTGTGTGTGTCGGTGTGTGTGTGTATGTCTGTGTGTATGTGTCGGTGTGTGTGTTTGTGTATATGTGTCTGTGTGTGTGTGGCCGTCTACAAAGCCGCTGTTCTCGAGATCGAGTTCGGCTCACGACCACTTCGCCAGCGATAGAAATCGTCTGAACTGGTCCTGAGCGGTTTGGCAGGAAACATCGCCACTGGGGGAAGACAAAGACGGCCGCGCCCCTCGTGTGCCACAGTGCAGATGGCCTTCCACAGGTGCTGCTGCTACTCGCTAACGGCACTTGCCCCTATCGTCCCTTAAGACTATAATATAAGGGGGGGGATCTTTGTCTTTGTGTGAACACCGTGAATTGGGAGCGGTGGTGCAGCGGTTAGCGGAGTCGTCCAGAGCCCTCCCCTAGGTCGACTCGGCCTCAAATGAGTGGCCTGGTGGCGGTTTTTCGGCAAACATCGCCACTGGGGGAGACAAAGGCGGCCGGGCGTGGTGCTGGCCACCCACCCCCTCGTGTAACCACAGCGCCGGTAGCCTTCATAGGTGCTGCTGCTGCTACTACTCGCTAACAGCACTTGCCCCTACAGCCTGTTAGAGGCTACACGGGGGACCTTTGTCTTTTGCTCGTGGGGTTGAGTGGACCGGACGATGCCCGATGCCAGCGGTGTCAAGATCGGCCTCCGTTGGAAGGGGGGGGAGGCTACTGGGCAGTGCCAGGCTAGGTGCACGTCGACGAGGCTACTGCTTGGCCACTTGGAGGCAGTCGACCCCTCCGGCAAACGGCGGAGGGCGGTGGAGCGACGCTCACAACAACGGGCGGAGCGCCGGGCGTATAAAACGAAAGGTGGTGGTGCATCGGCCACTCATATCGCTCGGAGATGGTTCGTTATCACGGTTGGCTACGTTCGGTGCGAAAAAAGTTCAACACACAAACTTCAACACGGTCGGTTCTGTGACCTCCTTGCCAGAAGCGAGCCTTCGAGACTTCGCGTAGCTTCAGAGTGCACCTAGCCTGGCACGAGCGCCGTGGGGACGTCACCGACACTTGGTGTGTAGTAAATAGCACCGCTGGTGGGGGAGACAAAGGCGGCCGGGCGTGGTGCTGGCCACCCACCCCCTCGTGTGCCACAGTGCTGGTAGCCTTCATAGGTGCTGATCGCTAACAGCAAATGCCCCAGGAGTCTTTTAGAGGCTACACGGGGGATCTTTGTCTGTGTATAGGCGCTGCTACTCGCTACTCACAGCACTTGCCCCAGCGGTCTGTTAGAGGCTACACGGGTGATCTTTGACTCTGTCTTTGTTTGTCTATAGGTATGCAGATATACACAATGGCCGTGCCGGGTGTGGTTTGTTGCTAATTGTTTTAAGAGGAGTGAATGTCCAACAACCCCACCCAACACCCTCCCCTAACCGCTCCCCACACACACAGACACACACAGACACCCACACACACACCCACACACACATAGACACATACACAGACACACACACAGACACCCCGATTTAGTGAGTGGAGTTTCTTTGATCTCTCCCTGTTCTACAGAGCGAGAGTGAGTGAAGTTTGTATTATCTCCCCTGTTCTACAGAGTGAGGGAGTGGAGTTTGTATGATCTCGCCCCGTTCTTCAGAGTGAGTGGAGTTTGTATGATCTCCCCCTGTTCTTCAGAGTGAGTGGAGTTTGTATGATCTCCCCCTGTTCTACAGAGTGAGAGTGAGTGGAGTTTGTATAATCTCCCCATGTTCTACAGAGTGAGAGTGAGTGGAGTTTGTATGATCCCCCTGTTCAACAGCACACTCATTCGGAATAATCTCCTATTCAGCACGGTTGGCTACGTACGGTGCGAAAGAAGTTCAACATATCGTGTTTGCAAATCACATGGCAGTCGCAGTAGCAGCAGCGGCAGCAGCTGCAGCAGCATCGCCCCCTTGTGCACAAATGTGAACACAACCCTCGTGAAATGATGGATAAATTCGAGTAGCAATACAATTGGTTCTTTCGGTAAAGTGACGTAGATAGAAAAATAAAATCTATAAAATCAAATAGAAAACTAAAAACATAAAATAAAAATGCAACTTTTAAATAAAAATAAGATAAAATAATTACTTGAAAATAATACAAGCAAATAAACCCACAATAAAAATAAAAAGTAGTAAAATTTATTAAACTTTTATTTTAATTTAGTAATAGTATTATTAGTCATGACAACACGTACGAATAGGTTTGACCCTTTCTGGAAATAAAAAAAGGAGTTCTGTTAAGATGTTGAAACACCAAATAAGAACGTTCTTGCCAGGAATAAAATCACTGCATTGACCCCACACCCAGTACTCGCGCTGAACATGCAAACACTATCATGCTTTGATAATATATGGGCATTCATTGTCTTTGAAAGTGATTGCTCTACAATAGAGACAGCGGCCTTCTACACTATACACTACACTATACACCACACTGTACTCTACACTACTATACACTACACTATACACTATTATGCACTACACTATACACACTATAATTGTAAATATTGTAGTGGGTTTACTCTCCAACATACCGGTTAGTGTTGTACTAGTATACTACACTACACTATACACTACACTATACACTACGCTATAATTGTAAATGTTGTAGTGGGTTTACTCTCCAACACACACCGGTTAGTGCTGAACTAGTATACTACACTATACACTACTATACAGTACACTATACACTACACTATAATTGTAAATGTTGCAGTGGATTTACTCTGCAACACATAACCGGTTTTTGCTGTACTAATATACTACACTATACACTACACTATATTATACACTATATTCAGACTCTGTCTTCCCGACAGACCTGTTCTTCACCTGAGGACGGCTGCTTGCGTTGTGGCCGAAACGTCGTGAGAATTATTTTATTATGTTTTATATTTTATTATTTTATTATTTCCCTTCTACGTGACTTTCCCGAAAGAACAAAGAAGATGAATCCCTGCTGCAGTCACGAAAGCTTTAAATCGAAATCTCCTCGGCGTTGTTGGTCAGGCAGTGTGCCGGCTGTCCTGACCACGTATATAGTCCCCTGTGCTTGTGATAGCTGGAATAAATGAGTATGCCTCCCACTACTAGTGTCTCCGAAGTGAGTCACTACAGTTGTATGGGTCTCTATGAGTATGGGTCTCTATCGGTCTCTGTGGGTCTAAAGGTCTCTACGAGTATGGGTCAATGTGGGTCAATGGGTCTCTATGGATCTCTGCGGGTCACTGAATTATGGGTCTCTATGAGTATGGGTCTCTATGGTTCTCTGTGGGCCTATGGGTCTCTATGGGTCTTTGTGGGTCTATGGGCAGTGCCGGATTATCCTAGTAGCAAAAGTAGCTACATATTGAAGGGCCACGCGCTAAATGCTTTCAAGCTATCAATTCCGCTTCAGTGCTTCTGCACTTTCTCTATTACTATAGTACTATACCGCCTTCAACTTTTAAGAACGTCTGGGTGTTTAAGGTTAGCGATTTGTCGTGTTATTTGGGCTGTAAAGCAAATGAAAAAAATACAATCACTTTACTATGCAAGTAAATTTTTTTTTTTTAATGTACATGTTTCTTTTTTATTTAGGGCCACTTTATAACATATACTACAGGCCTGCACTAGCTTAAATCGTCGCTGTCTATGAGTCTCTATGAGTATGAGTCTCTATGGCTGTCTGTGAGTCTATGGGTCTCTATGAGTATGAGTCTCTATGGCTGTCTGTGAGTCTATGGGTCTCTATGAGTATGAGTCTCTATGGCTGTCTGTGGGTTTATGGGTCTCTATGAGTATGAGTCTCTATGGCTGTCTGTGAGTCTATGGGTCTCTATGAGTATGAGTCTCTATGGCTGTCTGTGGGTTTATGGGTCTCTATGAGTATGAGTCTCTATGGCTGTCTGTGAGTCTATGGGTCTCTATGAGTATGAGTCTCTATGGCTGTCTGTGGGTCTATGGGTCTCTATGAGTATGAGTCTCTATGGCTGTCTGTGGGTTTATGGGTCTCTATGAGTATGAGTCTCTATGGCTGTCTGTGAGTCTATGGGTCTCTATGAGTATGAGTCTCTATGGCTGTCTGTGAGTCTATGGGTCTCTATGAGTATGAGTCTCTATGGCTGTCTGTGGGTCTATGGGTCTCTATGAGTATGAGTCTCTATGGCTGTCTGTGAGTCTATGGGTCTCTATGAGTATGAGTCTCTATGGCTGTCTGTGGGTTTATGGGTCTCTATGAGTATGAGTCTTTATGGGTGTCTGTGAGCCTATGGGTCTCTATGAGTATGAGTCTCTATGGCTGTCTGTGGGTCTATGGGTCTCTATGAGTATGAGTCTTTATGGCTGTCTGTGAGTCTATGAGTCTCTATGACTATAAGTCTCTATGGGTGTCTGTGAGTCTATGGGTCTCTATGAGTATGAGTCTCTATGGCTGTCTGTGAGTCTATGGGTCTCTATGAGTATGAGTCTCTATGGCTGTCTGTGAGTCTATGGGTCTCTATGAGTATGAGTCTCTATGGGTGTCTGTGGGTCTATATGAGTATGAGTCTCTATGGGTGTCTGTGAGTCTATGGGTCTCTATGAGTATGAGTCTCTATGGGTGTCTGTGAGTCTATGGGTCTCTATGAGTATGAGTCTCTATGGCTGTCTGTGGGTTTATGGGTCTCTATGAGTATGAGTCTCTATGGCTGTCTGTGAGTCTATGGGTCTCTATGAGTATGAGTCTCTATGGGTGTCTGTGGGTCTATGGGTCTCTATGAGTATGAGTCTCTATGGCTGTCTGTGGGTCTATGGGTCTCTATGAGTATGAGTCTCTATGGCTGTCTGTGGGTTTATGGGTCTCTATGAG
This sequence comes from Lethenteron reissneri, assembly GCF_015708825.2. Taxonomy (NCBI): domain Eukaryota; kingdom Metazoa; phylum Chordata; class Hyperoartia; order Petromyzontiformes; family Petromyzontidae; genus Lethenteron; species Lethenteron reissneri. The sequence goes on from NC_083848.1 coordinate 2,201,504, forward strand.
TATGAGTCTCTATGGCTGTCTGTGGGTCTATGGGTCTCTATGAGTATGAGTCTTTATGGCTGTCTGTGAGTCTATGGGTCTCTATGAGTATGAGTCTCTATGGGTGTCTGTGAGTCTATGGGTCTCTATGAGTATGAGTCTCTATGGGTGTCTGTGAGTCTATGGGTCTCTATGAGTATGAGTCTCTATGGGTGTCTGTGAGTCTATGGGTCTCTATGAGTATGAGTCTCTATGGGTGTCTGTGGGTCTATGGGTCTCTATGAGTTTCTATAAACATGCTTCCAGAGTTATTTGTCCGCTACAAATTTCCGGACGACGATGACGACGATGAGACTGCCACTCCATCGAGCGAGCTATCATTATCGCGACAGTCAGCGGGTGGGAATGTACCTCGTTCAAGTAAACAACAACGACGACAACATCAACAACAACACGAGCCTCGTGAGTTTACAAAGCAAACTGAGGCTGTAAAAGAACAACCGGAAAAACACACACGCCAAGCACCAGGTCCCGGAGGTCTACGGCCATGCCGCACCGAAAGTTTTTTTTTTATTGCGTAGCTGCACGTCCTGCCACATCGAAGCGCAAGCGACGTTCAAAACACAAGCGATGTTCGATACACAAGCGACGTTCGATACACAAGTGACGTTCGATAAACAAGCGACGTTCAATACACAAGCGATGTTCGATACACAAGCAATTTTCGGAGGCAACACTAGTGTAATATGAGGATATATCCGGCTCACTGACGTATCACAACTCGTCATGGTGATTGGCTCTGCCCGTCCTGGTCTACAGCCAATGGGAGGAGGCCTGGGGGCGTGGCCCTGACGTGATGGAAAGGTGACAGCTGTAAGGATTGGTTCTGCTGGCTTTGGCCACAGCCAATGGGGAGACGAGTCAGGGGCGTGGTCACGGGAGCTGACGAGGAAGCCTGGAATATTCCATGCAGGCTAACGAGGATTGGCGGAAACGTGCCACGTGACCCGGGTATTAAATATGGGTGGAGACGAACGACACGTGGTCAAAACGGGAACGAACAGAGGAAGGGGGCCACGCGGGAGCGGGGTTCCGAGTTGCCACGTGGCGCTGCGTCTCTCTCTCTCAATATCTGTCCCTCTCATGCTGCCTATCAGCAGCGTGAAGTAAACTGTAATATAAGTTGAATAAAAGACGGATTCCAGAAGTCGCCTCAACGAGCTTTATTACACTAGGAAGAAGCCGCAGAGCGGTGGCAGCGTTGAGTTGGCTGGCCGCGTGCTGATGCTTCCTGTCGGAGCACACCAGAGGGTTAGCTGGGGCGAGATGGGACTCACACAAGACGCATACGCACAGCAATCGCGTACAGCGCTCACATATAGCGCTCACTCACTCACACACAGCAAATATACACCACTCACTCATACATATAGCACTCACATACAGCACAGAGACACTACTCATACACACAACAACAACAACTGCCATTCGCCACTAAGTGGTGGTGACGTCACCACGACGCTTGTGCCAGGCTATGTGCACCTTGAGGCCACGTGAAGTGTCGAACGCCTGCTGGCAGGTGGTCACGGGGCAGACTCAGGTGCCACGGGTCGACTGACTGGATGACTGAGATGACTGGCTGATGCACCACCTGTGCCCCCTACTGTGCCAACTTGCTGTGCTTTAGCCACTCGGCGCTCCGCTCTTTATTGTGAGCATCGCTCCTCCCCCCTCCGTTGTTGTTGGTGGGTGACTTACGGATGACAAGTCGATGGTCAGTGGGCAGATCAGCTCCATGGTAGGTCCTGGTGTCAAGGACATGGGCCCGCATCCGCTGTTCTGTCACAATGTAGTCCAGCAGATGTTCTTGCTTGGACCCGGCATGCATCCATGATGTTGTGTGGATGTGTCGATGCCAGAACAGCGTGTTGGTAATTACAAGCCCATGGGCTGCACAAAAATCTAGCAGCTTCCTACCGTTGTTATTGAGCTTTTCTGGCCCATGCCTTCTAATCACTCCAGACCAGGTGCCAGCATCATGACCAACTCGGGCATTGAAGTCACCCAACAGGATGACTCTATCCCGAGGGGCCACTTTAGCTAGCACCTGTGACAAGTCATAGAAGCCACCTGACTCATCGGCCTTGCCTGCATCCCTCCATGGATGTTCGTCTTCGGTGGGGGCATAGGTAACCACGATCACCACTCCTCGCCTCCGGCTTATGGGAAGGCGAGCCCAAAGTAGTCTGGGGCTTACCGCATCCCACACCTCACCGCCACGCTCCCATGCCCCATTCATTATTTTGTTCAGAAGAAGAGCTACTCCCTGTTGTTTTTCAGTCTCCTCCTCTGAGTAGAGGACTGTCCACCCCTCATGGTGACAGGAGCCAGAGCCGGTCCACCGGACCTCCTGAATGCCACAGAGATCCAGGCGGTACCGGTCCAGCTCCCGACAGAGGAGTGGCAGCCTCTCCTCCGCAGCGAGCGTTCGAACATTCCACGTGGCCACACGCAGTGGCTTTTTGCTGTTTCTGGAGGAGCCCCGAGGGTGAGGATTCAATCTCCTGGCTCCGCCAAATGGGGTTTGGCCAGGAGACGTCATAGACGCCAGTCCCCCCGGGAACTCCAGAATAAGCTTATTAAGTAGATATTTTTACGTGGTTTGTGGTGATCAATTGAAGGTGGAGGGGTTACCAGCCCCTCGCACCCGTCCAGAGCCCCAAATTGGTCGCTATGGTGGTTACAAACGCCATGAAGGGAAAGGCTCATCTAAATTGGCCCTCCCCCCACGGCACTGCCCACCACAGCGTTGCCATCCGCCACCACGAGGAGGTAGGGGATTGTTTTTTGCCGGGCTCATACACACAACACACATACATACATACAGCACTCACATACAACACACACCACTCACGCATAAAGCACAACCCAAGGTTGAAACCAACCCCACCCCCAGGTTACCACCAACCCCCTCCCCATCTGTGTGTGTAATTTTGACCTTGCGTGTGTCGTGGCATGGGGTGCTGTCAGTGGCGGTTCCTGCAAAATCTCTCAGGGGGGGCAAATGTTTTGATGATTGATAAGGATAAAGTCCACCCATGCAATGGATAAATTAACAGCTTAAGCATGTTAAGGCAACTTCACTTCTTTAATATTAATGAAAAATAAAGTGACTCTTACAATACATATTGTTTGTTTCTATACTCACTATTATTACAATCCACTCAAGTTTCTTTTATTAAAGATTCCACTAGGTGGCGACAAATAATATTGTTGACTGAAACGTGCTTACGTATGATGACGTAAGCACGTTAGTGCGAGCCTTCCCAGGAGCCATAGAGAATGCATTGCAGCGCCCGCCGTTCGAAAAAAAACATCTTTGAATGTAAGTCTATGGGAACACTCTGGGCGATTCTCAGCCGGAGTGAAATCGCCCAAAAAGAGGCGGTACTCCACAGAACATGACATGACGCTGATTGGACTATATCCAGAGGCACAGTAACGGCTAGCGTAACTCTGTGGTTGAATGACATTGGTGGTGCGTCGCCCAATCGCCCTAATGAAGAAACCGCCCCTGGGTGCTGATATGATTCTGCTCTTGACCTCCATATCCTGTGATTCTCGTAAATACTTGGCTTTGTGCTCCTCCGATTTGTGTGCCACCCTCCCGCTGGATTATTACACTGGTCAACACACTTTTTCTGGCATAAGATATTCCAACGATTGTAATGTAATTTTGGGGTGCTGATTCCATGTAGTTTTGGTGATCTGTGCCCAACACCTGATGCTCTGTACCACCGTGCATAACGCTGATGCGTAGGCTGCGTGGATTTTCATGCAATTGTAAGTATATTTGTTCTTCGCGAAAGGCTTATTACTAAAATTGTAACTAATTGTTAGTTTGTTATTACTAAAGATAATCGATTTTCCACAAAAAATATACACTGGCGCGTTTTAGGATTTTATATTTGTTTTGCACAGTCAAGTAATAATAACACTGGTCAACACACTTTTTCTGGCATAAGGTATTCCAACGGTTTTCAAATCTGGCATCAGTTTTTGTCTATAACATCAGGTTTTTGAGATATCAAATATTGCATTTTCAATAAAAACTGCAGAAGAAAAATATTAAATAAATGTGGATATCTACATAAAATTATATTATAAACACACTATACTAAAAATACAGCACCGTATTTTAACACTAAAGCAGTCACTGACTCGCAACAACTTGCAATCATCAGTGACAGAGTGAATTTCGGGTAAAATCAATGAAAATGGGGAATGCCGATAGCATAAAATGAGATATGATAGAGCAAATCTGAGATCAGATTTGGAATCAGCACCCTGAAATTAGTCTAAAACAGCTGCAAAAGTCCAGGCCAGAAAAACACTTTTTCAAATCCTTTATATTAAGTTCACTTGCTTGCTTGCTTGCGCGCTTACGACCGTGCAAATCTTTCGGTCGTTTTTTAACCCACTTCCCGTGATCCAATCGAGCTGACATTTTCCACACAGACTCGTTGTGCGTGACAATTAATGTTCGTGAAAATTTTTTTCCAAACTTTTACACTTTTTAGGAAAAAATAAATTATATTTAATTACCAATTGCTTAATGGTGGCAGGCAATCATCTGACCCATAGATGGCAGCCATCTCAAGCCAGAGGACGAGAGGACTCTAGCCGCCACGCATATAAAGGATTTAGAGTGAAAAACTTTGTTTTGACGGGTTATACTTATTTCCAGTCAAGTGGTTTCCTCTCGATATGTCGTATAGTGTCATCGATACAGCTCCCCTCTCATATGCCTCTCTTATTGTCCTGCTCTGTAACAGACCGGCCTGTACGTTTTAATACGAGTTCCCAGTATTCCGCAATCCATTCAAAAATTCCTCCTGATCCTAGCGGTGGATATGACTCTTTGTATTCTTAGGTTTTTTCGGTAAAGTCACGTAGGTAAAAAATTAAAATTAAAATTAATAAAAGTAATTTACATTTTTTTACCTACGTGACTTTACCGACAAAAACCTAAGAATATGAATCCTTGCAATCACGAAAGCTTCAAATCTAGAAAAGTTTCATTGTAGTTGGGCACCTGTTTTCCACGGATGAAAAGATGGCTTTGGGAAGGAGACTTAACAGATGGCTTAATGAATCAGAACACACGGACACACGGACACACCCCCCCCCCCCCACCAGCGAAGCGACATCAAAGGAAATTCGGGTCCTTTGTGAGAAGAGAGAGAAATTCTAACCAGAAAAAGGCCACTCAAAAAAGGCCACTCAACAGAGACGATCTCCCTCTCTGTACCTGTGTTACTCTCTCTCTATGTATGTATCTTGGTGATATCTGTCTGCTTATATGTCTGTCTATAGTTTTTTCGGTTATAATTTTTTGTTGCTATTTCATTTACATCTGATGACGATTGCTTGTGTTACAATCGAAAGGTCGTGATTTTTATTTTATTTTACTTTTATTAATTTTAATTTTTTACCTACGTGACTTTACCGAAACAACCTAAGAATATGAATCCTTGCAGTCACGAAAGCTTCAAATCTAGAATTGTGACTCTTTGTCTCACACAAGCTTTCACGTTTTCCCGTTTTCTGTTTGGAAGTTAAAATGAAACTCACTTTACCCTTTTCTTGGTTCTTTTTTTTTTCAGACTCTGTCTCCCCGACAGACCTGGTCTTCACCTGAGGACGGCTGCTTGCGTTGTGGCCGACACGTCGTGAGAATTATTTTATCATGTTTTATTTTATTATTTTTATTGTTTCCATTCTACGTGACTTTACCGAAAGAACCAAGAAGATGAATCCCTGCAGTCTCGAAAGCTTTAAATCGAAATTCACTTTACCCTCTTATAGTTGAATAGTACCTGTAGTTTTGATTTTGTGAGTGACTCAAGGTATCTTGTAGTCGTGTTCACAGTATTTCCATGGAGGTTTGATTTTTTATGCGGAGATGTTCTTTGCTTGTGTGTGCAAATCTCGCTATCCGTGCTGCGGGAAGACAAAGGCGGTTGGGAGGCTCTTTTCCGACGGAGTACATTACATCTTGGTTAGGTATGACTGACTAATTTCGCCTTTAATTCTTCTAGATGATCCTTGGTCTAATACTTCCTAATTATTATTTGCTTTGTGTTTATTCAAGATTTGTGATTTAGCATTATTATTACCACGTATTTCATAGGGTTTTACTAACTTTCGTTCCACTACCTGTATCCTGGGTTTGTGCTGTTTGTCCTCGAGTTATTATTATTTTTATCTGATATCCCAAGGTTAGGGAATTCGTTTTGGCTTAGGAACAACCCTGACTGCCATAATTCTTCTTTGATGCATCGGTCAGGTCGTGTAGAAAATTATTAAAGGTAAAAATAACATTAGTATTGAATGCATAAATGAGTAATGATCCACTGATGTAGATTGTAGCCTGGTTTTTAATTGGAGTGAGTGTGAGACTCGATAATGTTCGCTTCATCTTTGGTCGCTAAGTTTTGGATTTTTTGCCGTTGTTAGAAGAAACATGAACAAGTATAACCCGTAAAAAAAAAGTTTTTCACTATAAATCCCTTATATGCGTGGCGGCTAGAGTCCTCTCGTCCTCTGGCTTGAGATGGCTGCCACCTATGGGTCAGATGATTGCATTGCACCATTAAGCAATTGGTAATTAAATATAATATTTTTGTCCTAAAAAGTGTAACATTTTGGAGAAAAAAATTTTCACGAACATTAATTGTCACGCACAACGAGCCTGTGTGGAAAATGTCAGCTCGATTGGATCACGGGAAGTGGGTTAAATAAAACGACCGAAAGATTTGCACGGTCGTAAGCAAGCAAGCGAACTTAATATAAAGGATTTAAAAAAGTTTACCAAAACGAAACGCCTGTTTCTTATCCTTTGTCCGGGGCGTGTGTGTGTGTGTTGTTTTCTTTATGACTGACCCTTTCCGTTGGTGGGAGGGGAAGGGTGTCACCTTCATCTCTCCTTTTTCCGTGTGTTTGCGCTCCAAGTGACCCCGCGAGTGATTATATGGAAAAAAAAATATGGTCAGAAGTGGGAAGCTGAATGTGGGACACGGGGGGGGGGGGGGGAAAGGAAAAATGTACTAGTAAACGACAAGTACGATGGAAACAACCACAACCAGTTAAGGCATTACTTGGTTAATAACATCCTTCCATTTGTAATAACACCCATTTCGATTTAAAGCTTTCGTGACTGCAGGGATTCATCTTCTTGGTTCTTTCGGTAAAGTCACGTAGAAGGGAAGTAATAAAATAATAAAAATAAAATATATTAAAATAATTCTCACGACGTTTCGGCCACAACGCAAGCAGCCGTCCTCATGTGAAGACGGCTGCTTGCGTTGTAGTCGAAACGTCGTGAGAATTATTTTATTTTATTTTTATTATTTTATTATGTTTTATTTTTATTATTTTATTACTTCCCTTCTACGTGACTTTACCGTAAGAACCAAGAAGACGCTGGAGCCGGCTTGTGGAATCGGTCCTTTTATCTCACTTCTTGCAGTTCACCAACACTCCCCGTTGCTGGCAGGCAACAGGAAGCGGGCAGACAGCCACCAGAGACACACCGCCACGTGGCACCCGGAGCCCCACTCGCGCGTGGCCCCCCTCTCCCTCTCTTAGTTCCGTGTCTGACCACGTGTCTCTCCTCTCTCTCCTTATTTAACGCCTGGGTCACGTGGTACACTCCAGCCAATCCTCAATAGCCTGCGCCGAATGTTCCAGATCCCCCCATCAACTCCCGGGACCACGCCCCTGACTTGTCTTCCCATTGGCTGAGGCCAAGACCAGCAGAACCAATCACCCTAGCTGACATCCCGTGATCAAGCCGAGGCCATGCTCCCAGGCTCTCCCCCCATTGGCTGTAAAGCGGGACCGGCAAAGCCGCTCACCACGTGAGTCCGACATAGGCTCTTATTACACAATGATTGTCCAATTTGTATCCATCTTCTCCGTTGAAGTTATGTCTGTTTATATATCTGGATGGCTTCATGAACAAACCTTTGATGGTTGCCCGAAGGTTTGCAGAGTAACTTGGTCTTTGAAAAAAACAATATCATACGAGCCCACAGCGTTATAACAATGGTCAGCTACGGCAGAGGTATGAAGGAACTTACCTGTGTATGGATGTTACGGGAGGGAAACGGACAAGCACACAGGGGTGTCCACATCCACGTCTGAAAACGGTTACTACCCTGGGGGGCTGTTGGGGGATGCTGGGATCCCACACAGCCCCACCCCTCGGTGGCAAATTGGAGCGAGACGGCTCTGGGGACAGTATTGGGGAGCTAAGGAGCGAAGAACCAGTGAAGACTGGAGATCGGCCTCAACGTGGACGTAGCCTGGCACAGGCACCGTGGTGACGTCACCGCCACTTAGTGGCGAATGGCGGTTGATGTTGATGTTGTGTGCTTCGGGGAGTGGAGGCACAGCAGTTAGCGCGAATGGCAAACAAAGCCAGCCAATTTATTTCTCGTAGTTACTCGAACAGCACACCGGGTGTTGGAGAGAAAATCCACAACATTTGCTAATTGGCTGTGTCGGGTGGTGGAGGGTTTAACGACACGTTTATATTTACGCGATCTGACCCAAAAAAATTCAACTACAGTATGGACCTTCTGCTTTATTGTCATAAAGGGTAAAATCTTATTCTTCATTTTCATACTTTGACGCTGGAAAAAACGGGTTCAGTGATAAAAAAAATCACTTCTTGAAAGTTCATGCGGCTGATTTGATGTGTCAAGGTTAAAATAAACAGACATGTGCATGTTTTTTTGGGGGGATACCCATTTCGATTTAAAGCTTTCGTGACTGCAGGGATTCATCTTCTTGGTTCTTTCGGTAAAGTCACGTAGAAGGGAAAGAAAAAAATAATAAAAATAGTATTTGGTAGTGGAAGGGGTCGCTATTGGGCAGTAAAAGGGTAGTGGAAGGGGCAGAATTGGGTAGTGGAATGAGTTGGTATTGGGTAGTGGAAGGGGCAGAATTGGGTAGTGGAATGAGTTGGTATTGGGTAGTGGAAGGGGCAGAATTGGGTAGTGGAATGAGTTGGTATTGGGTAGTGAAAGGGATCGACTTTGGAGCTTTTACAACTCTAGACCACACGGGGGTGTATGTGAGGCGAGTTTACAACTCTTCTGGTCCATAGCAGAGGTTTTTTGGGTTAGATCGCGTAAATATATCAATGTTGTGTTTACACTATGAGATCTCTTTTACCAGTGGCAAAATATAGTGGTAGGTTTTTACCCTTTTAAACTGGTACAAAACTGACACCTTTATACAAGGCATCATGTTTGCAATAACCACAACACAAGTAGTAAAAAATGCAAACAAAAAGAAGCCACTCTGATAATGATAGTGCATATTATTATCATTATCAGAGTTGCTTCTTTTTGTTTGCATTTTTGACTACTTGTGTTGTGGTTATTGCAAACATGATGCCTTGTATAAAGGTGTCAGTTTTGTACCAGTTTAAAAGGGTAAAAACCTACTACTAAATGTTGTGTTGTTAAACTCGCCACCGCCCAATCAGTAATGGGGTTTGTTATGTAAACCGAACGTGGGAAATTCGTTACTAGTACGGCACTAGTGTATAGTAGTATAGTGTATAGTATAGTGTAGTAGTGCAGTGTATAGTAGTGTAGTGTATAGTGTAGTGTAGTAGTGCAGTGTATAGTAGTGTAGTGTATAGTATAGTGTAGTGTATAGTAGTGTAGTTTATATTGTAGTGTATAGTAGTGTAGTGTATAGTGTAGTGTAGTAGTGTAGTGTATAGTAGTGTAGTGTATAGTATAGTGTAGTGTATAGTAGTGTAGTTTATATTGTAGTGTATAGTAGTGTAGTGTATAGTAGTGTAGTGTATAGTAGTGTAGTGTATAGTGTAGCAGTGTATAGTAGTGTAGTTTATATTGTAGTGTATAGTAGTGTAGTGTATAGTAGTGTAGTGTATAGTAGTGTAGTGTATAGTATAGTAGTGTATAGTAGTGTAGTGTATAGTAGTGTATAGTAGTGTAGTTTATATTGTAGTGTATAGTAGTGTAGTGTATAGTAGCGTAGTTTATATTGTAGTGTATAGTAGTGTAGTGTATAGTATAGTAGTGTAGTGTATAGTGTAGTGTATAGTAGTGTAGTGTATAGTGTAGTAGTGTAGTGTATAGTAGTGTAGTGTATAGTGTAGTAGTGTAGTGTATAGTAGTGTAGTGTATAGTGTAGTGTATAGTATATAGTAGTGTAGTGTATAGTGTAGTGTATAGTAGTATAGTGTATAGTAGTGTAGTTTATATTGTAGTGTATAGTAGTGTAGTGTATAGTAGTGTAGTGTATAGTAGTGTAGTGTATAGTAGTGTATTTTATGGTAGTGTAGTGTATAGTAGTGTAGTGCATAGTGTAGTGTATAGTAGTGTAATGTATAGTAGTGTAGTGTATAGTAGTGTATTTTATGGTAGTGTAGTGTATAGTAGTGTAGTGCATAGTGTAGTGCATAGTGTAGTACACGAGTACAGCACACCGGTTGTGTGTTGGAGAGCAAATCCACAACATTTACAATCCAAGTACGACGTTTCGCCAATAATTACCACACGGTTCATCAGGCGGGCAGCCAGATTTGTGGAGAAATTCTCGCTGTTTCTTTCCTTACATAGAGGGGTAGGTGTGATGACGTAAATTATGAGCTCTTCACGTGTGAATGGTAGTTGGGGGAGCATTCATGAATATAAATTACAATGGGTTTCCCCCCAAAAAAACAAATGCACATGTCTGTTTATTTTACATTGACACATCAAATCAGCCGCGTGAACTTTCAGAAGTGATTTTTTTTTAAATCCTTTATATTAAGTTCGCTTGCTTGCTTAGGACCGTGCAAATCTTTCGGTCGTTTTTTAACCCACTTCCCGTGATCCAATCGAGCTGACATTTTGCACACAGACTCGTTGTGCGTGACAAAAATATTATATTTAATTACCAATTGCTTAATGCTGCCATGCAATCATCTGACCCATAGGTGGCAGCCATCTCAAGCCAGAGGACGAGAGGACTCTAGCCGCCACGCATATAAAGGATTTATAGTGAAAAACTTTGTTTTTACTGGTTATACTTATGATCACTGGACCCGTTTTTTCCAGCGTCAAAGTATGAAAATGCAGAATAAGGGTTTACCCTTTATGACAATAAAGCAGCAGGTCCATACTGTAGTTGAGTCTTTTTTTGGGTCAGATCGCGTAAATATAAACGTGTCGTTAAATCCTCCACCACCCGACACAACCAATTAGCATATTTATGGGAAATGCAGATATGAGATTTCACAATTAGTACTAATCGCATATCTGCATTTGTCATACATATGCAAAAATTTCTCTTGATTTGCAACTTATTTTGTCAAGGCGCTCTTCCTCCACCCTCCCAGCTTAAATAGACGCTCCAAGCCTGGGGTGTGTCATTCAGACGCTGTCTTCTCGACAGACCTGTTCTTCACCTGAGGACGGCTGCTTGCGTTGTGGTCGAAACGTCGTGAGAATAATTTTATTATGTTTTATTTTATTATTTTATTATTTCCATTATACGTCACTTTAAGAAGATGTTTTCTTGTTCATGTTTTTGTTTTTGTTTGTTGCGGTTGCACCCGATTCAAGAGCCGAATGGCTCACAGGGCTATACCTAATGAATGAACTTTTAACTCTTAATTTTGGAGCTTTCGTGACTGCAGGACTTATTCTTTGGTTCTTTCGGTAAAGTCACGTATAAAGATAAAATAATAAATTAAATAATAGCATACGACGTTTCTATAGCAACACAAGCAATCATCATCAGGTATTAAAGAAATAGCAACAAAAAATCTAACCAGAAAACTATAGACAGACATATAAGCAGACAGATATCACAAAGATACACAGAGAGAGAACACGTATCGGCACATAGCATAATAGCATATTATTTAATTTATTATTTTATCTTTACACGTGACTTTACCGAAAGAACCAAAGAATAATTCCTACAGTCACGAAAGCTCCAAATCTTCTTGGTTCTTTCGGTAAAGTCACGTAGAAGGGAGGTAATAAAATAATAAAAATAAAACATAATAAATAAAATAATTCTCACATGTGAGAATTATTTTATTTTATGATGTTTTATTTTTATAATTTTATTACCTCCCTTCTGCGTGACTTTACCGAAAGAACCAAGAAGGTGAATCCTTGCAGTCACGAAAGCTTTAAATCGAAAAATTCAAATAATGATCATGAAGTATTGGACCGAGGGCCGTCCAGGAGAAAAAAGGCTAAATAAGTCCATCATACCTAACCAGGATGTAATGTATTCCATAGGAAAAAAGCCTCCCAACCGCCTTTGTCTTCCCGCAGCACGTGATAGCAAAGAATGTAACACCAAGGCGAGGAAAGAGGGGGGGGGAGCGGGGTAAGTGGCTCTCACAGAGAGTTTTATTGTATTCTTAGGTTTTTTCGGTAAAGTCACGTGGGTAAAAAATTAAAATTAATAAAAGTAATTTAACATTTTTACCTACGTGACTTTACCGAAAAAACCTAAGAATATAGATCATCCCTTCACTCAGCGAGGCGACACCCATGGTTGGTCTCGAGGCCATGCCCTGGAGCCAGCCCCTTGCAAGCCTCCCTCGCGAGACTGAGTCCGTACGATCTGTGTTCGGGCTTAAACAAAAAACCGTGAAATTCCCTCCCCAATTTCTCTCTCTTCTCACAAAGGACCCGAATTTCCTTTGATGTCGCTTCGTTGGTGGGGGGGGGGGGGGGTGTGCCCGTGTGTCCGTGTGTTCTGATTCATTAAGCCATCTGTTAAGTCTCCTTCCCAAAAGCCATCTTTTCATCCGTGGAAAACAGGTGCCCAACTACAATGAAACTTTTCTAGATTTGAAGCTTTCGCGACTGCAAGGATTCCTATTCTTCATTTTAATGTTTTAACTACGTGACTTTACCGAAAAAACCTAAGAATACAATAAAACTCTCTGTGAGAGCCACTTACCCCGCTCCACCCCCCCTCTTTCCTCGCCTTGGTGTTACATTCTTTGATATAACGTGCTGCGGGAAGACAAAGGCGGTTGGGAGGCTTTTTCCCTATGGAATACATTACATCCTGGTTAGGTATGATGGACTTATTTTGCCTTTTTTCTCCTGGACGGCCCTCGGTCCAATACTTCATAATCATTATTTGAATTTTTCGATTTAAAGCTTTCGTGACTGCAGGGATTCATCTTCTTGGTTCTTTCGGTAAAGTCACCTAGAAGGGAAGTAATAAAATAATAAAAATGAAACATAATACAATTATTCTCACGACGTTTCGGCCACAACGCAAGTAGCCGTCCTCAGGTGAAAACCAGGTCTACGTGACTTTACCGAAAGAACCAAGAAGAAAAAAATAATGGTGGTGTTTCATTCTTCACCTGAGGACGGCTGCTTGCGTTGTAGCCGAAACGTCGTGAGAATTATTTTATTATGTTTTATTTTTATTATTTTATTATTTCCCTTCTACGTGACTTTACCGAAAGAACCAAGAAGATGAATAATTATTTGGTTATTTTGGCCAAGCCGTGTAGATGGAATGATAATTATAGTATTTAAGGTGAATAACTTTAGTATTACAATAATGAATGAGAAATAATAATAACTAATGTAGATTGTTTAGCCTGGTTCTTAATTGGAGTGAGTGTGTGGGTTTATAATGTTCACTTAATCTTGTCGCTAAGTTTTTAACTTTTACCGTTGTTAGAAGAAACATGAAAAAAAATCAGTTAACAAACGAAAAAAAATTAACCCGTATAAACAAAGTTTTTCACTATAAATCCTTTATATGCGTTGCATCGGGGCGGCTAGAGTCCTCTCGTCCTCTGGCTTGAGATGGCTGCCACCTATGGGTCAGATGATTGTGTGCCAGCATTAACCAATTGGTAAATAAATATTTACATTTTTTTCCCTAAACAGTGTAAAATTTTGGAGAAAAAAAATTCACGAAAATTCATTGTCACACACAACGAGTCTGTGTGCAAAATGTCAGCTCGATTGGATCACGGGAAGTGTGTTAAAAAACGACCGCAAGATTTGCACGGTCGTAAGCAAGCAAGCAAGCACGCAAGCAAGCAAGCGAACTTAATATAAAGGATTTAAAAACAGTTTGTTTCGTTGTCCTTCGTCTGGGGAGGGGACGTGTGTGTGTTGTTCTGATTGTAAGACTGGCTCCTTCCTTTGCCCCGAAGTTTATTATGTAATGGCATTTTACGACCTCCAGATGCTTGGTGCTTGTGAGTGCGCTGCGGGGTTAAATGTTATGGTTTCATTATTTATTATTTAAAAATATAGATATATAAGCCGAATAATTCTTAACATGAATTTTGGAAAAAGTCTCGTATATACAACAGCTGTACGAGTAACTAGTCGTAATGAATTCGCTGGCTTTGTTGAGCATTGCGCTAACTGCTGTGCCTCCACTCTCCGAAGCACACAACATCAACATCAATCGCCATTCGCGTGTGCCAGGCAGAGGTCGCAATTGGGTTTTGATTCCTTACCCGTACCCGGCCGCACCAGTGTCGCAAATGGGTACCCGTACCCGGCCGGGTACGGGTAGCCGGGTATCGGGTAGGGTATGGGTATCGGGTACCCGGTTGCGACCTCTGGTGCCAGGCTATGTGCACGTTGAAGCCACTTGCAGTGTCGAACGCCCGCCGGCAGGAGGTCACGGGACAGACCCAGCAGGTGCCATGGGCCGAATGACTGAGATGAGTGACCGATGCACCACCTGTGCCCCCTACTGCGCCAACTTGCTGCGTTTTATCGCCCGGCGCTCATCTCGATGTTGTGAGCGTCGCTCCTCCGCCCTTTGTTGTTGTTGGAGGGCGACTGCCTCCAACTGCCCCCAGCAGCAGCAGCGTCCTTCACACGCCACACTCGGGGACATACCAAAGACAAAAATCTTAACAGACTGTAGGGGCAAATGCTGTTAGCGAGCACTGATAAAAGCCGGCATGACACATGAGGGGGGGGGGGTGGGTGGCCAGCACCACGCCTGGCCGCCTTTGTCTCCCCTGTGGCGATGTTTACACACCGCAACCAGGCACTCATTTGAGGCCGAGTCGACCTAGGGGAGGCCCAGGACCCGGTTTAGATAATCGTCACCGGCGTTGGCCGTGAGCGGGAATCGAGCAACCGGATCCGCCGAGTTCGGAGCGCAGAGAGATGCTGCCGCTACATCTACCTTCCACTCCAGCATCACCACGCCCCCACCCCAACCACAGCACCACCACTCTCTCAGCATCACCATGCCCCCCACCCCAACCACAGCACCACCCCTCTCTCAACATCACCATGCCCCCCGCCCCAACCGCAGCACCACCCCTCTCTCAGCATCACCATGCCCCCCAGCCCAACCACAGCACCACCCCTCTCTCAGCATCACCATGGCCCCCACCCCAACCACAGCACCACCCCTCTCTCAACATCACCATGCCCCCCGCCCCAACCGCAGCACCACCACTCTCTCAGCATCACCATGCCCCAACCACAGCACCACCCCTCTCTCAGCATCACCATGCCCCCCAGCCCAACCACAGCACCACCCCTCTCTCAGCATCACCATGCCCCCCACCCCCAACCGCAGCACCACCCCTCTCTCAACATCACCATGCCCCCCACCCCCAACCGCAGCACCACCCCTCTCTCAACATCACCATGCCCCCCACCCCAACCACAGCACCACCACTCTCTCAACATCACCATGCCCCCCACCCCAACCACAGCACCACCCCTCTCTCTGCATCACCATGCCCCCCACCCCAACCACAGCACCACCCCTCTCTCAGCATCACCATGCCCCCCACCCCAACCACAGCACCACCACTCTCTCAGCATCACCATGCCCCCCACCCCAACCACAGCACCACCACTCTCTCAGCATCACCATGCCCCCAACCACAGCACCACCACTCTCTCAGCATCACCATGCCCCCAACCACAGCACCACCACTCTCTCAACATCACCATGCCCCCACCCCAACCACAGCACCACCCCTCTCTCTGCATCACCATGCCCCCCACCCCAACCACAGCACCACCACTCTCTCAACATCACCATGCCCCCAACCGCAGCACCACCCCTCTCTCAGCATCACCATGCCCCCCACCCCAACCACAGCACCACCACTCTCTCAACATCACCATGCCCCCAACCACAGCACCACCACTCTCTCAGCATCACCATGCCCCCACCCCAACCACAGCACCACCACTCTCTCAGCATCACCATGCCCCCACCCCAACCACAGCACCACCACTCTCTCAGCATCACCATGCCCCCCACCCCAACCACAGCACCACCCCTCTCTCAGCATCACCATGCCCCCAACCACAGCACCACCCCTCTCTCAACATCACCATGCCCCCAACCACAGCACCACCACTCTCTCAACATCACCATGCCCCCACCCCAACCACAGCACCACCCCTCTCTCAACATCACCATGCCCCCACCCCAACCACAGCACCACCCCTCTCTCAACATCACCATGCCCCCCACCCCAACTACAGCACCACCACTCTCTCAACATCACCATGCCCCCCACCCCAACTACAGCACCACCACTCTCTCAGCATCACCATGCCCCCCACCCCAACCACAGCACCACCCCTCTCTCAACATCACCATGCCCCCCACCCCAACTACAGCACCACCACTCTCTCAACATCACCATGCCCCCCACCCCAACCACAGCACCACCACTCTCTCAACATCACCATGCCCCCCACCCCAACTACAGCACCACCACTCTCTCAACATCACCATGCCCCCCACCCCAACTACAGCACCACCACTCTCTCAACATCACCATGCCCCCCACCCCAACCACAGCACCACCACTCTCTCAACATTCCCATGCCCCCCACCCCAACTACAGCACCACCACTCTCTCAACATCACCATGCCCCCCACCCCAACCACAGCACCACCACTCTCTCAACCTCACCATGCCCCCCACCCCAACCACAGCACCACCACTCTCTCAACATCACCATGCCCCCCACCCCAACTACAGCACCACCACTCTCTCAACATCACCATACCCCCCACCCCAACCACAGCACCACCCCTCTCTCAACATCACCATGCCCCCCCCCCCAACCACAGCACCACCACTCTCTCAACATCACCATGCCCCCCCCCCCAACCACAGCACCACCACTCTCTCAACATCACCATGCCCCCCACCCCAACTACAGCACCACCACTCTCTCAACATCACCATGCCCCCACCCCAACCACAGCACCACCACTCTCTCAACATCACCATGCCCCCCACCCCAACCGCAGCACCACCCCTCTCTCAGCATCACCATGCCCCCCACCCCCACCACAGCACCACCACTCTCTCAACATCACCATGCCCCTCACCCCAACCACAGCACCACCCATCTCTCAGCATCACCATGCCCCCAACCACAGCACCACCCCTCTCTCAACATCACCATGCCCCTCACCCCAACCACAGCACCACCCATCTCTCAGCATCACCATGCCCCCCACCCCAACCACAGCACCACCCCTCTCTCAGCATCACCATGCCCCCAACCGCAGCACCACCCCTCTCTCAACATCACCATGCCCCCAACCACAGCACCACCACTCTCTCAACATCACCATGCCCCCAACCACAGCACCACCACTCTCTCAACATCACCATGCCCCCAACCACAGCACCACCACTCTCTCAGCATCACCATGCCCCCCACCCCAACCGCAGCACCACCCATCTCTCAACATCACCATGCCCCCCACCCCAACCACAGCACCACCCCTCTCTCAGCATCACCATGCCCCCCACCCCAACCACAGCACCACCACTCTCTCAACATCACCATGCCCCCCACCCCAACCACAGCACCACCACTCTCTCAGCATCACCATGCCCCCCACCCCAACCACAGCACCACCACTCTTTCAGCATCACCATGCCCCCCACCCCAACCACAGCACCACCCCTCTCTCTGCATCACCATGCCCCCACCCCAACCACAGCACCACCACTCTCTCAGCATCACCATGCCCCCCACCCCAACCACAGCACCACCACTCTCTCAACATCACCATGCCCCCCACCCCAACCACAGCACTACCACTCTCTCAACATCACCATGCCCCCAACCACAGCACCACCACTCTCTCAGCATCACCATGCCCCCCACCCCAACCACAGCACCACCACTCTCTCAGCATCACCATGCCCCCAACCACAGCACCACCACTCTCTCAACATCACCATGCCCCCAACCACAGCACCACCACTCTCTCAACATCACCATGCCCCCAACCACAGCACCACCACTCTCTCAACATCACCATGCCCCCAACCACAGCACCACCCCTCTCTCAACATCACCATGCCCCCAACCACAGCACCACCACTCTCTCAACATCACCATGCCCCCAACCACAGTACCACCCCTCTCTCAACATCACCATGCCCCCAACCACAGCACCACCACTCTCTCAACATCACCATGCCCCCAACCACAGCACCACCACTCTCTCAACATCACCATGCCCCCAACCACAGCACCACCCCTCTCTCAGCATCACCATGCCCCCAACCACAGCACCACCACTCTCTCAACATCACCATGCCCCCAACCACAGCACCACCACTCTCTCAACATCACCATGCCCCCAACCACAGCACCACCCCTCTCTCAACATCACCATGCCCCCAACCACAGCACCACCCCTCTCTCAACATCACCATGCCCCCAACCACAGCACCACCACTCTCTCAACATCACCATGCCCCCAACCACAGCACCACCACTCTCTCAACATCACCATGCCCCCAACCACAGCACCACCACTCTCTCAACATCACCATGCCCCCAACCACAGCACCACCACTCTCTCAACATCACCATGGCCCCCACCCCAACCGTAGCACCACCCCTCTCTCCAGACCCTCCCCACTTCTCCCTCCACCCTCCCTTCCCCCCGAACTCCGCACATATAAAAGCCCTCTCGGCATCTCCAAAATTGACGTCTCGACCGATCAACTGGACGGGGTTCACACACAAGACACGCGCCGACCCACCCACACCACCCACGGCAACCCAACGCAACCCACTGACCCACGCAAGAGCCATGGGTATGGCCGGGCACGCGTTTCTACTCCTCCTCTGTGCCCTGGCCGCTGTCGTGAGCGCGGATGAGCAGAGCTCTGGGTGAGTTGAGGAAGATGGAGAGACGCTGCTGCTGCTGCTGCTGCAGTAGGTCAAGCTGTGTGTGTCTGTGTGTGTCTGTGTGTGTCTGTCTGTGTGTCTGTGTGTGTCTGTCTGTGTGTGTGTGTCTGTGTGTGTGTCTGTGTGTGTGTGTGTGTCTGTGTGTGTCTGTGTGTGTCTGTGTGTGTGTGTGTGTGTCTGTGTGTGTGTGTGTGTCTGTGTGTGTGTCTGTGTGTGTCTGTCTGTGTGTTGTGGTCTGTGTGTGTCTGTGTGTGTGTCTGTCTGTGTGTGTGTGTGTGTGTCTGTGTGTGTGTGTCGGTGTGTGTGTGTCTGTGTCTGTCTGAGGGGAGCGGTGGTGCAGCGGTTAGCGCGTTGCGCTATGAACCCGGCGACCCGGGTTCGAATCCCGCTCACGGCCAACACCAGTGACGATTATTTGAACCGGTCCTGGGCCTCCCCTAGGTCGACTCAGCCTTAAACGAGTACCTGGTGCGGTGTGTAAACATTGCCACTAGGGAGACAAAGGCGGTCGGGCGTGGTGCTGGCCACCCACCCCCTCGTGTACCGTTCCGGCCTTCATAGGTGCTCGCTAACAGCACTTGCCCCAACAGTCTGTTAAAGGCTATACGGGGGTTCTTTTTCTTTGTCTGTCAGTGTGTGTTTTGTGTTGTATGTGGGGAGCGGTGGTGCAGCGGTTAGCGCTACGCTGCGCTAAGAACCCGGCGACCCGAGTTCGATTCCCGTAACACGGCCAACACCAATGACGATTATCTGAAACCGGTCCTGGGCCTCCCCTAGGTCGACTCAGCCTCAAACGAGTACCTGGTGCGGTGTGTAAACATCGCCACTAGGGAGACAAAGGCGGTCGGGCGTGGTGCTGGCCACCCACCCCCTCGTGTGCTGTGTCGGTCTTCATAGGTGCTCGCTAACAGCACTTGCCCCAACAGTCTGTTAATGCTATACGGGGGTTCTTTTTCTTTGTCTGTCAGTGTGTGTTTTGTGTTGTATGTGGGGAGCGGTGGTGCAGCGGTTAGCGCTGTGCTGCGCTATGAACCCGGCGACCCGAGTTCGAGTCCCGTAACACGGCCAACACCAGTGGCGATTTTTATCTGAACCGGTCATGGGAGCTCCCCTAGGTCGACTCAGCCTCAAATGAGTACCTGGTGCGGTGTGTTAACATCACCAATAGGGAGACAAAGGCGGTCGGGCGTGGTGCTGGCCACCCACCCCCTCGTGTGCTGTGTCGGTCTTCATAGGTGCTCGCTAACAGCACTTGCCCCAACAGTCTGTTTAAGGGGCTATATGGGGGATATTTTTGTGTTGTACGGGGAGCGTTAGTGTAGCGGTCAGCGCTACGCTGCGCTATGAACCCGGCGACCCGAGTTCGATTCCCGTAACACGGCCAACACCAGTGGCGATTTTTATCTGAACCGGTCGTGGGAGCTCCCCTAGGTTGACTCAGCCTCAAATGAGCACCTGGTGCATTGTCTAAACATCGCCACGAGCGAGACAAAGGCGTCTAAGTGTGGTGCTGGCCACCCACCTCCTCGTGTGCTGTGTCGGCCTTCATAGGTGCTCGCTAACAGCACTTGCCCCAACAGTCTGTTCAGGCTATACGGGGGATCTTTGTCTTGTGTTGTGCGGGCAGTGTGGAGCGCCGGGTGGCTAAAGCACAGCAAGTTTGCATGGTAGGGGGCACAGGTGGTGCATTGGTCACTCATCTCAGTCAGTCGACCCCGTGGCACCTGCTGGGTCTGCCCCGTGAACTCCTGGTGCACCTAGCCTGGCACAGTAGGGGGCACAGGTGGTACCTCGGCCACTCATCTCAGTCAGTCTAGCCCGTGGCACCTGCTGGGTCTGCCCCGTGACCTCCAGGTGCACCTAGCCTGGCACAGTAGGGGGGCACAGGTGGTGCATCGGCCACTCGTCTCAGTCAGTCAATCCCGTGGCACCTGCTGGGTCTGTCACGTGACCGCCTGGTGCACCTAGCCTGGCACAGCAGGGGGCACAGGTGGTGGAGCATCGGCCACTCATCTCAGTCAGTCGACCCGTGGCACCTGCTGGGTCTGTCACGTGACCTCCTGGTGTACCTAGCCTGGCACAGTAGGGGGCACAGGTGGTGTATCGGCCACTCATCTCAGTCAGTCGACCCGTGGCACCTGCTGGGTCTGTCCCGTGACCTCCTCCTGCCAGCGGGCGATCGACACTTCACGTGGCCTCAACGTGCACCTAGCCTGGCACAAGCGCCTTGGTGATGTAACCGTAATGTCAGGTTTTAGTTCCTTGTGCTTTGGCACCCCTCTGATTAGCACTTTTGGCTACCCATGGTTTGAAATAAGCTCAACATACGATAGCACAATGAAATCGTCTATGGTTGGTCCGCTAGGCACTAGCTGGTGTCTGTGTGAGTGGCACTAGCTGGTGTCTGTGTGAGTGGCGCTAGCTGGTGTCTGTGTGAGTGACGCTAGGCACTAGCTGGTGTCTGTGTGAGTGACGCTAGGCACTAGCTGGTGTCTGTGTGAGTGGCGCTAGGCACTAGCCGGTGTCTGTGTGAGTGGCGCTAGGCACTAGCTGGTGTCTGTGTGAGTGGCGCTAGGCACTAGCTGGTGTCTGTGTGAGTGGCGCTAGGCACTAGCTGGTGTCTGTGAGTGACGCTAGGCACTAGCTGGTGTCTGTGTGAGTGACGCTAGGCACTAGCTGTTGTCTGTGTGAGTGGCACTAGCTGATGTCTGTGTGAGTGGCGCTAGGCACTAGCTGGTGTCTGTGTGAGTGACGCTAGGCACTAGCTGGTGTCTGTGTGAGTGGCGCTAGGCAGTAGCTGGTGTCTGTGTGAGTGACGCTAGGCACTAGCTGGTGTCTGTGTGAGTGGAGCTAGGCACTAGCTGGTGTCTGTGTGAGTGGCGCTAGGCACAAGCTGGTGTCTGTGCGAGTGGCGCTAGGCACTAGCTGGTGTCTGTGTGAGTGGCGCTAGGCACTAGCTGGTGTCTGTGTGAGTGGCGCTAGGCACTAGCTGGTGGCTGTGTGACACTAGGCACTAGCTGGTGTCTGTGCGAGTGGCGCTAGGCACTAGCTGGTGTCTGTGCGAGTGGCGCTAGGCACTAGCTGGTGTCTGTGTGACACTAGGCACTAGCTGGTGTCTGTGTGAGTGGCGCTAGGCACTAGCTGGTGTCTGTGCGAGTGGCGCTAGGCACTAGCTGGTGTCTGTGTGAGTGACGCTAGGCACTAGCTGGTGTCTGTGTGAGTGGCGCTAGGCACTAGCTGGTGTCTGTGTGACACTAGGCACTAGCTGGTGTCTGTGTGAGTGGCGCTAGGCACTAGCTGGTGTCTGTGTGAGTGATGCTAGGCACTAGCTGGTGTCTGTGTGAGTGATGCTAGGCACTAGCTGGTGTCTGTGTGAGTGGCGCTAGGCACTAGCTGATGTCTGTGTGAGTGATGCTAGGCACTAGCTGGTGTCTGTGTGAGTGACGCTAAGCACTAGCTGGTGTCTGTGTGAGTGATGCTAGGCACTAGCTGGTGTCTGTGTGAGTGATGCTAGGCACTAGCTGGTGTCTATGTGAATGACGCTAGGGACTAGCTGGTGTCTGTGTGAGTGGCGCTAGGCACTAGTTGGTGTCTGTGTGAGTGGCGCTAGGCACTAGCTGGTGTCTGTGTGAGTGGCGCTAGGCACTAGTTGGTGTCTGTGTGAGTGGCGCTAGGCACTAGCTGGTGTCCGTGTGAGTGGCGCTAGGCACTAACTGGTGTCTGTGTGAGTGGCGCTAGGCACTAGCTGGTGTCTGTGTGAGTGGCACTAGCTGGTGTCTGTGTGAGTGACGCTAGCTGGTGTCTGTGTGAGTGGCACTAGCTGGTGTCTGTGTGAGTGGCACTAGCTGGTGTCTGTGTGAGTGGCACTAGCTGGTGTCTGTGTGAGTGGCACTAGCTGGGTGTCTGTGTGAGTGGCACTAGCTGGTGTCTGTGTGAGTGACGCTAGCTGGTGTCTGTGTGAGTGGCGCTAGGCACTAACTGGTGTCTGTGTGAGTGATGCTAGGCACTAGCTAGTGTCTGTGTGAGTGGCACTAGCTGGTGTCTGTGTGAGTGACGCTAGCTGGTGTCTGTGTGAGTGGCACTAGCTGGTGTCTGTGTGAGTGGCACTAGCTGGTGTCTGTGTGAGTGACACTAGCTGGTGTCTGTGTGAGTGGCACTAGCTGGTGTCTGTGTGAGTGGCACTAGCTGGTGTCTGTGTGAGTGACACTAACTGGTGTCTGTGTGAGTGGCACTATCTGGTGTCTGTGTGAGTGGCACTAGCTGGTGTCTGTGTGAGTGGCACTAGCTGGTGTCTGTTTGAGTGACACTATCTGGTGTCTGTGTGAGTGACACCAGCTGGTGTCTGTGTGAGTGGCACTATCTGGTGTCTGTGTGAGTGACACTAGCTGGTGTCTGTGTGAGTGACACTATCTGGTGTCTGTGTGAGTGACACCAGCTGGTGTCTGTGTGAGTGACACTAGCTGGTGTCTGTGTGAGTGACACTATCTGGTGTCTGTGTGAGTGACACTAGCCATTGTCCGTGCGTGTGACGCTAGGCACTATCTGGTGTCTGTGTGAGTGGCACTAGCTGGTGTCTGTGAGTGACACTAGCTGGTGTTTGTGTGAGTGACACTAGCTGGTGTCTGTGTGAGTGACACTAGCTGGTGTCTGTGTGAGTGGCACTAGCCGTTGTCCGTGCGCGTCACGCTAGGCACTAGCTGGTGTCTGTGTGAGTGACGCTAGGCACTAGCTGGTGTCTGTGTGAGTGACGCTAGCCGTTGTCCGTGCGCGTGACGCTAGGCACTAGCTGGTGTCTGTGTGAGTGGCGCTAAGCACTAGCTGGTGTCTGTGTGAGTGACGCTAAGCACTAGCTGGTGTCTGTGTGAGTGGCGCTAGGCACTAGCTGGTGTCTGTGTGAGTGACGCTAAGCACTAGCTGGTGTCTGTGTGAGTGACACTAGGCACTAGCTGGTGTCTGTGTGAGTGACGCTAGGCACTAGCTGGTGTCTGTGTGAGTGACGCTAGGCACTAGCTGGTGTCTGTGTGAGTGGCACTAGGCACTAGCTGGTGTCTGTGTGAGTGACGCTAAGCACTAGCTGGTGTCTGTGTGAGTGACGCTAGGCACTAGCTGGTGTCTGTGTGAGTGACGCTAGGCACTAGCTGGTGTCTTTGTGAGTGATGCTAGGCACTAGCTGGTGTCTGTGTGAGTGGCGCTAGGCACTAGCTGATGTCTGTGTGAGTGATGCTAGGCACTAGCTGGTGTCTGTGTGAGTGACGCTAAGCACTAGCTGGTGTCTGTGTGAGTGATGCTAGGCACTAGCTGGTGTCTGTGTGAATGATGCTAGGCACTAGCTGGTGTCTATGTGAGTGACGCTAGGCACTAGCTGGTGTCTGTGTGAGTGGCGCTAGGCACTAGTTGGTGTCTGTGTGAGTGGTGCTAGGTACTAGCTGGTATCTGTGTGAGTGGCGCTAGGCACTAGTTGGTGTCTGTGTGAGTGGCGCTAGGCACTAGCTGGTGTCTGTGTGAGTGGCGCTAGGCATTAGCTGGTGTCTGTGTGAGTGGCGCTAGGCACTAACTGGTGTCTGTGTGAGTGACGCTAGGCACTAGCTGGTGTCTGTGTGAGTGGCACTAGCTGGTGTCTGTGTGAGTGACACTAGCTGGTGTCTGTGTGAGTGGCACTAGCTGGTGTCTGTGTGAGTGGCACTAGCTGGTGTCTGTGTGAGTGACACTAGCTGGTGTCTGTGTGAGTGGCACTAGCTGGTGTCTGTGTGAGTGGCACTAGCTGGTGTCTGTGTGAGTGACACTAACTGGTGTCTGTGTGAGTGGCACTAGCTGGTGTCTGTGTGAGTGACACTAGCTGGTGTCTGTGTGAGTGACACTAGCTGGTGTCTGTGTGAGTGGCACTAGCTGGTGTCTGTTTGAGTGACACTAGCTGGTGTCTGTGTGAGTGACACTAGCTGGTGTCTGTGTGAGTGACACTAGCTGGTGTCTGTGTGAGTGGCACTAGCTGGTGTCTGTTTGAGTGACACTAGCTGGTGTCTGTGTGAGTGACACTAGCTGGTGTCTGTGTGAGTGGCACTAGCTGGTGTCTGTGTGAGTGACACTAGCTGGTGTCTGTGTGAGTGACACTAGCTGGTGTCTGTGTGAGTGCACTAGCTGGTGTCTGTGTGTGTGACACTAGCTGGTGTCTGTGTGAGTGACACTAGCTGGTGTCTGTGTGAGTGACACTAGCTGGTGTCTGTGTGAGTGGCACTATCTGGTGTCTGTGTGAGTGACACTAGCTGGTGTCTGTGTGAGTGGCACTAGCTGGTGTCTGTGTGAGTGACACTAGCTGGTGTCTGTGTGAGTGGCACTAGCTGGTGTCTGTGTGAGTGGCACTAGCTGGTGTCTGTGTGAGTGACACTAGCTGGTGTCTGTGTGAGTGACGCTAGCTGGTGTCTGTGTGAGTGACGCTAGGCACTAGCTGGTGTCCGTGTGAGTGACGCTAGGCACTATCTGGTTGTCTGTGTGAGTGACGCTAGGCACTATCTGGTGTCTGTGTGAGTGGCACTAGGCACTAGCTGGTGTCTGTGTGAGTGACGCTAGGCGCTAGCTGGTGTCTGTGTGAGTGACGCTAGGCACTAGCTGGTGTCTGTGTGAGTGACGCTAGACACTAGCTGGTGTCTGTGTGAGTGGCGCTAGGCACTAGCTGGTGTCTGTGTGAGTGGCGCTAGGCGCTAGCTGGTGTCTGTGTGAGTGACGCTAGGCACTAGCTGGTGTCTGTGTGAGTGGCGCTAGGCACTATCTGTTGTCTATGTGAGTGACGCTAGGCACTAGCCGGTGTCTGTGTGAGTGACGCTAGGCACTAGCTGGTGTCTGTGTGAGTGACGCTAGGCACTAGCTGGTGTCTGTGTGAGTGACGCTAGGCACTAGCTGGTGTCCGTGCGAGTGACGCTAGGCACTAGCTGGTGTCTGTGTGAGTGAGGCTAGGCACTAGCTGGTGTCTGTTTGAGTGGCGCTAGGCACTAGCTGATGTCTGTGTGAGTGACGCTAGGCACTAGCTGATGTCTGTGTGAGTGACGCTAGGCACTAGCTGGTGTCTGTGTGAGTGGCGCTAGGCACTAGCTGGTGTCTGTGTGAGTAACGCTAGGCACTAGCTGGTGTCTGTGTGAGTAACGCTAGGCACTAGCTGGTGTCTGTGTGAGTGGCGCTAGGCACTAGCTGGTGTCTGTGTGAGTAACGCTAGGCACTAGCTGGTGTCTGTGTGAGTGACGCTAGGCACTAGCTGGTGTCTATGTGAGTGACACTAGCTGGTGTCTGTGTGAGTGGCACTAGCTGTTGTCCGTGCGCGTGACGCTAGGCACTACCTGGTGTCTGTGTGAGTGACGCTAGCTGGTGTCTGTGTGAGTGACACTAATCACTAGCTGGTGCCCGTGCGCGTGACCCTAGGCACTATCTGGTGTCTGGTTGAGTGACACTAGCTGGTGTCCTGTGTGAGTGACACTAGCTGGTGTCTGTGTGAGTGACACTAGCTGGTGTCTGTGTGAGTGACACTAGCTGTTGTCCGTGCGCGTGACCCTAGGCACTACCTGGTGTTCGTGCCGTCCGAGCTGCACGCGCTCTCATCGGAGCGGCTCTGCGTCTCGCTGCTGGGCGTGACCGGGGAGGTGACGTTTCGGGCGACGCTCCACTACAAGGACTCGCGTGACACGAGCCACGTGGCACAGAACCACACCGTGGTGGGAGAGGTGGATGCGGGGGTGCTCCTCCAGCCCAGCGGCGGTGACCTCCACCACTGCTTCTCCTTCACGGTGTGGACACCCACTATGCGACGCCCCCTTCGTTTCTTCATTTCTTTCCCTCATTCATTCCCTCCTTCCTTGCCCTTCATTCTCTCCGTATTTCATTCCTTCCCTCCCCCGTTCACTCATTCCTTCGCTCCTTCCTTCCCTCACTCATTCCCTCATTCCTTCCCCTTCATCCTCTCCTTATTTCATTCCTTCCCTCCCCCGTTCACTCATTCCTTCGCTCCTTCCTTCCCCTTCTTTTTTTTACGATCAGTGGAAACAAGAAGATGCTCGGTGTAGTCGGCACTTTGCTTCGTTCATCATTTCGTAATTTTTTATTCTTTTTACATTTTTAAACTTTGCTTTATGTGAACCCCCGCCTCTCGCTCGCTCTCTCGCTCGCTCCCTCGCTCGCTCCCTCGCTCGCTCGCTCCCTCGCTCGCTCCCTCGCTCGCTCCCTCGCTCGCTCCCTCGCTCGCTCCCTCGCTCGCTCTCTCGCTCGCTCCCTCGACTCGCTCCCTCGCTCGCTCCCTCCCTCGCTCGCTCCCTCGCTCGCTCCCTCCCTCGCTCGCTCCCTCGCTCGCTCGCTCCCTCGCTCGCTCGCTCCCTCGCTCGCTCGCTCCCTCGCTCCCTCGCTCGCTCCCTCGCTCGCTCGCTCCCTCGCTCGCTCCCTCGCTCGCTCGCTCCCTCGCTCGCTCGCTCTCTCGCTCGCTCCCTCGCTCGCTCCCTCGCTCACTCTCTCTCGCTCACTCTCTCTCGCTCACTCTCTCTCGCTCACTCTCTCTCGCTCACTCTCTCTCGCTCACTCTCTCTCCGCTCACTCTCTCTCGCTCACTCTCTCCGCTCGCTCTCTCGCTCGCTCTCACCCTCGCTCGCTCTCTCGCTCGCTCCCTCCCTCCCTCGCTCGCTCTCTCGCTCGCTCACTCTCTCGCTCAATTTCTCGCTCAATTTCTCGCTCACTCTCTCGCTCTCTCTCTCGCTCACTCTCTCTCGCTCGCTCTCTCGCTCGCTCTCTCGCTCAATTTCTCGCTCACTCCCTCGCTCACTCTCTCGCTCTCTCTCTCGGTCACTCTCTCGGTCACTCTCTCTGTCACTCTCTCGGTCACTCTCTCTGTCACTCTCTCGGTCACTCTCTCGGTCACTCTCTCTGTCACTCTCTCGGTCTCTCTCTCGGTCACTCTCTCTGTCACTCTCTCGGTCACTCTCTCGGTCACTCTCTCGGTCACTCTCTCTGTCACTCTCTCGGTCACTCTCTCTGTCACTCTCTCGCTCACTCTCTCTGTCACTCTCTCGCTCACTCTCTCGCTCACTCTCTCGCTCACTCACTCACTCACTCTCTCACTCACTCACTCACTCACTCACTCGCTCACTCTCTCTGTCACTCTCTCGCTCACTCTCTCGGTCACTCTCTCGCTCACTCTCTCTGTCACTTTCTCGCTCACTCTCTCGCTCACTCTCTCGCTCACTCTCTCGCTCACTCTCTCTCGCTCACTCTCTCTCGCTCACTCTCTCTCGCTCACTCTCTCGCTCTCTCTCTCTTGGTCACTCTCTCTGTCACTCTCTTGGTCACTCTCTCTGTCACTCTCTCGGTCACTCTCTCGGTCACTCTCTCGCTCACTCTCTCGCTCACTCTCTCGCTCACTCTCTCTCGCTCACTCTCTCTCGCTCACTCTCTCTCGCTCACTCTCTCGCTCTCTCTCTCTCGCTCACTCCCTCGCTCACTCTCTCGCTCACTCTCTCGCTCACTCTCTCGCTCACTCTCTCGCTCACTCTCTCGCTCACTCTCTCGCTCACTCTCTCTGTCACTTTCTCGCTCACTCTCTCGCTCACTCTCTCGTTCTGCACGCAGCCCTTCTCGCAGTCCGACGGCCTCCGACGGGTAGCTCTTATCAGCATGCAGAGCTCCCCGTCATCTGCCACCGAGCACTCCTTCCCTCCTTCCCTGCCTCATTCCTTCTGTAGACGGTGCTGCCTGCTCCCTCTCCTCCCATTGTTAATCCTTTCAAGGAGGGAGGTGGGATGGGCGGAGGGTCAACAGGTCGGTCATTTTGACAACAGCAATAAAATCATAAAGTTGGGAGATGATGAGAAGTGGACACCCCGTTGCATTTCTGTCCTCCTGGGAGAAGTGGGATGACTTGACGATGGGGGGTTTGTGAGTTCTGCAAAATGGAAAACACTTTGTTTCAAAAGTCGTCGTCAGAAGGAAAAAATTGTGAAATCTGCAAAAGCGATCAGAGATAACCCTACAACGTCACAACGGGTCCCTGACGATAGCTCCACATCTCTGTTATAATTAACAGCTGCTTATCGAAACTTAACATCATTTAACATTATTATTGTTATTATTTGACAAACATTTAACAGGAAACATTTTAATACGTAACATCAAACATCCGGTGCGCCTCCCACAGCTCCTGCTAATACTACATGAACGAGACAATACGTACTTATACAATTAATAATGAAGACATTCATATATTAACAATATGCAAACTACAGAAATAATTTAATCACGTAACGTATAAAGTAGTTGATCTTTGGTACCTCATTTGCCAGTAAAAAATATGATAATTGTTTTTTTACCCTTTAATCTGGCAACAAAACATGACTCCTCGTAAAAAAGGTGTCAGTTTTGTTGCCAGATTAAAGGGTAAAAAACAATTATCATAGTTGATCTTTCTTATACGCGAATTGGCAAAGTAACCTATGCAAGAAAAGCCTAGGCTCAGCACAACGTAAAAATTTTGCGCGTTGCACTGTTCATTGCCTTCCCAATGAACAGCGCAACGCAACGCACTGGTGGCGCTCCGAGGTTCACACGCTTTTGTGGTGCGCCCACTTTTGAACACCGCTCGCTTTGCATTTTGACCTTTTTGTAAAGAAGATTCGACGAGGCAGAGCCAGGAGCCTGAATCCTTACCATTGGAGTTCCCCCAGAAACAGCAAAAATTAACCCGTAAAAACAAAGTTTTTCACTATAAATCCTTTATATGCGTGGCATCGGTTTTATTTTATTATTCGTTTCTGTTTTTCTTGAGTAAGAGTTTCATTTTTATCACATTAATATTTTAAATAAAATATGAAAAAAAAAATTCCTAAAAAGTGGAAAATTTTGGGAAAAAAATGTTCACGAAAATAAATTGTCACGCACAACGAGTCTGTGTGCAAAATGTCAGCTCGATTGGATCACGGGAAGTGGGTTAAAAAACGACCGAAAGATTTGCACGGTCGTAAGCGCGCAAGCAAGCAAGCAAGGGAACTTAATATAAAGGATTTTAAAAGCCACTGCGAGTGGCCACGTGGAATGTTAGAACGCTCACTGCGGAGGAGAGGCTAACACTCCTCTGTCGGGAGCTGGACCAGTACCGCCTGGATCTCTGTGGTATTCAGAAGGCCCGGTGGACCGACTCTGGCTCCAGCCACCACGATGTGTGGATAATCCTCTACTCGGGGCATGAGACTGCGAAACAACATGGAGCAGTTCTTCTTCTGAACAAAACAATGAAGGGGGCGTGGGAGCATGGCAGTGAGGTGTGGGAAGCTGTAAGCTGTACTGTGTGTCTCACCTTCCAATCAAACGGAGACAAGGAGTGGTGATGGTGGTTACATATGCCCCAACCGAAGATGAACATCAGTGGAAGGATGCAGGCAAGGCCGATGAGTCGGATGCCTTTTATGACCTCCTGTCACAGGTTCTAGCTAAATTGGCCCCTCGGGACAGAGTCATCCTGTGACTTTAATGCCCGAGTGGGTCATGCTGCTGGCACCTGGGCTGGGGTGATTGGAAGGCATGGACCAGATCAGCTCAATCACAACGGTCGAAGGCTGCTAGACGTATGTGCAGCCCATGGGCTTGTAATTACCAACACGCTGTTCCGGCATCGGAGCATCCACACAACATCATGGATGCACTCTGGGTCCAAGAAAGAACATCTGCTGGACTATATAGTTACGGAACAGCAGATGCGGGCCCATTTCTTTGACGCCAGAACCTACCGTGGAGCTGATCTGCCCACTAACTATCCGCTTGTCATATGTAAGATGCGCCTGTCATTCTTTCACTCCGGTGTTGTGTGTACACCCACATTGGCCTGGTCTCAGCTAGCTGATGAAAGTTGCAAGTGGGAATTTCATCATCGCCTGCGGCTGGGGTTGGCATCGTCCCCCACGCATCCTGATGCCGAGAGGAAATGGGTGAGGTTTAGGACAGTGGCTCATGCAGCTGCAATGGCTGCTTTGGGTACACAGTCTAAGCCTCGCCAGAGACCCTGGCTGATGGAGGAGGTGTTTCGGCTAGCTGAGAAAAAGTGACAGGCCCACTCTCATTGTCTACAGCATCCCACATCGGAGAATGCGGAGGTTTGCCGCGGCCTTCACTTGGCGCTGCAAGGATGGGTGGTGGTCGTGAGTTGCTGAGGAGATGGAGTCTGCCGCAGCAGCCCGCGATCACAAATCACTCTTTAACGCCATCGCCATCAGCGGAACAAAAATAGGTGATCTAATCTCTGACCCCCAGGAGCAGGTTTCCAGATTTTTTGAGCATTTCTGTGAGGTCTTGGGGTAGGGGAAATCCTTCCTCCTGAAAACATAAGGGGCGAAGTGGGGATGATCCTGCTGAGGCTGCGGTGCCTCAAATATTGTAAGAAGTAGTCACCTGTTGTGAGTGGCTGGCTGAAGTGCCATCTATTGAGGAAGTACAGAAGGCGATCCAGACTCTGCTCAAAATCATTAAGGACCTTCATTATGGTGGGCAAGCCCGGGTAAGACTACGTGGCCGGGAGTTGGAGCCAATCCCTGTTCACCTTGGGGTGTGATATGGATGTCCTCTGGCTCCCACATTATTTTAACATCTATTTCGATCACACGGTTCGTCAGAACTTTCCATCTGGTACAGATACAGTGGGTGGCTGATCGATGCCCGGGTGCAGTCAAGGGATGGCTCCCTATTGGTCAATCATGTGACTTATGCTGATGATCTGGTGATTGCTGCTCACATAGAGGAGGAGTTGGAGGCACTGCTGATGAACCTGGAGTGTGCCACTAAGAGGTGGGGCCTTCCCATCAGCCCCACCAAAACTAAGCACCTGCCTGAGTATTTTGTGACATCAAACACTCCACCTCCACAAAGCCCAATTGGTGATGGGGCATTTGTTGAGAGAGTGGAGAGTTTCCCATACCTAGGCAGTGTGCTCATGACCGGCTACGGTTTGAAAGCAGAGGTCTCGCTCTGAATCAGCCAAACGGCATTATCTTTTCATCGGTTGCATAATGCTGTGTGGAAGCTACCTGGTCTGTCGCTCTACACTAAGCTCCGGGTCTTTTCAGCCACAGCCATGCCCTCCCTTCTCTGCGCTTGCGAAACGGGGATCCCCCTAATTGAACATCTTCGCCGGTGAGAAACATATCTCCTGATCTTAATAATCATAATACAACGCACCTGTTGGCTATGCAAAATGGTGACTTAGCTTCCCATATACTACATAGTCCACAATTCCTTCATTCCTTCCCTTCTTCCTTCCCTCATTTGTTAATTCATTCCCTTTCTCCCTTCCTTCCTCGCCGTATTCCTTCGCTCCCTCGTTATTTCATTCCCTCCTTCATTTCTTCCTTCCTTCATCCCTCCTTCCCTCATCCTTCCTTCCTTAACCTCTCTCCTGTGCCGGCCTTCACGCCCCAAGACAAAGATCCCCCGTATAGCCTTAACAGACTGTAGGGGCAAGTGCTGTTAGCGAGCACCTACGAAGGCCGGAACGGTACACGAGGGGGTGGGTGGCCAGCACCACGCTCGACCGCCTTTGTCTCCCCAGTGGCGATGTTTACTACACAGCACACCAGGTACTCATTTGAGGCCAAGTCAACCTCGGGGAGGCCCAGGACAGGTTCAGATAATCGTGACCAATGTTGCGCTCACCCCTACACTACCTCTCCCCACCGACATGCACACATAACACACGTATACACACACACACACGTACACACGTACACACGCACACACACACACGCACACACACACGCACACACGTACACACGCACACACACACACACGTACACACGTACACACGCACACACGCACACACACACGTATACACACACACACGTACACACGCACACACGCACACACACACACGTATACACACACACACACACGCACACACACACACGCACACACACACACACGCACACATACACACCAAACGGCGTGAAGACCGCAGTGCCAAGCGGGAAGAATGAGTAGATCAGCAGCAGGTCACGTGGTTGATGACGGCTATGACGGTGACGACGACGATAATGACGACAATGGCCACGACGACGACGATGACGACGACGATCGCCATGACGACGACGATGATGACGACAATGGCCGCGATGATGACGACGACGATCGCCGTGACGACGACGACGATCTCCACGTCGACGATCGCCGTGACGACGACGACGACGATCGCCGTGACGACGATCGCCGTGACGACGACGACGACGATCGCCGTGACGACGATCGCCGTGACAACGACAACGATCGCCATGACCCCCTTGACATCGATGCCTCCGGCGTTCGCGGCGCCGCGCAGGTCCCCGACGTCCAGGGGACGACGTACGCCAACCTCGTGGTGCGAGCGGCCGGCGAGGGGCTCAACTTCACCAAGACGCACGCGGTGGTGGTGCGGAAGGCCAAGGACGTCGTCTTCGTGCAGACGGACAAGCCCGTCTACAAGCCCGGCCAGAGCGGTGAGCGGGAAGGCCGTCCCCCACCCCCCTTTCCCTAACAGTCTGTTCAGGCTATACGGGGGGCCTTTGTCTTTGTGTCTTTGCGCGTGTGTGTGTGCAAAGATAAGTATTTCCCGTGTAGCCTCTAACAGACTGTTTGGGCAAGAGTTGTCAGTAGCGAATAGCAGCGCCTACACACAGACAAAGATCCCCCGTGTAGCCTCTAACAGACTGTTTGGGCAAGAGTTGTCAGTAGCGAATAGCAGCGCCTACACACAGACAAAGATCCCCCGTGTAGCCTCTAACAGACTGTTTGGGCAAGAGTTGTCAGTAGCGAATAGCAGCGCCTATACACAGACAAAGATCCACCGTGTAGCCTCTAACAGACTGTTGGGGCAAGTACTGTCAGTAGCGAGTAGCAGCACCTATACACAGACAAAGATCCCCCGTGTAGCCTCTAACAGACTGTTGAGGCAAGTGTTTTTAGTAGCGAGTAGCAGCAGCACCTATACACAGACAAAGATCC
The DNA here is from genome assembly GCF_015708825.2 of Lethenteron reissneri. Classification (NCBI taxonomy): domain Eukaryota; kingdom Metazoa; phylum Chordata; class Hyperoartia; order Petromyzontiformes; family Petromyzontidae; genus Lethenteron; species Lethenteron reissneri. The sequence goes on from NC_083848.1 coordinate 2,235,724, forward strand.
ACCGTGTAGCCTCTAACAGACTGTTGGGGCAAGTGCTGTCAATAGCGAGTAGCAGCGCCTATACACAGACAAAGATCCAGTGGAGTAGAGTGTAGAGTGTAGTGTATATTATAGTGTATAATGGGGTAGCGTAGTGCATAATAGTGTAGTGTATTATAGTGGAGTGTAGTGTAGAGTGTAGTGTAGAGTATAGTGTATAATGGGGGTAGCGTAGTGTATAATAGTGTAGTGTATTATAGTGGAGTGTAGTGTAGAGTGTAGTGTAGAGTATAGTGTATAATAGGGTAGCGTAGTGCATAATATTGTAGTGTATTATAGTGGAGTGTAGTGTAGAGTGTAGTGTAGAGTATAGTGTATAATGGGGTAGCGTAGTGCATAATGGCAGGGAGGCGGGGGGTGGTTATCCGGTCCGTCTCACGAACGCTCGGTTCGCGATAAAAGAAACTAACCCCCACACAGCGTGGACATGCAATGTCCAGCGGGTCGATGACATTTCGGAATTTTTCGCGTGCGCCAAGAAAAAATGTCACGTCGGCACGCGCCACGCGAGGTCGTCACAGAGACCCGCAAAGAGACCCACAGACTCACGCAGAGACCCACAGACTCACACAGAGACTCGCACAGAGACCCACAAACTCACACACAGAGTCACACAGAGACCCACAGACTCACGCAGAGACCCACAGACTCACACAGAGACCCACAGACTCACACAGAGACTCGCACAGAGACCCACAGACTCACACACAGAGTCACACAGAGACCCACAGACTCACGCAGAGACCCACAGACTCACACAGAGACCCACAGACTCACACAGAGACTCGCACAGAGACCCACAGACTCACACACAGAGTCACACAGAGACCCACAGACTCACGCAGAGACCCACAGACTCACACAGAGACCCACAGACTCACACAGAGACCCGCACAGAGACCAACAGACTCCCACAAAGACCCACAGACTCGCACAGAGAATCAAACAGAGACCCACAGACTCACACAGAGACCCACAGACTCACACAGAGACTCGCAGAGAGACCCATAGACTCACACAGAGACCCACAGACTCCCAGAGAGACCCAAAGACCCACACAGAGACTCACAGAGACACACAGACTCGCACAGAGAATCAAACAGAGACCCACAGACTCACACAGAGACCCACAGACTCACACAGAGACCCACAGACTCACACAGAGACTCGCAGAGAGACCCATAGACTCACACAGAGACCCACAGACTCGCACAAAGACTCATAGACTCACACAGAGACCCACAGACTCCCACAAAGACCCACAGACTCGCACAGAGACTCACACAGAGACCCACAGACTCGCACAGAGACCCACAGACTCGCACAGAGACTCACACAGAGACCCACAGACTCGCACAGAGAATCAAACAGAGACGCACAGACTCACACAGAGACCCACATACTCACACAGAGACCCACAGACTCGCACAGAGACTCACACAGAGACCCACAGACTCGCACAGAGAATCAAACAGAGACGCACAGACTCGCACAGAGACCCATAGACTCACACAGAGACCCACAGACTCGCAGCAAGACCCAAAGTCTCACACAGAGACTCACAGAGACACACAGACTCACACAGAGACCAACAGACTCCCACAAAGACCCACAGACTCGCACAGAGACTCACACAGAGACCCACAGACTCGCACAGAGACTCGCAGAGAGACCCAAAGTCTCACACAGAGACTCACAGACTCACACAGAGACTCACAGACTCACACAGAGACACACAGACTCGCACAAAGACCCATAGACTCACACAGAGACCCACAGACTCGCAGCAAGACCCAAATTCTCACACAGAGACTCACAGAGACACACAGACTCACACAGAGACCCACAGACTCCCACAAAGACCCACAGACTCGCACAGAGACTCACACAGAGACCCACAGACTCGCACAGAGACTCGCAGAGAGACCCAAAGTCTCACACAGAGACTCACAGACTCACACAGAGACTCACAGACTCACACAGAGACACACAGACTCACACAAAGACCCATAGACTCACACAGAGACCCACAGACTCACACAGAGACTCACAGACTCACACAGAGACACACAGACTCACACAAAGACCCATAGACTCACACAGAGACCCACAGACTCACACAGAGACTCACAGACTCACACAGAGACACACAGACTCACACAAAGACCCATAGACTCACACAGAGACCCATAGACTCACACAGAGACACACAGACTCGCACAGAGACTCACACAGAGGTCTTCATATGTGCTGCTCGCTAACAGCACTTGCCCCAACAGTCTGTTCACTCTATACGGGGGATCTTTGTCATTGTTTGTGTGTCTCTGTGTGTGCAGTTAAATTCAGAGTGGTCACCTTGGATGAGAATTTTGCAACCGTCTTGAAAACGGTAAGAAATCGTCTCTAAGAGTTTCTAAGCCAATGGTTCTTATAACCGTGACTGCAGCATTGCACCCATTTGGTTCACAATCGTAAATGTGAGCGGGAATCGAACTCGGGTCGCCAGGTTCGTAGCACAGTGCGCTTTGCTAACTGCTACACCACCGCTCCCCACACACACAGACGCACACACAGATACACACACAGACACAAAGACACACACAGAAACACGAACACACACGCAGACACACACACAGATACACACGCACAGACAGACACACACAGAGACAGACACACAGAAACACAAACACGCAGATACACACCTACACACACGCCCATCACACATGCAGACACACGCAGACACACATGCAGACACACACACACACAGACAGACACACAGATACACGCTGACACACATGCAGATACACACACACATGAAGATAAAGATCCCCCGTATAGCCTTAACAGACTGTAGGGGCAAGTGCTGTTAGCGAGCACCTATGAAGGCCGGAACGGTACACGAGGGGGTGAGTGGCCAGCACCACGCCCGACCGCCTTTGTCTTCCCAGCGGCGATGTTTACACACTGCACCAGGTACTCCTTTGAGGCTGAGTCGACCTAGGGGAGGCCCAGGACCGGTTCAGATAATCGTCACTGGTGTTGGCCGTGAGCGGGAATCGGAACCCGTGTCGCCGGGTTCGTAGCGCAGCGTAGCGCTAACCACTGCACTTTTGCACACACACACATATACGCAGACACACAAACACACACCCCACACGTGCCTCAAAGTTGGCCGGCAAATCTCAAAGTAAACGGACATCAAGGACGACGCGAGGCCACGTGTGTAGATAACGCCTTGTAATGTTTAACCGAGCATTGTCGATTTTAACTGACTCGCCATTTCCAAGCCTGACCCAGGGGTGGGTTCTGTAAACACCTGGGGGCAGATCAGAGGTCGCAACCGGGTACCCGATACCCGTACCCTAGCCGATACCTGGCTACCCGTACCCGGCCGGGTACGGGTAGCCGTTTGCGACCCTGGTGCGGCCAGGTACGGGTAGGCCGTGAGTCACTGGTGAGTAGCCGTTTGTCACTCATTTCGGGTAGGGTACGGGTAGGGAACGGGTACCCGTACCAGGCCGGGTACGGGAACCCGTTTGCAACCCTGGTGCGGCCGGGTACGGGTACGGGTAGGCCGTGAGTCACTGGTGAGTAGCCGTTTGTCACTCATTTCGGGTAGGGTACGGGTAGGGAACGGGTACCCGTACCAGGCCGGGTACGGGTACGGGTAGCCGTTTGCAACCCTGGTGCGGCCGGGTACGGGTACGGGTAGGCCGTGAGTCACTGGTGAGTAGCCGTTTGTCACTCATTTCGGGTAGTGTATGGGTACGGATAGGGAACGGGTACCCGTACCAGGCCGGGTACGGGTACGGGAACCCGTTTGCGACCCTAGTGCGGCCGGGTACGGGTACGGGTAAGGAATCAAAACCCGTTTGCGACCTCTGGGGCAGATCCACCAGCTTTGAACCGAGCAGAGCCCGACCCTGCTGGTGATGATGCTGATGAGGAATTGAATGTTGAAACCGGACCTTGTGTGTAACCATCTGGGGGCAGTTCCACCAGCGTTGGTTCGAGTAAAATATGTGTGACCGTTACTAACCGATCGTGCTATGTTTTCCATATCTTTTGCAGTACGCTCTCATATATATCGAGGTAAGATGCCACAATGTATACCTATATTATTATTACAATGTATTATGATCTGTTAAAGTGCTGTGCAGGGACTCATTTACTTAAGAACGAGTGAGGTTCCAGATGTTTGTTCGTAACTCAATTTGTTGATACGTCCCAAATTTCTCCTGTCGATTGCAAACATGGTGTACAGCATTTACATTCAACACCATGAATGGATTTAAAAGTTGGAAAATCTCCTGTGGATGAATATTCCACTGGTGTTTTCACACTATGCGGATGTAGATGCCACTGGTTCTTCACGTTCAACCACTATCATCACAACCACTGCCACCGTCACCAGCACCATCACCCCAACCGCCACCACCACCACCAGCACCACTACCACCATCACCCCAACCACCACCACTCCAGCACCACCATCACCCCAACCGACACCAACACCACCACCATCACCCCAACCGCCACCACCACCACCAGCACCACCATCACCCCAAAAGGCCACCACCACCACCACCAGCACCACCATCACCCCAACCGACACCAACACCACCACCATCACCCCAACCATCACCACCAGCACCATCACCCCAACCACCACTACCACCACCACCACCACTAGCACCATCACCCCAACCACCACTACCACCACCACCACAATCACCCCAACCACCACCACCACCCCAACCGCCACCACCACCACCAGCACCACCATCACCCCAAACGCCAACACCACCACCAGCACCACTACCACCATCAACCCAACCACCATCACCCAACCGCCACCACCCCAACCGCCACCACCACCATCACCACAACCACCATCACCACAACAACCACCACAACCACCACCACCAACCACCACCAACACCACCACCCCAACTGCCACCACCAGCACCCCAACCACCACCACCACCATAACCCCAACCACCAACCACCACCACCCCAACTGCTACCACCACCACCAGCACCACCATCACCCCAAACGCCACCACCACCACCAGCACCACTACCACCATCAACCCAACCACCATCACCCCAACTGCCACCACCCCAACCGCCACCACCACCATCACCACAACCACCACCACCATCACCACAACAACTACCACAACCACCACCACCAACCACCACCAACACCACCACCCCAACCGCCACCACCAGCACCCCAACCACCACCACCACCATAACCCCAAACACCAACCACCACCACCCCAACCGCTACCACCACCACCAGCACCATCATCATCTCAACCACCACCAACCACCACCACCAGCACCACTACCACCATCAACCCAACCACCATCACCCCAACCGCCACCATCCCAACCGCTACCACCACCACCACCATCACCCCAACTGCCACCACCAACCACCACCACCACAACCACCACCACCACAACCACCACCACCACCACCACCACCCCAACCACCACCAACCACCACCACCACAACCACCACCAGCAGCACCACCTGAATGTCTGCACGTCACCGCAGGACCCGCAGAGAAACCGCATCGCGCAGTGGAGGAACGCGAGCGGCCGGGCGGGCATCGTGCAGCTCGAGCTGGACATGCCCTCCGAGCCGCCACTGGGCACCTACAACGTGATGGTGGTGGAGCAGAGCGGCGGAGACTCCGTCGCCTCGCACACCTTCACCGTGGAGGAGTACGGTAGGGGAGAAAGGGGGATGGAGGGCGGTGGACAGGAGGTCGATGTACGTTCAGTCAAAATGTCACATGGGGGCGGATAGGGGGTTGCCTCTGTGTGAGGAGTCTGTGGGTGTCTGTGTGGGGGTCTGTGGGTGTCTGTGTGAGTATGTGGGTCTCTGTGTGCTGAGTCTGTGGGTGGCTGTGTGAGTCTGTGGGTGTCTCTGTGTGAGTCTGTGGGTGTTTGTGTGAGTCTATAGGTCTCTGTATGACGAGTCTGTGGGTCTCTGTGTAAGGAGGCTGTGGGTGTCTGTGTGCGTCTGTGGGTGTCTGTGTGAGTCTCCGGGGCTCTGTGTGAGGAGTCTGTGGGTCTCTGTGTGAGTCTGTGGGTCTTCGTGTGAGTCTGTGGGTGTCTGTGTGAGGAGTCTTTGTGTCTCTGTGTGAATCCGTGAGTCTCTGTGTGGCAACGGGGAGGCCATCATCCAGCAGTGGATTGACAAGAGAGATTTACGTGTGTACAGTGTATTTTATTTAACCATGTACATGATGATGATCGCTACGTGATAATTGTTGTTTCCATTCTAATTGCAGTGCTCCCAACTTTCGAGGTCTCCATTCAGACGCCATCCTACCTGAACTATCTGGATAAGAGTGTCACTCTGAAAGTTTGTGGCAGGTATGCACTGAGCTGAGTATCGCTCTGGGTTGGTTCACAATGGCAGTGTCAGAGACATTGAGCAAATATTCACGAAATCCTGAGTTTGAGTCCTGGGTCTGGGTGTCTTTAAGGGTTGGTTCACAATGGCTTTGTTAGAGACATTGGGCCAGGATGTATGGGAACTTGGGTTCGAGCCCTGTATCTGAGTGTCTCTCTCTCTGGGTTGGTTTACATTGACCATGTTAGAGACATTTGGTCAGTATTTATGAGATCCTGGGTTTGAGCCCTGGGTCTGGGTGTCTTTCTCTGGGGGTTCATAATGGGCATGTTAGAGACATTTGGCCAGTATTTATGAGATCCTGGGTTTGAGCCCTGGGTCTGGGTGTCTTTCTCTGGGGGTTCATAATGGCCTTGTTAGAGACATCTAGCCAGTATTTATGAGATCCTGGGTTTGAGCCCTTGGTCTGGGTGTCTTTCTCTGAGGGTTCATAATGGCCATGTTAGAGACATTTAGCCAGTAATAGGAGATCCTGGATTTGAGCCCTGGGTCTGGGTGTCTTTCTCTGAGGGTTCATAATGGCCATGTTAGAGACATTTAGCCAGTAATAGGAGATCCTAGGTTTGAGCCCTGGGTCTGGGTGTCTTCCTCTGGGGGTTCATAATGACCATGTTAAAGACATCTAGCCTGTATTTATGAGATCCTGGGTTTGAGCCCTGGGTCTGGGTGTCTTTCTCTGAGTGTTCATAATGGCCATGTTAGAGACATTTGGCCAGTATTTATGAGATCCTGGGTTTGAGCCCTTGGTCTGGGTGTCTTTCTCTGGGGGTTCATAATGGCCATGTTAGAGACATTTATCCAGTATTTATGAGATCCTAGGTTTGAGCCCTTGGTCTGGGTGTCTTTCTCTGGGGGTTCATAATGGCCATGTTAGAGACATTTAGCCAGTATTCATGAGATCCTAGGTTTGAGCCCTTGGTCTGGGTGTCTTTCTCTGGGGGTTCATAATGGCCATGTTAGAGACATTTAGCCAGTATTTATGAGATCCTGGGTTTGATCCCTGGGTCTGGGTGTCTTTCTCTGAGGGTTCATAATGTCCATGTTAGAGACATCTAGCCAGTAATAGGAGATCCTGGGTTTGAGCCCTGGGTCTGGGTGTCTTTATCTGTGGGTTCATAATGTCCATGTTAGAGACATTTGGCCAGTATTTATGAGTTTCTGCGTGAGACACTTGAGTGTTTTATTAAATGAAAGTAGAATTTGTGTGACCCTGGTGCGAATTCACGAGACCAAGACGAGAGCCGCATTAGGCTGAGGAGTCACCAACGTGACGACACAAAACTCATCAACGAGAGCAGAGAAGCACATCACGTCTGTATGTGAATGGATGGGCGGTTAAAAAAAAAATGGGTGGGTGGGATTCCTCCTCCCTCCCTCCCTCCCTCCTCACCAACCTCCTCAACCTCCTCCTCCCTCCTCCTCCTCCCCTCCTCCCCCTCCTCCCCTCCTCCCCTCCTCCTCCCCTCCTCCTCCTCCTCCTCCCCCTCCTCCTCCTCCCCCTCCTCCTCCTCCTCCCCTCCTCCTCCTCCCCCTCCTCCTCCCCCTCCTCCCCCTCCTCCCCCTCCTCCTCCTCCCCCTCCTCCTCCTCCCCCCTCCTCCTCCCCCTCCTCCTCCCCCTCCTCCTCCCCCTCCTCCTCCTCCTCCCCCCTCCTTCCTCCTCCTCCTCCCCCTCCTCCCCCTCCTCCTCCTCCCCCTCCTCCTCCTCCCCCCTCCTCCTCCCCCTCCTCCTCCCCCTCCTCCTCCTCCTCCCCCTCCTCCTCCTCCTCCCCCCTCCTTCCTCCTCCTCCTCCCCCTCCTCCCCCTCCTCCCCCTCCTCCTCCTCCTCCCCCCTCCTCCTCCCCCTCCTCCTCCTCCCCCCTCCTTCCTCCCCCCTCCTCCTCCTCCTCCCCCCTCCTTCCTCCCCCCTCCTCCTCCTCCTCCTCCCCCAGTCTAAAATAAAGATTCCGAACCTCAATATATAACACTGGTCAATACACTTTTTCTGGCACAAGGTATTCCAACGGTTTTAATGTAATTTTGGGGTGCTGATTCCATATCTGGCATCAGTTTTTGTCTATCACATCAGGTTTTTGAGATATCAAATATTGCATTTTCAATAAAAACTGCAGAAGAAAATATTAAATAAATGTGGATATCTATATAAAATGATATTATAAACACACTATCCTAAAAAATACAGCACCATATTTTAACACTAAAGCAGTCACTGAATCGCAACAACTTGCAATCATAAGTGACAGAGTTAATTTCGGGTAAAATCAATGAAAATGGGGTATGCCTATAGCATAAAATGAGATGCGATAGAGCAAATCTGAGACCAGATTTGGAATCAGCACCCTGAAATTAGTCTAGAACAGCTGCAAAAGTCCAGGCCAGAAAAAAATGTTTTTTGTTGACCAGTGTAATCAGAGCCATTTCATTTTAAGCTGCCGTGCCGGGTGCAGGATTTTTTTTTATTTTTTACAATTTGGTCATTTGGGCTTTTTCTACATTTCCACAGGTACACGTATGGGAAGCCAGTGCACGGTGCTGTGAATGCAAGCGTGTGCATTCAGGGCCAGCCCAGGTTCTGGTGGCGGGAAGAATGCATCATTCCAGTCTGCAACGAGTTCTTCATGAAAGTAAGCGAGTTGGGGGTGTGAAGGAGGTTGCCTGTGTCTTGCTGTCGAGTAGCGTTTAGCCCGCGACGAACCCGGCGACCCCAGTTTGATTCCCGCTAACGGCAACTAATCCATGGAGATCGGTTTCTCCTGGAATCAATTATATAAAAATAAAAAAATCTTGAAAAATGTCACTGATTAATCCATTTCGGCCACTGGACATTGGTGGGGAAGAAAAAAAAACTACTGGCACATCCGGTAGAAGAAAAGAGCTTCATAGCTTTTCAGATTTCCTCCGGTAGAAAATTAATGCGGGGCACTCCTTAACTTTCACGGATAGATACGCTCCTGGAAAGGGATACGCGTGGCTCCAATGTCGCGTTACGTCAAAGCAATTTTCCCCTTAAAAAATTATGGCGAAGGGTTTAGGGGATTTCACGAACAACTCGCACACATTTTCGCCAATATTCTCCTAACCTATATCGATAGATTCCAAGAACACAGGATGAGATGTTACTATCCTTTGTGCAAGCACTTTCAAGAGTTCATGAACAGTGAGCCTGGTGACATTTGGGGAGCGCATCGTCAGTAGTGAACCTTTGGTTCCTAGGATGTTTCGGCCTTTCATACTATGCACCCTCCCCAAAGGCGGCCAGCGACAGGGTGATCAATCATACGCTTGCGTCCCATTCCCAATTAGTCATAGGAGTTGCCTTGTTGTTGATAGCCAACATCTCATGGGACTATGCATAGCAGGGGCGTCCTCCTCCCTGAGTCAAGCATTGTTGACTGCATACCTCCTGGCCCTCTCACTTTGGGGCCCAGCTGGGGTCTTTCCTCTTCATCCAGAGCCACTGACTGCTGACTTCTGCCGCCTCCGATACAACACATATACGTAATATAACACTCGATCCTTCATTCTTAACAACTTGCTACAGCTCCCTCTCATTCATTATCCCTCCACAACCTGTCCTCTCTCTAATTTCTCTTGGCACCTAATTTTTTCTTCGATTTAAAGCTTTCGTGACTGCAGCAGGGATTCGTCTTCTTGGTTCTTTCGGTAAAGTCACGTAGAAGGGAAATAATAAAAGAATAAAAATAAAACATAACAAAATCATTCTCACGACGTTACGGCCACAACGCAAGCAGCCGTCCTCAGGTGTAGAACAGGAGTCTGTCGGAAAGTCAATAAAACGGAGAAGAAACGTTACCCGGAGCCACTGAAATACATATGCAATGGAGATAACACAGTCGCTGAAAGCAGGTGGTTAAGGGATGATCAATGAGAGGGTACCGAGGACAGGCGGTTGAGATTTCAGGACAGGGAGGCAGATATCAAGGGGTAGAGTTGCCTGCTGTAGGCGCGCTTGCTTGGGACAAAGACGGAGGCTGCACAGCTACACTGGAACTCTTACTCGTCAAGAGTTGCGAAACGCCCCCCCCCCCCCCCCCCCCGGTGGACAGCTTAAATAGACACTCCAAGCCTAAGACGTGTCATTTAGACTCTGTCTTATCGACAGACATGTTCTTCACCTGAGGACGGCTGCTTGCGTTGTGGCCGAAACGTCGTGAGAATTTACACTATGGAGACCTCATTTGCCAGTAAAAATATGATGATTGGTTCTTTACCCTTCTATCTGGCAACAAAACTGACACCTTTTTGCAAGGAGTCATGTTTGCATAGACCGCAATACCTGCAGTCATAATACAAACAAAAGAACATAACTCTGATAAAAAACCAATTATCATATTTTTTACTGGCAAATGAGGTTCCAATGGTGGGGACAGTGCACATTATCAGAGTTATGTTCTTTTGTTTGTATTATGACTGCAGGTATTGCGGTCTATGCAAACATGACTCCTTGCAAAAAGGTGTCAGTTTTGTTGCCAGATAGAAGGGTAAAGAACCAATTATCAATTGTCGTGAGAATTATTTTGTTATGTTTTATTTTTATTATTTTATTATTTCCCTTCTACGTGACTTTACCGAAAGAACCAAGAAAATGAATCCCTGCAGTCACGAAAGCTTTAAATCGAAATTTTATTATGTTTAGTTTTTATTATTTTATTACTTCCCTTCTACGTGACTTTACCGAAAGAACCAAGAAGATGAATCCCTGCAGTCACGAAAGCTTTAAATCGAAATGTTAATGAAAGGGTCTTACCTTCTATCTGGCAACAAAACTGACACCTTTTTTACGAGGAGTCATGTTTGCATAGACCACAATACCTGCAGTCATAATGCAAACAAAAAACACAACTCTGATAATGTGTGCACTGTCCTTGAAGTTGATTGGTCCACACCCGAGACAGCTTTCCTTAGAGCCTAGTCTCACATGGTGTTGGACCAGATGACGCCAAAAAGGCGCACAACTCAAAGACAATGCACCATAAGAGTATGAGAGCTCGGGGTAAGCATTTACACCATTGGTACATCATTTGCCAGTAAAAAACATGATAATTGTTTTTTTACCCTTTTATCTGGCAACAAAACTGACACCTTTTTTACGAGGAGTTGTGCGCCTTTTGGCGTCATCTGGTCCAACCCATGTGAGACTAGGCTCTAAGGAAAGCTGTCTCGGGTGTGGACCAATCAACTTCAAGGACAGTGCACATTATCAGAGTTGTGTCTTTTGTTTGTATTATGACTGCAGGTATTGTGGTCTATGCAAACATGACTCCTCGTAAAAACTGAGTCAGTTTTGTTGCCAGATAAAAGGGTAAAAAACCAATTATCATAATTTTTTACTGCCAAATGAGGTACCAATGGTGGTCTTACCTTCCTCGTCTTCAACACCTCGTAGGGGCTTCTTTACAAAAAGGTCTCAACGCAAAGCGAAGCATTATTCGAAAGTGGGCGCGCCGCAGAAGAGCGTGAAACCGTGGATCACCTTGCACTCTGCATCTGACCCATTGCGAACTTCCGATACGACAGGTGGGGAAGGACGGATGCGCGGAGTGGCAAGTGGACAACGCCAAGCCAAGCAACGCCTCCTGTCACACGACGCACGTTCTGAAAGTCGTGGCTGTGCTGGAGGAGGAGGGAACAGGTATCTTTTTTTTTATCCTTTATATTAAGTTCGCTTGCTTGCTTACGACAGTGCAAACCTTTCGGTCGTTTTTTAACCCACTTCCCGTGATCCAATCAAGCTGACATTTTGCACATAAACTCGTTGTGCGAGACAATTAATGTTCGTGAAAATTTTTTTTCCAAAATTTGACACTGTTTAGGGAAAACAAATTAAATATTTAATTACCAATTGTTAAATACTGCAGACAATCATCTGACCCATAGGTGGCAGCCATCTCAAGCCAGAGGACGAGAGGACTCTAGCCGCCACGCATATAAAGGATTTAGAGTGAAAAACTTTGTTTTTATGGGTTATACTTATTTGCCGATCTTATTTTGTTTGCATGATATTTTACCTCCGGTGGCTAGGAGATGTTGACTAACCTCGCCTGCTATGCAAGGAGGCCGTCAGTTCGATCCCCCGACCAGAGGTCGCAAACGGGTTTTGATTCCTTACCCGTACCCATACCCGGCCGCACCAGGGTCACAAACAGGTACCCGTACCCATACCCGGCCGGGTAGGGTACGGGTATCGGGTACCCGATTGCGACCTCTGGGATGAAGCCATGTTGCAGGCGCGGGTGGGTTGATTCTAGGAACTTGAATTGTGAGAAGAGACAAGACGTTGGGAAATGAGTGACAAACGGTTACTCATCAGTGACTCACAGTTTACCCGTACCCGGCCGCACCAGGGTCACAAACGGGTACCCGTACCCGGCCGGGTACGGGTAGCCGGGTATGGGGTAGGGTACAGGTATCGGGTACCTGATTGCGACCTCTGCCCCCGACCCTGAAGATGGAGTTTGGCACATCTCTCTCTCTTCCCGCAGTGGTCGCATGGATTGTGTGAGTGAGTGGGTGGGTTAGTGTGTGTGGGTGAGTGGGTGAGTGGGTGAGTGAGTGAGTGCGTGAGGTTGGTGGGTGAATGAGTGAGCGGTTGGGTGAGTGAGTAGACGGATGAGTGAGTGGGTAACTCATGTTTTTCCCTCCACTATTAGAAGCGACATCACGCAGTCTTAGAGTGAGAATAGGTTTTCCCCTTTTTTCTGGCAACAAAACAGGTGTTAAGATTATGAGACCTCCTTTACCAGTGACAAAATATAGTAGTAGGTTTTTAACCTTTAAACTGGTACAAAACTGACACCTTTATACAAGACATCATGTTTGCAATAACCGCAACACAAGCAGTCAAAATGCAATGAGTGAGCGGTTTCTTTTTGTTTGCATTTTGACTGCTTGTGTTGCGGTTATTGCAAACATGATGCCTTGTATAAAGGTGTCAGTTTTGTACCAGTTTAAAGGGTAAAAACCTACTACTATAGGTGTTAAGATTTTAAAACACCAAACTGAAACCTTTTACAAGGAATCATGTCTGCATTAACCACAATACTTGTCTCAAACGGTGTTAGACCAAAGGACGCTTTAAAGAAAGCTGTCTCTGGTGTGGACCAATCAGTTTCAAAGGCAATGCATATATTTCATGGGACCTCCTTTGCCAGTACCAAAATATACTAATAGGGTTTTTCCCCTTTTTTTTCTGGCAACAAAACTGACACCTTTTGCAAGGAATCATGTTTACATTAACCACAATACTTGCAGTCAAATGCACCTTTTGGCGTCATCTGGTCGAACACCATGAGACTAGGCTCCAAAGAAAGCTGTCTCTGGTGTGGACCAATCAGTTTCAAAGACAATGCATAAATTATCAGAGTTGTGTTTTTTGTTTGCATTTGACTGCAAGTATTGTGGTCAATGTAAGCATGATTCCTTGCAAAATGTGTCAGTTTTGTTGCTAGAAAAAATGGGAAAAACCCTATTAATGCATATATTATCAGAGTATCTTCTTGGTTCTTTCGGTAAAGTCACGTAGAAGGGAAGTAATAAAATAATAAAAATAAAACAATATAATAATTCTCACGACGTCATGAGAATATTTTATTGTGTTTTATTTTTATTATTTTATTACTTCCCTTCTACGTGACTTTACCAAAAGAACCAAGAAGATGAATCCCTGCAGTCACGAAAGCTTTAAGTCGAAATTTATCAGAGTATGTTTTTAAGTTTGCATTCTGACCACGCATTGTGGTTACTGCAGACATTGATTCCTTGTAAAAGGTTTCAGTTTAGAGTTTTAACATCTTAACACAGCTGTTTTGTTGCCAGAAAAACAGGGAAAAGCCTCGTTGCAAATTTTTGTACTGGCAAAGGAGGTCCCATGATGAAGCCTTAGAGTGTTTGGCCGCTATACATTTCCACGCGATAATGACGATGATAAGACGCCACTCCGTTGGGCTAACATTTTCGATAGCCAGGGGCCGCTTCTGACAAAAGGGCTATCTTTCTTCATTATTGACAACTTGCATCTCAGCACACGGCAGACGCCTGCGCAGCGCGACTCACGACCTCCTCTTGATACCAAGATCCAGGATGGTCATCGTGTCTATGCGCCGCTTCTCGGTGGCAGCCCCAACAGTCTGGAACGATATCATCCCTCTGCACATTCGCAGCATCACACCTCAATCGCCTCCTTCAAGAGAGACTTAGAAACTCACCTCTACAATCATGCTTTTGAGCGACTCTGAGCTTGGCTCCGCGCCTCTGAGTTGCGGCCACTACGTCTGCAAATTTGCGCGCGTTACAAATTGTACTATTATTATTATTAAATCCACTTGGTTGAGCGCTGACACTTTGTAAAATGAAAACTTTCGACGCTGGAACTTTACCGGCAAATTCCTCGATTGTAATGGCACACACGCAGACAGCAGCAACGTCGCCCCCCCCCCCCCCCCCACCTGCCTTACAATTACAACAACACGACAGGACCCCCCCGCCCCCCCAACCCCCCCCCGAAACATTCTTCCACTTCGACGCTCGATGTTCCAGTCGAAAATGTTTGCTTGCTTTTCGAACGTTTCGGGGGTTAAAAAAAAACCCAGATCGATTGCCACATTCCCACCCCCACGCCCCCCACCCCCTCCACCCCTGCCGCATCTGGTGGTGGAGGGTTAATGGTGCCAGACCGTGTCTCACCTATGAAGGGCCTTCATAGGTGACACTACTAGCTCACGGCACTCATGCCAATGGTTTGTTAAGGCTATGCGGGGGATCTTTGTCGGTATTGTAGCGGTTAGCATTGTGCTGCAAACCCAGGTCCAATTTCCCACTCACGGCCAACACCAGCGAAGATTATCTAAACCGGTCCCGGGCATCTCCTGGATCAAATTGGCCTCAAATGAGTACCTGGTGCAATGTGTAAACATCGCCACTGGGGGGAGACAAAGGCGGCCGGGGGTGGTGCTGGCCACCCAACCCCCTCGTATGCCACAGTGCCGGCCTTCATAGGTGCTGCTACTCGCCCACAGCATTTGCCCCAACATTCTGTTAAAGCCTCTTTGTTTTGCACCCCCCCCCCCCTTACCGCCTGCACAGGAATGAAAATGAAACAGAAGGCAGAGAAGAACTTTGAGACGGACATAACCCGGATCTCGTTCGTCGACATGCCCTCGTGGTACCGACACGGGCTTCCAATTGTGGGAAAGGTAATCCGAGCAGAGCACATCTCAGCAGAACTGCGGTGTATCTTGACCCATCATGACGCCTTCATTCCCAATCGTTGTCGTTAGAAGTCGCCCTCTGAGCTTGTCAACAACCTGGGCACCCGACATTGCATTTGCAAAGCGAACATCTCTGACACCACAACCACAGTGACTTTTTCTTTGTACGGTGCGTGATTTGTAGCGTTTATTTTCATTTGTTTGCTGGTGGCTTTGTGTATTTCATGTTGAAATCGCCTCCAGTGCATTTGCTGCTGGCGGCAATAAAAGTTGTTGAAAAGTCAAAAGTCTTCTTGGTTTTTTCGGTAAAGTCACGTAGAAGGGAAATAATAAAATAATAAAAAATTAAAACATAATAAAATAATTCTCACGACGTTTCGGCCACAACGCAAGCAGCCGTCCTCAGGTGGAGAACAGGTCTTTCGGAAAGACAGCGTCCGAATGAACACCGCCATATACGCTGCCAAGCTTGGCGGTGTTCATTCAGACGCTGTCTTTCCGATAGACCTGTTCTTCACCTGAGGACGGCTGCTTGCGTTGTGGCCGAAACGTCGTGAGAATTATTTTAATGTTTTATTTTTATTATTTTATTATTTCCATTCTACGTGACTTTACCGACAGAACCAAGGAGATGAATCCCTGCAGTCACGAAAGCTTTAAATCGAAAGTCAAAAGTCTGTTTCTCCCGGAGCCGTTAGTTTGTCTTTAAATGACTGGTGTCGTCCCGTGACGAGTTAGTATGAAAATTACAATTGGTGACTGAAATGAAAAACATTGGGTTTAAATTGTAAGACAATTTGACGGTCATCTACACGGAAAGTTTTCCTCGCGATTTCAATTGTTGTTGTTGAATCGGCACTTTTGGTGTAGTTGGTTGGAAATGTTCGTTGCGTCTTGGCAAGGTGGCAACTTAGTAAAGTTGTCTGTTGGCAAACAAAAAGAGCAGGTTCGTTGAGATCAAAGGCAATGTACTCGAAAGGCGTTTGTGCTTGTGACTTATTGACAGCGATAGCAAATGCAGGAATGAGAGAACTGGAAAGATTACTTATTACCCTGGTCAACAACAAAAAAACATTTTTTTCTGGCCTGGACTTTTGCAGCTGTTCTAGACTAATTTCAGGGTGCTGATTCCAAATCTGATCTCAGATTTGCTCTATCACATCTCATTTTTAAATCCTTTATATTAAGTTCACTTGCTTGCGCGCTTACGACCGTGGAAATCTTTCGGTCGTTTTTTAACCCACTTCCCGTGATCCAATCGAGCTGACATTTTGCACACAGACTCGTTGTGCGTGACAATTTATTTTCGTGAAAAAAAATTCAAAAATTTTCCACTTTTTAGGAAATAAAAAAATTCATATTTAATTTAAAATACTAATGTGATAAAAATGAAACTCTTACTCAAGAAAAACAGAAATGAATAATAAAATAAAACCGATGCCACGCATATAAAGGATTTATAGTGAAAAACTTTGTTTTTTACGGGTTAATTTTTATGCTATCGGCATACCCCATTTTCATTGATTTTACCCGAATTAACTCTGTCACTTATGATTGCAAGTTTTTGCCAGTCAGTGACTGCTTTAGTGTTAAAATATGGTGCTGTATTTTTAGGATAGTGTGTTTATAATATTTTATGTAGATATACACATTTATTTAATATTTTTCTACCGCAGTTTTTATTGAAAATGCAATATTTGATATCTCAAAAACCTGATGTGATAGACAAAAACTGATGCCAGATTTGAAAACCGTTGGAATACCTTATGCCAGAAACAGTGTGTTGACCAGTGTTATTATTCTTTGACTGTGTAAAACGCGCTAGTGTATATTTTTTGTGGAAACTCGATTATCCTTAGTAATAACAAACTAACAATTAGTTACAATTTTAGTAATAAATATATATTTAAAATTGCATGAAAATCTACGCAGCGTTATGCACCATGGTACAGAGCATCAGGCGTTGGGCACAGATCACCAAAACTACATAGATAATTGCAAAAGAGGTCACAGACTTCTCTTGCACTGGTACACAGCCAAAGTATCCCCGTCTCATATACCAATGCTGGGCCGAGATAGCATTGGGGTGGATTCATTCAGATTCTTGTAGACATAGCTTGTAAGCTATGCTATGTGTGATAGGTAGCCAGTGTAACCCATTTCGTATCACTGCTGGGCCGAGATACAATTGGGGTGGAATTGATTCATGCTCATGTGGATGAGTTTAACACGTAGTAGTAGGGCTTTCATGACCAATATTATCCATAAGTTGTTGTTTTATTAGATCTGGTAAATATAAATGTGTATTGTTGAACCCGCCACCACCTGACACAGCCAATTTTTAAAGGATTGTCATGAGAACAAAACGTGTGACCAATTCGTTACTAGTACAGCACTAACCGGCTATGTATTGGAGAGTAAACCCACTACAATATTTTCAAATCGAGTACTTGTGGAATGGGTAGACGTAGTTTGTAAGGGATGCTACGTTTGATGGGTAGCCAATGTAACCCATCTCGTATTGATGTCGTGATCGGACTAATCTACCTACTCTACAGTAGTATCTACCTACTCTGTAGTCGTATATACCGACCCGATATAAGTATCTATCGATGCTATAGCAATCTTAATTTTAGAACTTTCGTGACTGCAGGAATTATTATTTGGTTCTTTCGGTTAAGTCACGTCTAAATATAAAATAATAAATTAAATTAAATAATAGCATACGACGTTTCGATTGCAACACAAGCAATCATCATCAGGTATAATGAAATAGCGACATAAAATCTAACCAGAAAACTATAGACAGACATATTAGCAGACAGATATCACCAAGATACACAGAGAGAGCAACACAGGTAACAAGAGAGGGGTGATCATCTCTGTGGGGTGGCCTTAAATAGAGTGCCGTGGTGAGGCCTAGTCCTGTGCAGAGCCCCTGGCCTCGCCTAGATTGGCCAGCCGGCCGAGGTGGCGCTTTGGCCGGTTGGGGCTGGGCCGCTATACCCCCCCCCCCGCCCCACTATCCCCCCTCACGCACTACGGTAGTATTTACGGACTAGAGGATTATTTACAGACCCTCTCGTAGTAAGTACACACATTAGCATAGGGGGGGAGCAGAGGACATCACACTATGAAGAATTTACCTCAGCGTTGTGTGTATTTTTCAGTTTCTACTTCTGCAGAGTCAGTAGATACGACTATAGAGTTAGTAGTTACTACTATAGTCGGTTCATACTACTTTAGAGTCGGTAGATATTGCTGTAGAGTCAGTCGATACGACTACTACGGTTAGTAGATACTATTGCAGTCAGCAGATACTCCTGAAAAGTCAGCAGTTACTACTATAGAGTAATTTGATATTACTATAGCGTCAATAGATACTACTATAGAGTCAGTAGACACTACTGTAGAGCCAGATACAACTGTAGAGCCAGTTAATACTACAGAGTCACTAGATACTACTCTATTGTATGTAGGGTGTTTATCCCCCACTTTCTATTACTTTTTGATTCAGGACTTCTGCCAGCCTCTTATAATTTTGTTGATCGACAAAGGGACAGACAAACAGAACGCCGGGCTTTCACAATAGCTTAGTATTTGTGTAAGTGTATGTTATGTTTTTTAGAGAAGGACAAGTTTTGAAATATATTTCCCCCCGGGCAACTGCCGGGTTCTTCCCGCTAGTATGTTATAAAGGGGCCCTGAATAAAACACACACATTTTTTATTTCGATTAAAAGCTTCTTTCGTGACTGCAGGGATCCATCTTCTTGGTTCTTTCGGTAAAGTCACCACGTAGAAGGGAAGCAATAAAATAATAAAAATAAACATATAAATAAAATAATTCTCACGACGTTTCGGCCACAACGCAAGCAGCCGTCCTCAAGTGAAGACGGCTGCTTGCGTTGCGGCCGAAACGTCGTGAGAATTATTTTATTTTATTACGTTTTATTTTTATTATTTTATTGCTTCCCTTCTACGTGACTTTACCGAAAGAACCAAGAAGACACATTTTTTACTTGTGTAATAAAAGGACTCGAACACTTCTCTCTGTCTTCGTGTCTTTATTCAGGTTCACGTCTTTACCCACACGGCACTCTGTTATAACTCCTGTATTTGTAGCCCCCGGCTATTCACTGCTATTATAGCTTCCTCTCCCCTCTGACTCTCTGCTTCATCTACTGTAACCTCCTCCCTGCAGACTCGCTGCTACCCCTATGCAGACTCCCGCTGCTACCCCTATGTGCAGACCCTCTGGCTGTCACTGTATGCAGACCCGCTGCCCACCCTCTCTGTGCAGCCCCGCTGCTGACTGCAGCCTCCTCGCTGCTTCGGGTCGGTCACCGCTGGCCAACGGTGCCGATCCTCGCTCCCCCCGTGTTCGTGGCGATCTCGCCACACCCCGCTTCGCCCTTCGTGGCCTTCCTCTGTTCCTGGTTCCCCGTCACTCCCCTTGCTCTTCCGGTTCCCCTCCTTCTATACTCAACCCCTCTGCCCCCCACGTGACCTAACTCCTCCCCCCCTGACGGCGCCTCAGAAGGGCCGTTTACAACCGCATTACACTTGCATAGTAAAGTAATTGTATTTTTTCATTTGCTATACAACCAGATATTGCAACAAATCGCTAACCCTAAACACCCAGTCGTTCGTTAAAGTTGAAGGCGGTATATTTCTATAGTGATAGAGCAAGTGCAGAATCACTGAACCGAAATTGATAGCTTTAAAACATTTAGTACGAGGGCCTTGAAAGTGCAGGGCCTGTAGCATATTATACTTTTGCTATTAGGATCATCCGGCACTGGCGTGGTCACGTAGATTTTTTCTCTGGGTCCTCCGTTGTTTTCCTTTCACATTTAGAAACATGCGCTTAAGAGTATTTGGCTGCTATGTATTTCCACGCAATAAGCCACTTCCTTGAGCTATCATTTGTGATATTCGGGTCGCTTCCGAAAAAGAGCTACATATGTCAGTGGGTCTTACCTGGTAAAATACATTTTTTAAATCCTAAAATAAAAATTGGCCTTCGTTTGAGTTTTACCATGTCAGATAATCGCCACCTTTGCCGGGAGTCTAACTTGTCCATCCATGTTTCCGCAGGTGAAGGTGGAGAGGCCTGATGGCAGTCCGGTCCCACACAAACTCGTCAGCCTGATCGTGAAGCAAGGCAACGCCGCTCCTCCCGGAAGCCAGCACCACACCGGGGCAGATGGAACGTTCACTTTCACCATAGACACGGGCGACTTCAATAGGTCCGACACGATCTTCCTGGAGGTGAATCATGGGCCCACGGTGTTTCCATCCTGCTGCTGACCTGCAGAGGCACTCAATGCTATTAGCTCCCGCAATGTTCACAGGGAACCGAGCCGTGTTTACTCTCCCACGAGGTCCCCCTGATATCTTCAGATCGACGTCCTCTAAGAACTCCGGGAGGTCAAGGCTCTGTTCCTGGGGTGATGGGGCTATTGCCACTGTGCAGCTCCCAGGCATTGTAACCTGAAGGCTTGTGTTTCACTGAGGCCTAGGTTACATGAAAGCCTTAGTTACATAAGGCCTGGGTTTAATCAATGCCTGGGTTACATGAAGGCCTTAATTGCATAAGGCCTGGGTTTCATTAACTAGTGGATTACATGAAAGCCTTAGTTACATGAAGGCCTTAGTTACGTAAGGTCTGGGTTTCATTAATGCCTGGGTTACATGAAAGTATTAGATACATGCAGGCCTTAGATACATGCAGGCCTTAGATACATGCAGGCCTTAGATACATGCAGGCCTTAAATTACGTAAGGCCTGGGTTTAATTAACACCAGGGTAACATAAATTCCTGGCTTACATGAAGACCTTGGTTACATAAGGCCTGAGTTGAATTAAGGCCTGGGTTACATGAAAGCCTTAGTTACATAAGAACTGGGTTTAATTAATGCCTGGGTTACATTAAGGCCTGAGTTACATAAGGCCTGAGGTTAATTAGGGCATGGGTCAAATGAAAGCCTTAGGTACATAAGGCCTTAGTTTTTATTAAAGCCTGAGTTACATGAAGGCCCTAGTTACATAAGAACTAGGTTTCGTTAATACCTGGGTTACATGAAGGCCTCAGTTACATAACCCTTAGTTACATGAAGGCATTAATGATATATTCCGTGGAATTTTCCCAATTTGTGTTGTATTGCTTTAAGAGACACATCCGTATGTGTCACCGCCATCCCACCAACCCCACCCCACCACCATGAACTCCGCAGGCCACAGACCCCGAGTTCAACTCGACCGCCCATCCGAGTGTGACCTACCAGCAGGGTTACAGCACCATCAGCGCGTTCTTCTCGCCCAGCGACAGCTTCCTCCAGCTGGACCGCGTCGCTCACACGCTCGAGTGCGGCTCCTCCGTCTCTCTGCGCCTGCTTCTGGTGCTGAAAGAGAACAGGAGCAGCGCCGGTGACGGCCACGCGGGAGGAGTTGTGCGGCCCGTTATCAATGTTCTGGTGAGCGCCGTCGCTTCCGTCTCTCTGCCTGCGAATCTCATTTTTCACCGTCGTTATGGCGGAGGTCACTCGCGCGTACTAACCCACTCACCCACCCACACAGCGACTCAACCCTCTCACCAACCCACTTACTCAAACACACAGCGACTCACTCACTAACCCACTCACTCACTCACCCACACAGTAGCTCGCTTACTAACCCACTCACTCACCCACACAGTAGCTCGCTTACTAACCAACTCACTCACCCACACAGTAGCTCACTTACTAACCCACTCACCCACCCACACAGCGACCCAACCCACTCACCAACCCACTTACTCACCCACACAGCGACTCACTCACTAACCCACTCATTCAACCACACAGCGACTTAACTCACTAACCCACTCACTCACCCACACAGCGACTCACTCACTCACCCATGGACTCACTGACACGTGACCAATGGACGAGAATTTTCAAGACAGGTAGCTTTGTTATCAGGGGGCCAATTTGGACAAACGTTGAGCGGCACGCCACGGCCTTGTCATTTCGAATCACGTCCGGTGGGGATCTTTAACATCCGCCATGAACCGCGGGCCGCGTGGTATTCAACGGTCAATGCACCCACCACTGTCAAAATTAGGACGGCCACTGGATTCTTATGTCATCTTTAACTTGATGTCCTTCCACCACCGCCGCCTCGCACCTTCGATGAGCACGGTTGGCTACGTACAGTGCAAAAGATGTCTTCTTCTTGGTTCTTTCGGTAAAGTCACGTAGAAGGGAAATAATAAAATAATAAAAATAAAACATAATAAAATAATTCTCACGACGTTTCGGCCACAACGCAAGCGGCCGTCCTCAGGTGAAGAACAGGTCTGTCGGAAAGACAGCGTCCGAATGAACACCGCCATATACGCTGTCAAGCTTGGTGGTGTTTCATTCAGACGCTGTCTTTCCGACAGACCTGTTCTTCACCTGAGGACGGCTGCTTGCGTTGTGGCCGAAACGTCGTGAGAATTATTTTATTATGTTTTATTTTTTTTATTTTATTATTTCCCTTCTACGTGACTTTATCTAAAGAACCAAGAAGATGAATCCCTGCAGTCACGAAAGCTTTAAGTCGAAAGGTGCAAAAGATGCTCAACATACATACTCACCATACATACTCACATAGCATGGTTGCTTATGTACGGTGCGAAATAAGTTCTACACTCACACAGCACGGTTGGCTACGTACGGTGCAAAGGAAGTTCAACATACATATGTAATGATGCCTTGACACACTCCTCTTGAGATTGCACTTTATTGAAGATGCGTTCACTTAACATCAGGCGGAGATCCCACTGCAACGGCCCCTAGTCTCCCTTATAGATCAACATGAGGCAACACCCCCCTTCTCGATCATTCTTGCCGACTCTGGACGCTCTCTCTATCGGCAGACTCTACCGTCTGCTTCCATCACCTGACCACGCTCCCTCCTCGAACATTCCGGTAGCCACCGGTTCCTTCACACTCACAACTGATACCCCTGTCATTACCTCCCGTTGCCACCAGTCCATTCGCACTGCAGGCTGACTCCCCTGTCATTACCTCCCGTTGCCACCAGTCCATTCATACCGCAGGCTGACTCCCCTGTCATTACCTCCTGTGGCCACTAGTCCATTCGTACTGCAGTTGACTCTCCTGCCATTACCTCCCATGGCCACTAGTCCCCTCACACCACATTCAGGCACTATTGTCATTACACATGCATGGCACGGTTGGCTACGTACGGTGCAAAAGAAGTTCAACATACACACACAGCATTTATGTAAGATTTACATGAAGCGCCGAAATACAGGTGTGCTTTGAAAACCCATCTCTTTAAAATAAATAAATAGTTAAAATAGTAGTACAGTAGTATGCATTGAGGTGATATTGTTGGCATTGTTGTTTTTCTTGTTGTTCAGGTCATGTCAAGAGGAAATATCCTGCACACGGAGTCCTTCACCATGGACAACGTGTACCTGGGTACGATAATTATTGACACCACCTGCATTCTGATACACTGTGGATTACACAGGGAGGTGGCAAGGGTTAACAATGGCCATGTATGTGTATCTGTGTAAGGCTGTGTGTGTCTATATGTCTGTGTATTCCAAACTGGAGCTAGACATATGCGCATTGCGCAGGTACAAAAAATTCTCCACTTTCTTTCTCTCTCCACAACTCATGGGCGAGTTGAGGGGATTGAGTATTTTGATGGCGTAAAATACCCAGGCAGGTGCTTTGGTTTGATGGGGCTGATGGTGAATCCCAACCCTGTTAGTGAACCTGCCAGGGAGCATTCGACACTTCACGCAATAGCCTTGACGCGCATAGCGGTTGTTGTTGTTGGTGCGTGTGTACGTGCGTGTTTGTGTGTGTGTGTACGTGCATGCTTGTGTGCGCATACAGGCAAAGCGCATTCCCATCACTTTCAGCTCAAGGTTAAACACAGCTTCGCACCGACGGCCCGACTCCTCGCATGGATGGTCTTCAACAACGAGACGGTGGCTGACACGCTTGCCCTGCCCGTGCACAAGTGCTTCCCCAACAAGGTACGCCACAATGGCGGCCACGGTGGCGAGGAGATGTTGACCACCTCGCCTGGTATGCAGGAGGTCATGGGTTCGATCCCGACCCCGACGATGCCTGCTGCTGTATGCTGGGAGTCCGCGTGTCTCTCTCGCATCATTAACATGGTGGCTAGCAGATGTTGACCACCTCGCCTGGTATGCAGGAGGTTGTGGGTCACATGGCATTACCTCCCATGGCATAATTAAGGCCTTAAACCCAGGCCTTCGTTACATGAAGGCCTGGGTTTAATTAAGGGCTGGGTTACATGAAGGCCTTAATTATATAAGGCCTGGGTTACATGTAGGCTTTAATTACATACGGCCTGGGTTTATTAAAGCCTGGGTTACATGAAGACATTAGTTACACGAAGGCCTTAATCACATAAGGCCTGGGTTTCATTAAGGTCTGAGTTACATCAAGGCCTTAGTTACATGAAAGCCTTAGTTACATAAGGCCCGGGTTGCATGAAGGTCTGGTTTTCATTAAGGACTGGGTTAAATAAAGGCCTGAGTTACATGACGCCTGGGGTATATGTAGGGTTTGTGTCTCTCTCACCGTGGTCGCGTGAATTTTTCTACGGGCTCCTCCGTTTTTTTCCCCCTCCACATTCAAAAAGTAACGTCATGCGTTTAGAAGCAGCTGCCGTAACATTTGCACTTGGTGACAATAAGCCGCCAACTTCGCTGAAGCTATCATTTGTGATAGCTTCAACCGTCGCTTCTGAAAAAAAGGCTCAATGGCAGCTCAGTAGTTGGAGACCTCCACCCGGTAGACAGAGTCGACCCGGTTTCCGACGTGACTTTAGCTCGTGCTAGTCTGCTCAGAGTGACTCTTGAGTGGACGATGTTTAGCGCTTCATAACCCGAGCTCGGCACGGCCGATGAAAGGTCGGCACAACGCATCGGGCACAAGTGACGTTTCTACTCTAGCCTGTGGGGAGATTCCAGGAACGCTTTGCGATGTCGTGAAACTCAACAGTTTCTATTTAGCCAGGTATGAAGCCCCACTGCATCTATGTATAACATACCTGTCAACCCAAACGGTTCACCCCGTATTCTTGTACAGGGAATTGAGTTTTCAGGTCTATATGGCGTAAAGCCGTTTCAATACGGGCACTATATTTTATAATTGTTTTTTTACCCTTTTATCTGGCAACAAAACTGACACCTTTTTACAAGGAGTCATGTTTGCATAGACCGCAAAACCTGCAGTCATAATACAAACAAAAGACATAACTCTGATAATGTGCACTGTCCTTGAAGTTGATTGGTCCACACCCGAGACAGCTTTCCTTAGAGCCTAGTCTCACATGGGTTGGACCAGATGACGCTGGCAAATGAGGTTCCCAAAGTGTAGACACTATATTTTAGTTTGTCTGCTTATGTTCGTCCCTTGGGATGGGACTTTGTAGGCTAAACGTTGATATTTATACGGGCACAGGGTGATCAATAATGTCTGAATTGGTCTTTAACAAGGTAGGGCACTGATCAGGGGTTGGCAGGTATGTAGTAGTGTAGTGTATAGTAGTGTAGAGTGTATTGTGTATGGTAGTCTGAATTGGTGCCGTGCCGGCCTTCATCAGTGCTCGCGAACAGCACTTGCCCCTACAGTCTGTTAAGGCTATACGGGGGGGGAGATCTTTGTCTTTGTGTGTGTGCGCGCATGTGCATGCATGTGCGTGCGTGTGCGTGTGCATGCGTGCGTGTGTGCGTGTGCGTGCGTGTGTGTGTGCGCGTGCGCAGGTGTCTGTGGGATTTGAGCACGAGCAGGAACTTCCGGGAGCCATGTCCACTCTGTCGATCCGTGCGTCTCCCGGTTCTCTGTGCGCGCTGCGCGTCGTCGACAAGAGCGTCCTCCTCCTCAAGCCCGAAGCTCAGCTGTCGGCCGAGTCGGTAAGGGGGGCAACACTAACAACCATAATAATAACAACAATAACAACAACAATAGCAACAATAACAACAATAATTATAAAACAACAACAAAAACTAAAATTATAATAACAACAACAATAACAATAATTATAAAATAACAATAATAACAACAATAACAGCAATAATAACAACAACAATAACAACAACAAGAACGACAATAAAATAAGCAACAATAACAGCACTAATTAAGCAATAGTAATGTAAATTTCGATTTAAAGCTTTCGTGACTGCAGGGATTCATCTTCTTGGTTCTTTCGGTAAAGTCACGTAGAAGGGAAATAATAAAATAATAAAAAACAATATTAATAATAAATATTAATAAATAATATCTAATACTAATAAAATAAGAATAATGTTTTTTTATGTTTTATTTATTTTATTTTATTATTTCCCTTCTACGTGACTTTACCGAAAGAACCAAGAAGATGAATAGTAATGTAGTGAGTCCAACTGAGCCACAGAACTCTCAGCACAACACACTCCAGGCCATTAACACAACAAACTCTCGTGGTGGTGACCGCCCAACTAACCACGCTACGGCGGAACTAGACACGTTTCCACTATCCCGGTCCGGACCACAAGCTGGGTCCCGGACCCCGTGGCTGGAGGCTTCTTCAAGCTTGACGTGGATCTCCTGCCTCTCCAACAGTAATAACCCCGAGCCTCTCACTGGGCCCCCCTTATATTGGGCCATGCTAGGAGTTGGCTCCGCCTCTCGCCCCACCCACCTTCTCGATCTCTCACCCCCTTGCCCGAAGGCTCTTGAGAGTTCTTCTCGGACCATGTGACCACCCGTTGGCCCCCTCTACCGGTGGCCCCCCTCCAGTGTCATCCGGTCACGTGTCCCCAGGTCAGCCAGAGTATCATCTCCCCAACGTAACCCCTGCTGGCTGACACTCTCTCGCTTTCTCAACGGGGGCCCGCACCGCACGCTGTGCGTGGTGCCACCGCGCTGAACCAGCGCTCACCCAAGCCCCCACTAGGGCTGGTACTACACCCGTGTCCGGGGTGTACACACAACAGTCCACATCACGCCATGGCCTCGCAAGCCCGGTACCACACGGTGACATTCCCAGTCACTACATCACCCCCCCCCCCTCCATAACACTCAGTCGTCCCAGCTGTCAAATTCCCCTTAATGAAGCAACACCGAAATATCTATACAACATAACGCACGTGTGCTCCATATAACTGTAGTGGGTTCGAATTAGGTGCACACACACACAGCTTGGAGGCAACACTATTTATTAACGGTAAGTAATATAACACTATACATGAGGTGGTGACCACCTTCCTCAACTCACTAACACTCTGGAACACGACACAGACTGGACCAGGCAGGCTGCGGACTGCCTGGTCCAGGACGACGACCCGGGACTTGAGGACCGATGATGTCGTCTTCACTTCGGAGTTCAACAGCCCCGCTCTGCATCCACACCCCGCTTATATCCGCTCCGGCGTGGCCGGCTCCACCCCCTTCCCAGGCCACGCCTCCCTGCCCAGGCCACGCCTCCCTTCTTCCACCTCACGGGAAGGTCTGGGTCCCTCCACCACGTGACCCCCCAGGCACCCCCTTGGGGCCCCCAGCCCTCGTACGGGCCGACACAGTAGTGACGTCCTACGTCACTACATACCCAATACATACCCTAACCCACCTGTACAATTATACACTGGCGAACAATTAAAATAATGCACAGCAACAACAATAACAATCGCGACATGCAGGGCCCCCGCAATCAACATCTCCCACCCACGACGTGTAACAACGCTCGTGAGCCCAATGGCGAGCAGGATCCGCCAATTACTCGCCATGACTCACGCGAGCGCGACAAATCACAGACGGCATGGGAGTGTGCAACGTGCGGGGATTATGCAACCCGAGTCTTTGAGCGAGTCCGCGACGCCGGGCCTCCAGGAGGGTTGGGCTCTTCCGCCCTGGACGACCCGGGGGAAATGAGCAATCGATCGGACGAAGCCGGCTCCTCACGAAGAGCAGTAGGCCGGACCATCCGAAAATCCACAGCCGGCGCACGTGAGGCCGACACGAGCCACCGCGTGCAAGGCATCAATTGCGCAGCGCCTGTGGACGGGACAGAAACACTCTCCTGAGGTCCGGCGTCAGCAGACGCACGCCCCAGCCCGTTGGGCACACCCGACACTCGGCCCCTGCGATATGGAGATGAAACAAATTCACATGGCGCAATAAACGGCTTCAGACGAGAGGGGTGAACAAACCAACACCTAAATTTCGATTTAAAGCTTTCGTGACTGCAGGGATTCATCTTCTTGGTTCTTTCGGTAAAGTCACGTAGAAGGGAAGTAATAAAATAATAAAAATAAAACATAATAAAACAATTCTCACGACGTTTCGGCCACAACGCAAGCAGCCGTCCTCAGGTGAAAACCAGGTCCGTCGAGGCGACAGAGTCTGAATGAAACAGCACACGGGCTTGGAGCATATATATAAGCTGGGCGCATTGACAAAGGAATTTGCATATCAACAGGAATTTAGCATATTTATGGGAAATGCAGGAATGTGATTAGTACTGCATATGCATGTGCATTATGCAGGATTAACAGCATCAAAGGGAGCTGCAGTTACTGCTGCTGCAGTAGTTGCTGCTGCTGCTGCAGTTTCTGCTGCTGCTGCAGTTGCTGCTGCTGCTGCAGTTTCTGCTGCTGCTGCAGTTGCTGCTGCTGCTGCAGTTTCTGCTGCTGCTGCAGTTGCTGCTGTTACCAACACATTGTGGACGCACAACCCGAACAACATCTACCGGCACCCTCCAGGGTTGCGACAATTTAGGGGATCTGCCCATGGGGACCTGTGGACCAATCGCAGAGGGAAATACGAGCCCTCTTCGGGCTCTAAGAAACGCTGTCTCGGGTGTGGACCAATCAACTACAAGGACAGTGCATATCATTATCATCATCAGAGTTGTTTATTTTCGTTTGCATTTTGACTGCTTGTGTTGTGGTTATTGCAAACATGATGCCTTGTATAAAGGTGTCAGTTTTGTACCATTTGAAAGGGTGAATCCCTATTACTAAAAACCTATTTTCCCGTGGGTCTGTGTCGAGGAGGCGCTTTACCCCCTGGCTCTGTCAGGAGAAGGCGGTTGTACAGCAGCAGAGTGTGCGGACTAATCTCTATCTGTTCAATCTCACTCCCACGCGAATCGTAGACACGATGTCAATAAATTGGCTGTAAACATCTTACAAATATACAAACACAGACATAATTTCAACCGTGATGATGGGTACAAACTTAGTAATCATTGGAAAGATGTTATTAACCACGCAAAAAAGACTTGATTACACTTTTTTGAACCATCTTATCTGACAGGCACTAGTCTACTTTACTTTATCGAGTGTTAACATCCCCAGTGTTTAACAGTAATCTCTTCATTGTTTAGCCAGCATTGGTATAAACATACGCATTTTATTTTCTTTTCTATCATGTGTATCAGACCTCCCCCCTCCCCCCTCTCTGCCCAATGCGTTGGCGTGGGCAGCAGTGTGTCGCTTGCGCACAATAGCTTCCACGCCGTCGCCCACCCCCCTTTTTTGGCCCCTCTCTCCCGATACTTTCCATTCATTGGCTACCACATTCTGATGAGCCCCCCCCTCTCCTCCCCCCCTCAACTCGCTTTTAAGGGATTACATCTTGAATCATTGCCTCACTTGATGCAGCTGATCTGGCTGTGACTGTCCCACCTGATGACGGAGACTTGTGTTGCCTCCGAAACGTCGTGATCTTTATTTTTTATTTTATTATTTTTATTAATTTTGATGTTTTACCTACGTGACTTTACCGAAAACACCTAAGAATATCTTATGGGAACAAAACAAAAAAAGAAAGTCAACTCTGTCTTCTCGCCGTATCTCTGTCTGCTCTCGCGGCGATTTTTCCCGACAGATTTTCCAAAGGCTTCAGGTGCAGGACCTCACTTACTACGACTACGGAATCGAGCGGTGGGACTGCAGCCCGGAACACTATCGACGGCGCAAACGATCGTACGGTGTATGGATGGATGATTTCCAAAATAGCGTGCATCGGCTGTTCAAGGTGTGTGCTCCACAACGCCCACAACACCACCACCAACAAGAACAATACTACAGCGTGACCACCAGTAACATCATAACCACCACCAACATCAGAATCACCATTAATCATCATCACCACCACCATTATCATCATCTCCACCACCACCACTATCATGATCTCGAAAACTACCACCATCTCCATCACCACCACTATCTTCATCTCTACCACCACCACAATCCTTATCTCCACCACCAGCGCCGATTCCTGAGTGTACCAGGAGCAGGTGGTACTGCAAAGTGTGTGTGTTGTGTCACTGTGTGTGTGTCACTGTGTGTTTGTCACTGTGTGTGTGTCACTGGGTGTGTGTGTGTCACTGTGTGTGTCTGACTGTATTGTAATGGTTAGCGCACTGCACTATGAACCCAGCAACTCGGGTTCGATTCCCACTCATGGTCAACACCAGTGACGATTATCTGAACCGTTCCTGGGCCTCCCCTAAGTCGACTCAGCCTCAAATGAGTACTTTGTGTGGCGTGTAAACATCGCCACTGGGGAAACAAAGGCGGTCAGGCGTGGTGCTGGTCACTCACCCCCTCGTGTACCGTTCCGGCCTTCATAGGTGCTCGCTAACAGCACTTGCCCCTACAGACTGTTAAGGCTATACGGGGGATTTTTACTTTTTGTGTCTGGCTGAGGTGCCATCTGTTGAGGAAGTACTAAAGGCGACCCAGAGTCTGGGACCAGGAAAAGCATCGGACAGAGATGATCTCCCAAGCGAATTGCTAAAGGAGGATGGCGTTTGTGCACAGACTGCCCTACATGACATCATAACAACAGTCTGGACCACTGGACGGGTTCTGCAGGATTGGAAGGATGCCCTGGTGGTCCCCCTCTTTAAGAAAGGGGACCCCACAGACTGTAACAACTACAGGGACATCTCACTCCTCAGTGTACCCAGAACGGTCCTGGCAAGAATTATCCAACATCGCCTTGCCAGGCACGCTGAGGAGAGGCTTGTGGAGCCCCAATGCGGTTCCAGGTAAGGGCGGTCCTGCACAGATGCCATATTTTCTGTCCATTTGCTACAGCAGAGGTGTAGGAAATTCCAACAAGACCTACATGCTTTATTGACCTGGTCAAGGCCTATGATACCATCAGTAGGCCTGAGATCTGGTTTGTTCTTCGTGCTTTCAAAGTCCCTGATCTTCTGCTCACAATCATTAAGGACTTCGTGATGGTGAAGCAGGCACGGGTAAAACTACGTGGCCGGGAGTTGGAGCCATTCCCTCTTCACCTTGGGGTGCGACAGGGATGTCCTCTGGCTCCCACATTATTTAACATCTATTTTGACAACGTAGTTCGTGAAGCGTTCGATGGCTGTACCGGAGGAATTTCCATCTGGTACAGATACAATGGGAGGCTGATCGATGCCTGAGTGCAATCAAGGGATGGCTCCCTATTGGTCAACCATTGTATGAATGCTGATGACCTGGTAATTGTTGCTGACTCAGAGGAGGATTTAGAGGCACAGCTGCTGAACCTGGAGCGTGCCACTAAAAAGTGAGGCCTTACCATTAGCCCCACCAAAACTAAGCTCCTGCCTTGGTATTTTGTACCATCGGACACTCCACACCCACAACTCCCAATTGGTAATGGGGCAGTTGTGGAGAAAGTGCAGAGTTTCCCATACCTGGGAAGTGTGCTCATGACCGGCTCACTCCGAATCAGTCGAGTGGCATTATCCTTTCACCGGCTGCCGAACGCTGTGTGGAAGCTAACGGGTCCGTCGCTCCACACGAAGCGTCAGGTCTTCTCGGCCACAGTCATCCCCTCCCTTATCTACGCTTGTGAAACGTGGACCCCCCTAACGGGACATCTTTGCTGGTTAGAAACATTTAGGAGCTCACAAATCCTTGAAAGATCTGGACAAAGTCCCTTCAGCGAACTCCTCAGGCAGGCAAGGTTGCATTGGCTGGGTCATGTAGCCCGCATGCCCAGCCACCGCATGCCTAAACAGCTTTTGTTCAGCTGGAGAGGGCTAAATGGGCACGGCATTTACTAGAGAGGAAATGGTGTAATGTGGTATAAGTGGATGTAGAGCTGTGTGGACTTGCCGATGACTAGTATAAGCAGTGTCAAGATCGGCCTCAGTGGAGGAGGCTCGTGAAGGCCGCTACTGGGCAGGTGGAGGCAGTCACCCTCCAGCAACCACGGAGAGCAGTGGAGCGATGCTCACAACAACCGAACGGAGCGCCGGGTGGCTAGAGTACAGCAACTTGGCACAGTAGGGGGCACAGGTGGTGCATCGGCCAGTCATCTCAGTCAGTCGACTGATAATATTAATGATTATAATTACCATCACCACCTTTATTTTCTTCAACGCACAGGGCATGGGCCTGGTGGTTCTGACCGACACAACCGTGAAGAGGTCGGTGGATTGCCATCAGCTGATGCACCATCGACATCGCATCGCCTATTCCATGGAAACTGTCGCAAGCCCAGGTCTGAGGTTCAGTGATCGTGGAAATATTAGTCCCGTGGGGCAAGGTACCAATCTCAGATGTGCATCACTGCCACCACCACTATCAATGTCTCTAACACCACTATCTCCACCACCACTATAACCACCACCACTATAACTGTCTCCACCACCACCACTATCACCGCTATCACAACTATCACCACCATTATCACCACTATCACCATCACCACTACCACCACGACCACTAATCTCCGCCACCACCATGTTGTATTTATTGTTATTAAAATACATATTAAGTAAGAAATATGATTTTAAAAAATGCTAAAATAATAATAAAAAATGTGAAGATTACAACCAAAAATATGTTCATATATGTAAATAAGTGCGATTAACAACAAATGTGTGTTAAGTGTAATTAATTGCACGTGTCTTAACAAAAAAATTACGTGTGTGTGTATGTGATTATGTGTGTGTGATTATGTGTGTTATGTGTTGTGGCCGAAACGTCGTGAGAATTATTTTATTATGTTTTATTTTTATTATTTTATTACTTCCCTTCTACGTGATGACTTTACCGAAAGAACCAAGAAGATGAATCCCTGCAGTCACGAAAGCTTTTAATCGAAACTTATGTCACTTGTGTTAAACTGCACAGGCGGAGCGATGTTCAAGACTGTGAAGGAGACCGTTAGAGAATATTTCCCGGAAACGTGGATCTGGGATCTCTACCCAGTCAGGTGAGACCAGGATCACCACCACCACCACCATCATCGCCAACACCACCACCACCACCATCGCCGCCACCATCACCACCACCAACCACCATCTCCAACACCACCACCACCATCATCGCCAACACCACCACCACCATCGCCGCCACCATCACAACCACCAACCACCATCTCCAACACCACCACCACCACCATCGCCGCCGCCACCGCCACCACCGCCACCAACATCGCCGCCACCACCGCCACCACCACTAACCACCATCGCCAACACCACCACCACCACCACCATCGCCGCCACCACCACCACCATCAACCACCATCGCCACCAATGACACCACCATCACCACCAATGCCACCTCCACCAACCACCATCAACACCAATGCCACTTCCACCAACCACCATCGCCAACACCACCACCACCATCGCCGCCACCACCACCGCCACCACCACCAACCACCATCGCCAACACCACCACCACCATCGCCGCCGCCACCGCCGCCACCGCCACCAACACCAACCACCATCGCCAACACCACCACCATCGCCGCCACCATCACCACCATCAACCACCATTGCCACCAATGACGCCACCAATGACACCACCATCACCACCAACGCCACCTCCACCAACCACCATCGCCACCACCACCACCGCCACCATCTCCACCAATGACACCACCATTGCCACCAATGACACCACCATCACCACCAACGCCACCTCCACCAACCACCATCGCCACCACCACCACCGCCACCATCTCCACCAATGACACCACCATTGCCACCAATGACACCACCATCACCACCAATGCCACCTCCACCAACCACCATCAACACCAATGCCACCTCCACCAACCACCATCGCCGCCACCACCACCGCCACCACCACCAACCACCATCGCCAACACCACCACCACCATTGCCGCCGCCACCGCCGCCACCGCCACCAACACCAACCACCATCGCCAACACCACCACCATCGCCGCCACCATCACCACCATCAACCACCATTGCCACCAATGACGCCACCAATGACACCACCATCACCACCATCGCCACCTCCACCACCACATCCGCCATCACCACCAACGCCACCATCTCCACCAATGACACCACCATTTCCACCAATGACACCACCATCACCACCAACGCCACCTCCACCAACCACCATCGCCACCACCACCATCGCCACCATCTCCACCAATGACACCACCATTGCCACCAATGACACCACCATCACCACCACCACCATCGCCACCATCTCCACCAATGACACCACCATTGCCACCAATGACACCACCATCGCCACCACCACCATCGCCACCATCTCCACCAATGACACCACCATTGCCACCAATGACACCACCATCACCACCACCACCATCGCCACCATCTCCACCAATGACACCACCATCTCCACCAATGACACCACCATTGCCACCAATGACACCACCATCACCACCAACGCCACCTCCACCAACCACCATCGCCACCACCACCATCGCCACCATCTCCACCAATGACACCACCATTGCCACCAATGACACCACCATCACCACCACCACCATCGCCACCATCTCCACCAATGACACCACCATTGCCACCAATGACACCACCATCACCACCACCACCATCGCCACCATCTCCACCAATGACACCACCATTGCCACCAATGACACCACCATCGCCACCACCACCATCGCCACCATCTCCACCAATGACACCACCATTGCCACCAATGACACCACCATCACCACCACCACCATCGCCACCATCTCCACCAATGACACCACCATCTCCACCAATGACACCACCATTGCCACCAATGACACCACCATTACCACCAACGCCACCTCCACCAACCACCATCGCCACCACCACCATCGCCACCATCTCCACCAATGACACCACCATTGCCACCAATGACACCACCATCACCACCACCACCATCGCCACCATCTCCACCAATGACACCACCATTGCCACCAATGACACCACCATTGCCACCAATGACACCACCATCACCACCACCACCATCGCCACCAATCTCCACCAATGACACCACCATTGCCACCAATGACACCACCATTGCCACCAATGACACCACCATCACCACCACCACCATCGCCACCATCTCCACCAATGACACCACCATTGCCACCAATGACACCACCATCGCCACCACCACCATCGCCACCATCTCCACCAATGACACCACCATTGCCACCAATGACACCACCATCACCACCACCACCATCGCCACCATCTCCACCAATGACACCACCATCTCCACCAATGACACCACCATTGCCACCAATGACACCACCATCACCACCAACGCCACCTCCACCAACCACCATCGCCACCACCACCATCGCCACCATCTCCACCAATGACACCACCATTGCCACCAATGACACCACCATCACCACCACCACCATCGCCACCATCTCCACCAATGACACCACCATTGCCACCAATGACACCACCATCGCCACCACCACCATCGCCACCATCTCCACCAATGACACCACCATTGCCACCAATGACACCACCATCACCACCACCACCATCGCCACCATCTACACCAATGACACCACCATCTCCACCAATGACACCACCATTGCCACCAATGACACCACCATCACCACCAACGCCACCTCCACCAACCACCATCGCCACCACCACCATCGCCACCATCTCCACCAATGACACCACCATTGCCACCAATGACACCACCATCACCACCACCACCATCGCCACCATCTCCACCAATGACACCACCATTGCCACCAATGACACCACCATTGCCACCAATGACACCACCATCACCACCACCACCATCGCCACCATCTCCACCAATGACACCACCATTGCCACCAATGACACCACCATCGCCACCACCACCATCGCCACCATCTCCACCAATGACACCACCATTGCCACCAATGACACCACCATCACCACCACCACCATCGCCACCATCTCCACCAATGACACCACCATTGCCACCAATGACACCACCATTATAACCAATGACACCACCATCACCACCACCACCATCGCCACCATCTCCACCAATGACACCACCATTGCCACCAATGACACCACCATTGCCACCAATGACACCACCATCACCACCACCACCATCGCCACCATCTCCACCAATGACACCACCATTGCCACCAATGACACCACCATTGCCACCAATGACACCACCATCACCACCACCACCATCGCCACCATCTCCACCAATGACACCACCATTGCCACCAATGACACCACCATTGCCACCAATGACACCACCATCACCACCACCACCATCGCCACCAACTCCACCAATGACACCACCATTGCCACCAATGACACCACCATCGCCACCAATGACACCACCATCGCCACCACCACCATCGCCACCATCTCCACCAATGACACCACCATTGCCACCAATGACACCACCATCACCACCACCACCATCGCCACCATCTCCACCAATGACACCACCATTGCCACCAATGACACCACCATTGCCACCAATGACACCACCATCACCACCACCACCATCGCCACCATCTCCACCAATGACACCACCATTGCCACCAATGACACCACCATTGCCACCAATGACACCACCATCACCACCACCACCATCGCCACCATCTCCACCAATGACACCACCATTGCCACCAATGACACCACCATTGCCACCAATGACACCACCATCACCACCACCACCATCGCCACCATCTCCACCAATGACACCACCATTGCCACCAATGACACCACCATTGCCACCAATGACACCACCATCACCACCACCACCATCGCCACCATCTCCACCAATGACACCACCATTGCCACCAATGACACCACCATTGCCACCAATGACACCACCATCACCACCACCACCATCGCCACCATCTCCACCAATGACACCACCATTGCCACCAATGACACCACCATCACCACCACCACCATCGCCACCATCTCCACCAATGACACCACCATTGCCACCAATGACACCACCATTGCCACCAATGACACCACCATCGCCACCACCACCACCTCCACCAACCACCATCGCCACCACCACCATCGCCACCATCTCCACCAATGACACCACCATTGCCACCAATGACACCACCATCACCACCAACGCCACCTCCACCAACCACCATCGCAACCACTGCCACCACCGCCACCACTACCATCGCTACCACCACCATCACCACCACTACCACCACCACTACCATCACCACCACTACCACCACCATTAGCATTGTGACCACCACCATCGCCACCACCAATA
This sequence comes from Lethenteron reissneri, assembly GCF_015708825.2. NCBI lineage: Eukaryota > Metazoa > Chordata > Hyperoartia > Petromyzontiformes > Petromyzontidae > Lethenteron > Lethenteron reissneri. Next base: position 2,273,987 of record NC_083848.1, read on the forward strand.
CCATCGCTACCACCACCATCACCACCACTACCACCGCTACCACCACTACCACCACCGCCACCACTACCATCGCTACCACCACCATCACCACCACTACCACCACCACTACCATCACCACCACTACCACCACCATTAGCATTGTGACCACCACCATCGCCACCACCAATACCATCGCTACCACCACCATCACCACCACTACCACCGCTACCACCACTACCACCACCGCCACCATCGCCGCCACCAGACCAGGTTCCGCCACTCGCTGGCCCCGCCAACCCTCACCGCCTCCGCTTTGACGAGCGCTCGGTGTAGTGACACCAAGACACGGCAGTCTTCAGCAGGAGGCAGGGGTCATGATTATCCTGGAGGCCCACTCACTCACCCATCCACTCACCCACTCACCCACTCACTCACCCACTCACTCACCTACTCACTCACCCACTCACTCACCCACTCACTCACCTACCCACTCACTCACTCGCCCATCCACTCACTCACTCACTCACCTACTCACCTACTCACTCACCCACTCACTCACTCACCTACCTACCCACCCACCCACTCACTCACTCATGCACCCACTCACTCACTCACCCACTCACTCACCCACTCACTCACTCATTCACCCACTCACTCACTCACTCACCCATCCACTCACTCACCTACCCACCCACTCACTCATTCACCCACTCACTGACTCATTCATCCACTCACTCAGCCAAGCCCCCACTCTCTCATTCACCCACCCAATCTCTGGCCAGGAGCTTTGCCCCCAGCTGATGGTTAACTGACCAAGCCTCCCCCGAGTCTCCGAACACCTCGTATTAATGTCACCATCACCCCCCCCCCTGCCATCTTAACGCTGCCACCCTCCGCCCCCCCTCTCGCCCCGCCCCCCCAAGTGAGTCTGGCTTGGAGCAGGTGGCGGTAAAGGTGCCAGACTCCATCACCGAGTGGAAGGCCTCGGCATTCTGCTCGTCGCCGGCGGGCTTCGGCCTCTCCGAGGTCTCCTCGCTCCGAGTCTTCACCCCGTTCTTCGTCGAACCCGTGCTGCCCTACTCCGTGGTGCGCGGCGAGACCTTCCCGCTCGCCATCAGCGTCCACAACTACTTGCACAGCTGCCTCAAGGTGACCGGCACCTCTCCTGGTGGTGGTGGTGGTGATTTTCCACTCCGGTGCTGGGTGTCCATCTAGAACCCCCATTCAAACGCACAGTGGCCTGGTCTCAGCTTGCCGATGAAAGTTGCAAGCGAGAAATTCATCATCGTGAGGCCTGAGATCTGGTTTGTTCTTCGTGCTTTCAGAGTCCCTGATCCTCTGCTCACGATCATTAAGGACCTTCATGATGGTGATAATAACAGTCTGGACCACTGGACGGGTTCCGCAGGATTGGAAGGATGCCCTGGTGGTCCCCCTCTTTAAGAAGGGGGACCCCACAGACTGTAACAACTACAGTGGAATCTCACTCCTCAGTGTGCCGGGAAAGGTCCTGGCAAGGATTATTCAACATCGCCTTGCTAGGCACGCTGAGGAGAGGCTTGTGGAGCCCCAGTGCGGTTCCAGGAAAGGGCGGTCCTGCACAGATGCCATATTTTCTGTCCATTTGCTACAGCAGAGGTGTAGGAAATTCCAACAAGACCTACATCTCTGCTTTATTGACCTGGTCAAGGCCTATGATACCATCAGTAGGCCTGAGATCTGGTTTGTTCTTCGTGCTTTCAGAGTCCCTGATCCTCTGCTCACGATCGTTAAGGACCTTCATGATGGTGAGCGGGCCCGGGTAAAACTACGTGGCCGGGAGTCAGAGCCATTCCCTGTACACTTTGGGGTGCGACAGGGATGTGAACTGGCTCCAACATTAATTAGCATCTATTTTGACCACGTAGTTCACGAAGCCTTCAATAGCTGTATCTGAGGAATTTCCATCTGGTACAGATACAATGGAAGGCTGATCAAGAGATGGCTCCCTATTGCTCAACCACGTCATGTATGCCGAATGATCTGGTAATTGCCTCTTACTCAGAGGAGGAGTTGGAGGCGCTGCTGCTGAACCTGGAGCTTGCCACCTAAGAGGTGGGGCCTTACCATCGGCCCCACCAAAACGAAGCATCTGCCTGGGTATTTTGTACCATCGGACACATCACCCCCACAACTCCCAATTGGTGATGGGGCAGTTGTGGAGAGAGTGGAGAGTTTCCAATACCTTGGCAGTGTGCTCATGACCGGCTCCAGTTTAACAACAGAGGTCTCACTCCGAATCAGTTGAGCGGCATTCATCTTTTCATCGGTTGCGTAAGCGCTGTGTGGAAGCTACCTGGTCTCTCGATCCACACGAAGCTTCAGGGCTTCTCAGCCACAGTCATTCCCTCCCTTTTCTACGCTTGCGAAACGTGGACCCCCCTAATGGAACATCTTCGCCGGTTAGAAATGTTTAGGCTGGCCTGCCTCCGATCCATCCTGGGTTTAACCTGCAGGCTGGATTGTGTAAGGAGCTCACAAATCCTTGAAAGATCTGGACAAAGTCCCATCGGTGAGCTCCTCCGGCAGGCAAGGCTGCGTTGGCTGGGTCATGTAGCCCGCATGCCCAGCCACCGTATGCCTAAACATCTTTTGTTCGGCCAAATCGAGGTGGCACGGGCTAGAGAAAAGATGGAGTGATGTGGTACAGGAGGATATGGAGCTGAGTGGACTTTGTTGATGACTAGTACCAGCGGTGTCAAGATTGGCATATGTGTAGGACGCTCGTGAAGGATGCTACTGGGCAGTTTGAGGCAGTCGCCCTCCAACAACAACGGAGAGTGGAGGAGCAACGCTCACAACAATGAGCGGAGCGCCGGGTGGCTAAAGCACAGCAATTTGGCAGAGTAGGAGACACAGGTGGTGCATCAGCCAGTCGTCTCAGTCAGTTGGCCCGTGGCATCTGGGTCTGCCCCGTGACCTCCTGCCAGCGGGCATTCGACACTTCACGTGGCCTCAAGGTGCACATAGCCTGGCACAAGCGTCGTGGTGACGTGACCGCTACTTAGTGGCGAATGGCGGTTGTTGTTGTTGGTGATGGAGATGATGATGGTGGAGGTGGTGGCGGAGGTGGTGGGTGGAGGTGGTGATGGAGACAGTGAAATTGGTGATGGTGGAGGTGGTGATGCTGGCGGTGGCGGTGATGTTGGTGTATTTGGATTCTCAACCAACATCGGTTGAGGTCGAGGTACACCGATTGTTTTCTTGCACATGACGACGTTGACCAATTTCTCTTGTAGCCCCGCTCACCACCACCCCCACGTTCCATTCCCTGGTTACCACATTCAGATAAGCCCCTCCCCCCTTAACTTGTATTTAAGGGCTGGTCTTTTGGAATTTGTCCTCACTTGATGCAGTAATTTTAGCTGCGACGGTCCCACCTGATGACAGAGACTCGTGTTGCCTCCGAAACGTCGTCGTGATTTATTATTTTATTTCCATTATTACTTTTATGAACTTTTAATTTTTTTTACCTACGTGACCTTAGCGAAAAAAGCTAAGAGTAGGCGGGGATGTTGTTGCTGCTACAGATCGAGGTGACGCTGCTGGACTCGGAGCACTTTGCGGTGGCCGCGGGAGGCCCCCGTGGCGCCGCGAGCTGCGTGTGCCCCGACAGGAAGGGCCTCTTCAGCTTCCTCATCGAGCCGCTCGCCCTGGGTGAGGCCCCAACTCGCACACTCCACCCCTACCACGACTACTACCACTACCACTACTCCTATCTCTACCACTACTCCTATCTCTACCACTACCACTACTCCTATCACTACCTCTACCACTACTCCTACCTCTACTCCTATCTCTACCACTACTCCTACCACTACCCCTACCACGACTCCTACCTCTACCACTACTCCTACCTCTACCACTACCTCTACCACTACCCCTACCACTACCTCTACCTTCTACTCCTAGCCTTCCCACTACCACTACTCCTACCACTACCCTGGGTGAGCCCCCAACTCGCACACTCGACCTCTACCACTACCTCTACCACTACCTCTACCCTGGGTGAGCCCCCAACTCGCACACTCTACCACTACCTCTACCACTACCTCTACTCCTACCTCTACCACTACCTCTACTCCTACCTCTACCACTACCACTACCTCTACCACTACCTCTACCACTACCTCTACCACTACCTCTACCACTACCTCTACTACTACCTCTACTACTACCTCTACCACTACCTCTACTCCTACCTCTACCACTACCTCTACCACTACCTCTACTCCTACCTCTACCACTACCTCTACTCCTACCTCTACCACTACCACTACCTCTACCACTACCACTACCTCTACCACTACCACTACCTCTACCACTACCTCTACCACTACCTCTACCACTACCTCTACCACTACCTCTACCACTACCTCTACCACTACCTCTACTCCTACCTCTACCACTACCTCTACCACTACCACTACCTCTACTACTACCTCTACCACTACCTCTACCTCTACCACTACCTCTACTCCTACCTCTACCACTACCACTACCTCTACCACTACCTCTACTACTACCTCTACTACTACCTCTACCACTACCTCTACTCCTACCTCTACCACTACCTCTACTCCTACCTCTACCACTACCTCTACCACTACCTCTACCACTACCTCTACCTCTACCACTACCTCTACCACTACCTCTACCACTACTTCTACCTCTACCACTACCTCTACCACTACCCTGGGTGAGGCCCCAACTCGCACACTCGACCCCTACCCCTACGACGACTCCTACCACTACTCATTCCTCTACCACTACCACGACACCTACCACTACCTCTACCCCTACCACTACCACTTCTCCTACCACTACCACTACTCCTACCACTACCACTACCTCTACTCCTAACTCTACCCCTACCACTACCCCAACCACTACCCCTGCCACTACCACTACCTCTACTCCTAACTCTACCCCTACCACTACCACGACTCCTACCACTACCACTACCTCTACTCCTAACTCTACCCCTACCACTACCCTAGGTGAGCCCCCAACCCTCCACCTCTACTCCTTGCTGGAGTATCGATGGAGTCAGTGGCACTGAGTTGAGCTCCCTCCCTCTCCTCCCTCCCTCCCTGCCCTCTCCCTCCCTGCCCCCTTCTCCTCCTCCTCCCTCTTCTCCTCCTCCTCCCCCTCCTCCTCCCCGCCCCTCCACCCTTCCCCACCTCGCCTGTCTCTCGTCCCACTGGGGGCGCGGTGCCAGGCACGGTGAACGTGAGCGTGAGGGCGGCGGCGGTGCACAGCGATGAGCCCTGCGGGAACGAGGTGGTGGTGGTGCCGGAAGAGGGGGCCGTGGACACGGTGGTGCGGAGCGTCATCGTCGAGGTGACGTCGTCATCGTCATCATCGTCATCGCCATCGTCACCATCGTCATCTTCGTCACCATCGTCATCTTCGTCACCATCGTCATCATCGCCATCGTCATCGTCATCACCATCGTCATCACCATCGTCACCATCACCACCATTGTCATCATCGCCATCACCATCAACATCACCATCATCATCACCATCGTCATCATCACCATCGCCATCGTCATCGTCATCACCATCGTCATCACCATCGTCACTATCACCACCATTGTCATCATCGCCATCACCATCGTCATCACCATCACCATCGTCGTCATCACCATGTCCATCGTCACCATCGTCATCGCCATCACCACCACCACCATCGTCATCACCATCGTCATCACCATCGTCATCACCATCATCACCATCGTCATCATCACCATCGTCATCATCATCGTCATCACCATCGTCATCACCATCACCATCGTCGTCATCACCATGTCCATCGTCACCATCGTCATCGCCATCACCACCACCACCATCGTCATCACCATCGTCACCATCATCGTCATCACCATCGTCATCATTGTCGAGGTGACACCACCACCATCAGTGACGTCAACAGGAGCATTGTTTTCGTTATCAATGTGGTTGTTGATGTGGTTGTTGTTGATGATGTTGTTGTTGATGTTGTTGTTGTTGATGATGTTGTTGTTGATGTGGTTGTTGTTGATGTGGTTGTTGACACGGTTGTTGATGTGGTTGTTGTTGATGATGTTGTTGTTGATGTGGTTGTTGACACGATTGTAATTGTGGTGGTTGTTGTTGTTGTTTCAGCCGGAGGGGATTCCAAAGGAGCTTGCATACAGCTCTCTCCTGTGCCCCAAATGTGAGTCTCCTGTGGGACCACTCACACAGTCCCACTGATGGAGCTCCTCCCTGGGACTACTCACACAGTCCCACTCATAGAGCTCCTCCCTGGAGCCACTCACACAGTCCCACTCATGGAGCTCCTCCCTGGGACCACTCACACAGTCCCACTGATGGAGCTCCTCCCTGGGACTACTCACACAGTCCCACTCATGGAGCTCCTCCCTGGGACCACTCACACAGTCCCACTCATGGAGCTCCTCCCTGGGACCACTCACACAGTCCCACTGATGGAGCTCCACCCTGGGACCACTCACACAGTCCCACTCATGGAGCTCCTCCCTGGGACCACTCACACAGTCCCACTGATGGAGCTCCTCCCTGGGACCACTCACACAGTCCCACTCATGGAGCTCCTCCCTGGGACCACTCACACAGTCCCACTCATGGAGCTCCTCCCTGGGACCACTCACACAGTCCCACTCATGGAGCTCCTCCCTGGGACCACTCACAGTCCCACTCATAGAGCTCCTCCCTGGAGCCACTCACACAGTCCCACTCATGGAGCTCCTCCCTGGGACCACTCACACAGTCCCACTGATGGAGCTCCACCCTGGGACCACTCACACAGTCCCACTCATGGAGCTCCTCCCTGGGACCACTCACACAGTCCCACTGATGGAGCTCCTCCCTGGGACCACTCACACAGTCCCACTCATGGAGCTCCTCCCTGGGACCACTCACACAGTCCCACTCATGGAGCTCCTCCCTGGGACCACTCACACAGTCCCACTCATGGAGCTCCTCCCTGGGACCACTCACAGTCCCACTCATAGAGCTCCTCCCTGGAGCCACTCACACAGTCCCACTCATGGAGCTCCTCCCTGGGACCACTCACACAGTCCCACTCATAGAGCTCCTCCCTGGAGCCACTCACACAGTCCCACTCATAGAGCTCCTCCCTGGAGCCACTCACACAGTCCCACTCATGGAGCTCCTCCCTGGGACCACTCACACAGTCCCACTCATAGAGCTCCTCCCTGGAGCCACTCACACAGTCCCACTCATAGAGCTCCTCCCTGGGACCACTCACAGTCCCACTCATAGAGCTCCTCCCTGGGACCACTCACAGTCCCACTCATAGAGCTCCTCCCTGGGACCACTCACACAGTCTCACTCATAGAGCTCCTCCCTGGGACCACTCACACAGTCCCACTCATGGAGCTCTTCCCTGGGACAACTACCGCCACCACCGCCACCACCGTCACCACCACCACCACCGCCACCACCACCGCCACCACTGTCACCACCACCACCGTCACCACCACCACCGCCACCACCGTCACCACCACCACCACCCGCCACCACCACCGCCACCACTGTCACCACCACCACCGCCACCACCACCGCCACCACTGTCACCACCACCACCGTCACCACCACCACCGTCACCACCACCGCTGTCACCGTCACCGCCACTACCGCCACCACCGTCACCGCCACCACCGCCACCACCGTCACCACCACCGCCACCACCGCCACCACCGTCACCGCCACCACCGCCACCACCGACACCACCACCGCCACCACCGCCACCACCGCCACCACCGTCACCACCACCACCGCCACCGCCACCACCGTCACCGCCACCGCCACCACCGTCACCACCACCGCCACCACCGTCACCACCACCGCCACTACCGCCACCACCGTCACCGCCACCACCGCCACCACCGTAACCACCACCGCCACTACCGCCACCACCGTCACCGCCACCACCGCCACCACCGTCACCACCACCGCCACCACCGCCACCACCGTCACCACCACCACCACCACCACCGCCACCACTGTCACCGTCACCGTCACCACCGCTGTCACCACTACCGCCACTACCGCCACCACCACCGTCACCACCACCACCACCGTCACCGCCACCACCACTGTCACCGCCACTACCGCCACCACCGCCACTTCTGTTTCGATTTGTCTCTGCCGCGTCGTCTCCTTCCCAGCGCCAGCGTCCGAGCGCTTCGTCTTCAACCTGCCCCTGCCGGCCAACGTGATCGTGGGCTCTGCCCGGGCGTACGCCACTATCGCCGGTGAGTCTCACACACGGCCCCGGCCTGGTGCTGCCATCAGCGATTAAAACACTCCGGCCCCTGGCAGAAGTCAGGGGTCGTTATTATCCAATAGGGCACAGCAGGGCCCACTCACTCATTCACTCACGCACTCACTCAACCACTCGCTCATTCACTCACTCATTCACTCACTCACCCACTCATTCACTCACGCACTCACTCATTCACTCACTCACTCATTCACTCATGTACTCACGCACTCACGCACTCACGCACTCACCCACTCATTCACTCACCCACTCATTCACTCATTCACTCACCCACTCATCCACTCAGCCACTCATCCACTCACCCACTCACCCACTCCGCCACTCACTCACCAACTCACTCATTCACTCACTCACCCACTCACTCACCCACTCATTAACTCACACACTCACTCACTCACCAACTCACACACTCACTCACGCACTCACCCACTCACTCACTCATTCACCCACTCACTCGCACACTCACCCACTCACTCACTCGCACACTAACCCACTCACCCACTCACCCACTCACTCACTCACACACTCACTCACTCAACCACCCACTCACCCACCCACTCACCCACTCACCCACTCAATCACCCACTCAATCACCCACTCACTTCCCCACTCACTCACTCGCACACTCCCCACTCACTCACTCGCACACTCACCCAATCACTCACTCACCCACTCATCCACTCACCCACTCACCCACTCCCCCACTCAATCACCAACTCACCCACTCACCCACTCACTCACCAACTCACACACTCACTCACCCACTTACCCACTCACTAATTCACTCACGCACTCACTCACCCACTCAATCACCCACTCACTCACCAACTCACTCAATCACACACTCACACACTCACCCACTCAGCCACTCACCTACTCACCCACTCACTCACCCACTCACTCACTCAATCACCCACTCACCCACTATGGCTAGGATATGTTAACTCTCTCACCTTGTATGCAGGAGGTCGTGGTTTCGATCCCGAACCTGACGCCTGCTGCTGTATATTTGTAGCTGGCCTTCCTCTCTCTCCCCCACGTGGTCACGTGGATTTTTCTTCGCGTCCCCCGGTTTTCTTTTCCATCCACATTTAGTATCAGCAGCACACGCTGAGACTATTTGGCTGCTGCTGCTGTATTTTTAAATCCTTTATATTAAGTTCGCTTGCTTGCTTGCTTACGACCGTGCAAATCTTTCGGTCGTTTTTTAACCCACTTCCCGTGATCCAATCGAGCTGACATTTTGCACACAGACTCGTTGTGCGAGACAATTAATGTTCGCGAATTATTTTTTCCAAAATTTTACACTGTTTAGGGAGAACAAATTAAATATTTAATTACCAATTGCTTAATACTGGCAGACAATCATCTGACCCTTAGGTGGCAGCCATCTCAAGCCAGAGGACGAAAGGACTCTAGCCGCCACGCATATAAAGGATTTAGAGTGAAAAACTTTGTTTTTACGGGTTATACTTATTTTACGTGATGATGACTGATAGAGGCCCCCTCTTCATTGGGCTATCATTTGTGACATCCACGTCGCTCATGAAAAAACAACCACATAGCGGCTCAGTCAGTGGGGCCTTGGCTGTTAAATACAAACTTCGTACGTTTTACGTTTTTAATAGCTACGTAAGGTGTGAAAGAAGTTGAACACACACACGCAGCACGGCTGGCTACGTACGGTGTGAAAGAAGGTGAACACACACACGCAGCACGGCTGGTTACGTACGGTGTGAAAGAAGGTGAACACACACACGCAGCACGGCTGGTTACGTACGGTGTGAAAGAAGGTGAACACACACACGCAGCACGGCTGGTTACGTACTGTGCGAAAGGAGTTCAACACACACACACAGCACGGCTGGCTACGTACGGTACGAAATAATTTCAACACACACGCAGGGTAGCAAGGATATCAGAGCCGTGCCTTTGCCATCCGGGGTGAGCGACGGTTCCGTCTCTCCTGACTTGAGCCTTCCTCGTCGCCCTCCAGGGGACATCATGGGCTCTGCTCTCCAGAACCTGGACAAACTCCTCACCCTGCCGACGGGATGCGGGGAGCAGAACATGGTCAAGTTCGCGCCCAACATTTACATCCAGGAGTACCTGCAGAACTCCGGGCAGCTGACGGACGCGGTCCGAGACAAGGCGCTCAACTTTCTACGAGTTGGTAGGTGTCGAATCAGTGTGTCTGTGTGTCACTGTCTAGAGATACCCATCAGAAACCAGTCTGTCAGTGTCTAGAGATCCATCAGAGACCAGTCTGTCTGTCGATCACTGTCTAAAGACCCATCAGAGACCAGTCTGTCTGTCAGTGTCTAGAGATCCATCAGATACCACTCTATCAGTGTCTAGAGATTCATCAGAGACCAGTCTGTCAGTGTCTAGAGATCCATCAGAGACCAGTCTGTCAGTATCTAAAAACCCATCAGAGACCAGTCTGTCAGTGTCTAGAGATTCATCAGAGACCAGTCTGTCAGTATCTAGAGACCCATCAGAGACCTGTCTGTCAGTGTCTAGAGATCCATCAGAGACCAGTCTGTCAGTATCTAGAGACCCATCAGAGACCACTCTGTCAGTGTATAGAGATCCATCAGAGACCAGTCTGTCTGTTACTCTCTAGAGACCCATCAGAGACCACTCTGTCAGTGTCTAGAGATTCATCAGAGACCAGTCTGTCTGTTACTCTCTAGAGACCCATCAGAGACCACTCTGTCAGTGTCTAGAGATTCATCAGAGACCAGTCTGTCTGTTACTCTCTAGAGACCCATCAGAGACCACTCTGTCAGTGTCTAGAGATTCATCAGAGACCAGTCTGTCTGTCAGTGTCTAGAGATCCATCAGAGACCAGTCTGTCTGTTACTCTCTAGAGACCCATCAGAGACCACTCTGTCAGTGTCTAGAGATTCATCAGAGACCAGTCTGTCTGTTACTCTCTAGAGACGCATCAGAGACCAGTCTGTCGATCACTGTCTAGAGATACCCATCAGAGACCGGTCTTTCACCTGCAAAACACAAAATCGGATAATTCATAAAAATAAGTTTTTACTTTCGTTAATCAATGGATACGTTCCGCTACTGAGCGCGTCGCTATTATCTTCCATTGTACTCGTTCGCGTGAACATGCCAATCTCTCACATTGACGCAGCTGTTGTGCGTGCGTGCGGCGATGGGACTCATTTCCATCTCTGACCCCGCCTACTTACCCTTGGATGACACCCACCTAAAATCTATATATAACCTCTTGTTGCAGCAGGTCTCTCCTCTTCTTGGTTCTTTCGGTAAAGTCACGTAGAATGGAAATATTTCCTTCTACGTGACTTTACCGAAAGAACCAAGAAGATTAATCCCTGCAGTCACGAAAGCTTTAAATCGAAATTCAGGTCTCTCCTGTTCAGCAGTTCTACTGCTGTATCTTTCCACCTAATGACGATTGCTTGTGTTGCGATCGACACGTCGTGATTTATTATTTTTCTACCTACGTGACTTTACCGAAAAACCAAAGAGTATGGATTCCAGCAGTCACGAAAAATTGAAATCAAGATTGTTGCTATTATTGTTACCTCTGCGCTGTTAAACTTCGCAGGGTACCAACGGCAGCTGACCTACAAACGGGACGACCATTCCTACAGCGCGTTCGGAAAGAGCGACGATGATGGAAACACATGGTACGGTGTCATCGGTCACCAACGAGACATCATTAAATCATCTCTAATCGATTCACGCGTTATCAGGGGCAGATGTGGTAATTGTACTCACCCTTAGCGTCGTCATTCTACTCACCCCTAGCATCGTCATGCTACTCACCCCTAGCGTCGTCATTCTACTCACCCCTAGCATCGTTATTCTACTCACCCCTAGCGTCGTTATTCTACTCACCCCTAGCGTCGTCATTCTGCTCACCCCCTTCGCCATTTGTGCCCCCAGGCTCACGGCGTTTGTGCTCAAGTCCTTCGTGAGAGCCTCCAAGCACATCGCCGTATCCGAGGACCACATCACCGGGCCGTTTTCCTGGCTCGTAGAGCACCAAAACGCCTCCACCGGCTGCTTCATCAGCGTCGGACGGCTCTTCAACAACGCCATGAAGGTGCCGCTTCTGACACCAGAATCGGAATGCTCGTTGTTCCCACTGGAGCTGTAGAGATGTCCAGGTTCCGGGGAGCCACGGGGTCAGAACGTCACAATGATGAGCGCAATACACAAACGTAAGAAGTAGTACAAAGTCTTTGGGTCTTTCGGTAAAGTCACGTAGATAGGTTAAAATTGATAAAAATGAAATGAACAAAAACCACGACGTTTCGATCACAACACAAGCAATCGTGATCCGGAGGAAAAGAGAGGGGGAGAGCTGCTGAGGCAGGCTGTTTTAAAGGTTTAAAATGGGTGCAGCTCAAGGGTTATAAACAAAGTGGGCGGGGCTAGTGATGTTAATGTGAGAAATGTGCATGCTAATGTAAGATCGGAGAGTGGCCTGCATGGCGAGGGAGTGGAGGTGGCTATGTTAATGTCAGAGATTCGCATGTTAATATGAGATGGGAGATATTACGGTGGCCATCTTGCATGAGTGACGTCACGGTGGCCATCTTGCATGAGTGACGTCACGGTGGCCATCTTGCATGAGTGACTTCACGGTGGCCATCTTGCATGAGTGACTTCACGGTGGCCATCTTGCATGAGTGACGTCACGGTGGCCATCTTGCATGAGTGACGTCACGGTGGCCATCTTGCATGAGTGACGTCACGGTGGCCATCTTGCATGAGTGACTTCGCGGTGGCCATCTTGCATGGGTGACTTCACGGCGGCCATCTTGCATGAGTGACTTCACGGCCGCCATGTTGCATGAGTGACTTCGCGGTGGGAGGGGAGACTTTGGGACTCCTGAGTTGTTATTCAAACCCAGACACCTTTCACTGTGAAGCACACAAGCTCTACCACTGCATCACCCCTACCGAGGCAACACTCTACCCCTAGTGCTAACACTATACAACTACCACTCACACTCTACCACTACCACTCTACCCCTACCACTAACACTCTACCCCTACCACTCACACTCTACCCCTACCGCTAACACTCTAACCCTACCACTCTACCCCGAACACTCTACCCCTGACACTGACACTCTACCCCTACCACTAACACTCTACCCCTAACACTCTACCCGAACACTCTACCCCTGACACTGACACTCTACCCCTAACACTCTTCCCCTAACACTCTACCCCTACCACTCTACCCCTACCACTAACACTCTACCACTAACACTCTACCACTAACACTCTACCCCTAACACTCTTCCCCTAACACTCTACCCCGAACTCTCTACCCCTAACACTCTACCCCTACCACTACCACTCTACCCCTAACACTCTAGCCCTAACACTCTACCCCTACCACTAACACTCTACCCCTAACACTCTTCCCCTAACACTCTACCCCTACCACTCTACCCCTACCACTAACACTCTACCACTAACACTCTTCCCCTAACACTCTACCCCTACCACTAGCTACCCTACACCTAACACTCTACCCTTTCCCCTCTACCCCTTTCCCTACCCCTCCGTCCCTACCCCTAACACACAACACCTAGCACTCTGCCAAAACAGTCTGTTAAGGTTTCGCGAGGCATTTTTGTCTTTGTCTTGGCAGGGAGGCGTGTCGGACGATGTCTCGCTCACGGCCTACGTCACCGCCGCTCTCCTCGAGTCCAACATCTCCGTGAGTTCCTCGACGGAGGAGAAAACCACGTGCACGCCTTGAGCGTCATCGCTCTCTCTACACGAAGGGGTCTCAGTGGTAGCTCTCTGATATCCGCTTCTGCGGGTTCCGTTCTGCGTGAAGCAGAAATATCACTTGAATGAGAGGAAGGGGACTCAGAGGTTACTCTGTGATATCCGCTTCTGCGGGTTCCGTTCTGCGTGGAGCAGAGACAACACTTGAATGAGAGGAAGAGAACTCAGAGGTAGCTCTGTAGTATCCGCTTCTGCGGGTTCCGTTCTGCGTGGAGCAGAGACGTCACTTGAATGAGAGGAAGATAACTCAGAGGTAGCTCTGTAGTATCCCGCTTCTGCGGGTTCCGTTCTGCGTGGAGCAGAGACAACACTTGAATGAGAGGAAGAAAACTCAGAGGTAGCTCGGTAGTATCCGCTTCTGCGGGTTCCGTTCTGCGTGGAGCAGAGACGTCACTTGAATGAGAGGAAGAGAACTCAGAGGTAGCTCTGTAGTATCCGCTTCTGCGGGTTCCGTTCTGCATGGAGCAGAGACAACACTTGAATGAGAGGAAGAAAACTCAGAGGTAGCTCTGTAGTATCCTGCTTCTGCGGGTTCCGTTCTGCGTGGAGCAGAGACGTCACTTGAATGAGAGGAAGATAACTCAGAGGTAGCTCTGTAGTATCCTGCTTCTGCGGGTTCCGTTCTGCGTGGAGCAGAGACGTCACTTGAATGAGAGGAAGATAACTCAGAGGTAGCTCTGTAGTATCCCGCTTCTGCGGGTTCCGTTCTGCGTGGAGCAGAGACAACACTTGAATGAGAGGAAGAAAACTCAGAGGTAGCTCTGTAGTATCCGCTTCTGCGGGTTCCGTTCTGCATGGAGCAGAGACGTCACTTGAATGAGAGGAAGAGAACTCAGAGGTAGCTCTGTAGTATCCTGCTTCTGCGGGTTCCGTTCTGCGTGGAGCAGAGACAACACTTGAATGAGAGGAAGAAAACTCAGAGGTAGCTCTGTAGTATCCGCTTCTGCGGGTTCCGTTCTGCATGGAGCAGAGACGTCACTTGAATGAGAGGAAGAGAACTCAGAGGTAGCTCTGTAGTATCCTGCTTCTGCGGGTTCCGTTCTGCGTGGAGCAGAGACAACACTTGAATGAGAGGAAGATAACTCAGAGGTAGCTTTGTAGTATCCGCTTCCGCGAGTTCCGTTCTGCGTGGAGCAGAGACAACACTTGAATGAGAGGAAGATAACTCAGAGGTAGCTCTGTGGTATCCGCTTCCGCGAGTTCCATTATGGGAAATGTTTTTTTTTTCCTGGATGGACTCTTCTCTGGATCTGGAGGCCACCGAAAGCATTGGAGGGAATTTGAACTACTTTTATTTCACCAGGTAAGGCCCCAACTGACCTCGTTCCCAGAAGCGACCTGGCCATCACAAATGATAGATCAACGAAGTGGCTTATCACGTGGACATTTATGAGCAACCAAGTACTCTGAACGTGTCATGTCGATTCTAAATGTGGATGGAAACACCGGGGGACCCAGAGGAAATTTCACGCAACCACGGAGAGCGAGGGAGAGACACGCAAACTCCAAATATAAAGCAGGAGTAAAGTTTCAGGGATCGAACCCACGACCTCCTCCATACCAGGCGAGGTAGTTAACATCTCCTAGCCACCGTTATGGTGATGAGAGAGAGAGAGACGCAAACTCCAAATATGCAACAGCAGGTATCAGGGTCAGGGATCGAACCCACGACCTCCTACATACCGGGCGAGGTAGTTAACATATCCAAGCCACCGTGATGGTGATGAGAGAGAGAGACGCAAACTCCAAATATACAGCAGCAGGCATCAGGGTCGGGGATCGAACCCACGACCTCCTGTAGACCAGGCGAGGTAGTCAACACCTCCCAGGCACTGTGTAATGAGAGGCTACACGGTGGTGGTGGTGGTGGGGCCGCTGGGCCCACTGGGGCAGCTGGGGCCGCCAACCCCCCCTTTATCCCCCTCCCTTTACCCCCCACCACCCCCCCTTTATCCCCCCACCCCCCCCCCTTTATCCCCCTCCCTTTACCCCCACCCCCCCCCCTTTATCCCCCCATCCCCCCTTTAACCCTTTATCTCCCCCACCCACTTTTACCCCCCCTTTGCCCCTCCACCCCCCCCCCCCTTTATCCCCCCCTTTACCCCCCACCCCCCCCCCTTAATCCCCCCCCCTTTACCCCCCACCACCCTCCCCCCTTCATCCCAACCCCCCGCGGCCACACCTCTCCATTTACCTCCCCCCCCCCCCGTGTCCCCTTGTCAGGGCCCCGTCGTGGAGCGAGCTCTGGGCTGTCTCCGTCCCCTCGTGCTCGAGTCCAGCAACCCGCACCTGCTGGCGCTCGCCTCCTACGCCTTCAGCCTGTCCGCAGACGGCGCCACGGCACAGGCGCTGCGAGACGCCCTGCAGTCGCGCGCCGTCACCAAGGGCAAGTTGGGGTGGTGCGGGGAGTAGAGATGCAGGGGCAGTGATGGTAGGGGTTGGGGTAGGGGTAGTGATAGAGGTAGAGATGGTAGGGGTTGGGGTGGGGGTAGTGATAGGGATAGTGATAGGGGTAGTGATGGTAGGGGTTGGGGTAGGGGTAGTGATAGAGGTAGAGATGGTAGGGGTTGGGGTGGGGGTAGTGATAGGGATAGTGATAGGGGTAGTGATGGTAGGGGTTGGGGTAGGGGTAGTGATAGAGGTAGAGATGGTAGGGGTTGGGGTGGGGGTAGTGATAGGGATAGTGATAGGGGTAGTGATGGTAGGGGTTGGGGTAGGGGTAGTGATAGAGGTAGAGATGGTAGGGGTTGGGGTGGGGGTAGTGATAGGGATAGTGATAGGGGTAGTGATGGTAGGGGTTGGGGTAGGGGTAGTGATAGAGGTAGATATGGTAGGGGTTGGGGTAGGGGTAGTGGTAGGGGTAGTGATAGGGGTAGAGATAGTAGGGGTTGGGTAGGGGTAGTGATAGGGGTAGTGATGGTAGGGGTTGGGGTAGGGGTAGTGATAGAGGTAGAGATGGTAGGGGTTGGGGTAGGGGTAGTGATAGGGGTAGAGATGGTAGGGGTTGGGGTAGGGATAGTGATAGGAGTAGACCTTCATTTGCATTGTATGTAGCCAATCGTACTATGCTAAACTAGTTTTATATTTTTTAAATCCTTTATATTAAGTTCGCTTGCTTGCGTGCTTGCTTGCTTGCTTACGACCGTGCAAATCTTTCGGTCGTTTTTTAACCCACTTCCCGTGATCCAATCGAGCTGACATTTTGCACACAGACTCGTTGTGCGAGACAATTAATGTTCGTGACAAAATGTTTCCAAAATTTTACACTGTTTAGGGAAAACAAATTAAATATTTAATTACCAATTGCTTAATACTGGCAGACAATCATCTGACCCATAGGTGGCAGCCATCTCAAGCCAGAGGACGAAAGGACTCTAGCCGCCACGCATATGAAGGATTTATAGTGAAAAACTTTGTTTTTACGGGTTATACTTGTTACCAGGTAAGGCTCACTGAGCTCATTAGCTATATAGCTCTTTTTTCAGAGCTCAACGACGTGGCTTGTCATCATCATGTGGACATTTAAAGCAGCAGCCAATGCTCTGAGTGCATGTTCCTTGTAAATGTGGAGGGGAAACAGGAGGATCTGGAGACAAATCCATTGTCAGGGTCGGGATCAAACCCACGACTTCCTGCATATCCGGCGAGGTAGTTAACATCTCACGATGGGGAGATAGACAGAACATGCAAACTGCAAATATACAGCAGGTGTCAGGAAAGGGATCGAGCCCACGACCTCCTCCATACCCTGCGAGGTAGTTATCATCTTCTAGCCACCATGGTGATGATGATGAGAGAGAGAGAGACGCAAACTCCAAATATTACAACAGGCATCGTCAGGTTTGAGATCGAACCCACGACCTCCTGTATACCCGGCGAGAGAGTTAACATCTCCTATCCACCGTGACGATGATGAGAGAGAGAGATACGCAAACTCCGAATATACAGCGGCAGGCATCGTCAGGTTCCGAATCAAACCCACGACCTCCCGCATACCTGGCGAGGTAGTCAACATCTCCGAGCCGTCGCGACTGACCCTGACGATCGTCGTCGCCCCCTGCGCAACAGGCGGACTCACGCACTGGCAAGAGGCCAATAAGAAAGACGACAAGGACGAGGAGGACGAGGAGGGGGGCTTCAATTTCCGACGGTCCTACGGCGGGACCACGTCGGCCGCCGTGGAAACGACGGCGTACGCGCTGCTGAGCCGCCTGGCGGTGCCCGGGCAACTCGCCGCCTCGGCGACGAGCTCCAACATCGGCGTCGTGCAGTGGCTGAGCAAGCAGCGGAATGCCTACGGGGGGTTCTCGTCCACGCAGGCGAGAGGCGGTCGCCACGCTGGTCGTCGTCCTCATTGTTGCGCCCGTCACCCCGCCCGTCACCGTGTTTGTCACCTCGCTCGTCATCATCACGCTTGTCGTGGTGTTCATGGCCACGGTGGTGGTGGTGGTGGTTGATGATGACGACGATGATGGTGATTGATGGCGATCATGATTGATGATGATTGATCTTTATGATGGTGGTAATCGATGGTGATGATTGATAATGATGATCATGATGATGATGATCACCAAGACAGGGTAAGATCTGCTTATATGCTGGTGTTCTTGCATGTAAGCAGATCTTTCTGACCTCTGACCCCATTGGTCAACTCTAGAATCAGATGATCCTACTGCTGGTGGGTCTACAGACCTTGAGTTATATCTCCTTGCTGCTAATAGGTCTACCGATCTGGAGTTAGATCTTCTTTCTGCTGGTGGGTCTATAGATCTTGAGTTAGATCTTCTTGCTACTGGTGGGTCTATAGACCTTGAGTTAGATCTTCTTGCTACTGGTGGGTCTGCAGACCTTGAGTTAGATATTCTTGCTACTGGTGGGTCTACAGACCTTGAGTTAGATCTTCTTGCTGCTGGTGGGTCTACAGATCTGGAGTTAGATCTTCTTGCTGCTGGTGGGTTTACAGACCTTGAGTTAGATCTTCTTGCTACTGGTGGGTCTACAGACCTTGAGTTAGATATTCTTGCTACTGGTGGGTCTACAGACCTTGAGTTAGATCTCCTTGCTGCTGGTGGGTCTACAGATCTTGAGTTAGATCTTCTTGCTGTTGGTGGGTTTACAGACCTTGAGTTAGATCTTCTTGCTACTGGTGGGTCTACAGATCTTGAGTTAGATCTTCTTGCTACTGGTGGGTCTATAGATCTTGAGTTAGATCTCCTTGCTACTGGTGGGTCTACCGATCTGGAGTTAGATCTTCTTGCTGCTGGTGGGTCTACAGATCTTGAGTTAGATCTCCTTGCTACTGGTGGGTCTACCGATCTGGAGTTAGATCTTCTTGCTGCTGGTGGGTTTACAGACCTTGAGTTAGATATCCTTGCTACTGGTGGGTCTAGAGATCTTGAGTTAGATCTTCTTGCTGCTGGTGGGTCTATAGATCTTGAGTTAGATCTTCTTGCTACTGATGGGTCTACAGACATTGAGTTAGATCTCCTTGCTACTGGTGGGTCTACAGATCTTGAGTTAGATCTCCTTGCTGCTGGTGGGTCTACAGATCTGGAGTTAGATCTCCTTGCTGCTGGTGGGTCTACAGACCTTGAGTTAGATCTTCTTGCTACTGGTGAGTCTACAGATCTTGAGTTAGATCTCCTTGCTGCTGGTGGGTCTACAGATCTTGAGTTAGATCTCCTTGCTGCTGATGGGTCTACAGACATTGACTTAGATCTCCTTGCTACTGATGGGTCTACCGATCTGGAGTTATATCTTCTTGCTACTGGTGGGTTTACAGATCTTGAGTTAGATCTTCTTGCTACTGGTGGGTCTACCGATCTGGAGTTAGATCTTCTTGCTACTGGTGGGTCTACAGACCTTGAGTTAGATCTCCTTGCTACTGGTGGGTTTACAGATCTTGAATTAGATCTTCTTGCTACTGGTGGGTCTACAGACATTGAGTTAGATCTTCTTGCTACTGGTGGGTCTACCGATCTAGAGTTAGATCTTCTTGCTACTGGTGGGTCTACCGATCTGGAGTTAGATCTTCTTGCTACTGGTGGGTCTACAGACCTTGAGTTAGATCTCCTTGCTACTGGTGGGTCTACAGATCTGGAGTTAGATCTCCTTGCTACTGGTGGGTCTACAGATCTTGAGTTAGATCTTCTTGCTACTGATGAGTCAACAGACCTTGAGTTAGATCTTCTTGCTGCTGGTGGGTCTACAGACCTTGAGTTAGATCTCATTGCTACTGGTGGGTCTACAGACCTTGAGTTAGATCTTCTTGCTACTGATGAGTCTACAGATCTTGAGTTAGATCTTCTTGCTACTGATGGGTCTACAGACATTGAGTTAGATCTCCTTGCTACTGGTGGGTCTACAGATCTTGAGTTAGATCTCCTTGCTGCTGGTGGGTCTACAGATCTGGAGTTAGATCTCCTTGCTGCTGGTGGGTCTACAGACCTTGAGTTAGATCTTCTTGCTACTGGTGAGTCTACAGATCTTGAGTTAGATCTCCTTGCTGCTGGTGGGTCTACAGACCTTGAGTTAGATCTTCTTGCTGCTGATGGGTCTACAGACCTTGAGTTAGATCTTCTTGCTACTGGTGGGTCTACAGACCTTGAGTTAGATCTCCTTGCTACTGGTGGGTTTACAGATCTTGAGTTAGATCTTCTTGCTACTGGTGGGTTTACAGATCTTGAGTTAGATCTTCTTGCTACTGGTGGGTCTACAGATCTTGAGTTAGATCTTCTTGCTACTGGTGGGTCTACAGATTTGGAGTTAGATCTCATTGCTACTGGTGGGTCTACAGATCTTGAGTTAGATTTTCTTGCTACTGGTGGGTCTACAGATCTTGAGTTAGATCTCATTGCTACTGGTGGGTCTACAGATCTTGAGTTAGATTTTCTTGCTACTGGTGGGTCTACCGATCTGGAGTTAGATCTTCTTGCTACTGGTGGGTCTACCGATCTGGAGTTAGATCTCATTGCTACTGGTGGGTCTACAGATCTTGAGTTAGATCTGCTTGCTACTGGTGGGTCTACAGATCTGGAGTTAGATCTCCTTGCTACTGGTGGGTCTATAGATCTGGAGTTAGATCTTCTTGCTACTGGTGGGTTTACAGATCTTGAGTTAGATCTTCTTGCTACTGGTGGGTCTACAGATCTGGAGTTAGATCTCCTTGCTACTGGTGGGTCTACAGATCTGGAGTTAGATCTTCTTGCTGCTGATGGGTCTACAGACATTGAGTTAGATCTTCTTGCTACTGGTGGGTCTACCGATCTTGAGTTAGATCTTCTTGCTACTGGTGGGTCTACAGACCTTGAGTTAGATCTCCTTGCTACTGGTGGGTCTACCGATCTTGAGTTAGATATCCTTGCTGCTGATGGGTCTACAGACATTGAGTTAGATCTTCTTGCCGTCGTGTTGAGCTCTTGCCCCTCCCTCCCTCCGTCTTTGACCAACCCCAAGCAGGACACAGTAGTTGGCCTGCAAGCCCTGTCAGCCTTTGCCGCCCTGATGCATGGTGGTGGTGGTGGCGGTGGCGGTAGTGGCGGTATCAAGGCGGTCGTGCTGGACTCAGCTCACACTTTGCTCCGGGAGGTCTCCATCGACTCCACCAACGCCCTCATCCTGCACCAGGTGCAGCTGCCTCCTCCTGTTCCTGCTCCCATGGTGTCCTCCTGCACCGTGGAGGCCACGGGCCAGGGCTGCGTGCTCTTCCAGGTGAGGGGGCGGGTGGGGCCCACACCACGGGGGCTAGGAGATGTTAACTACCTCGCCTGGTCTGCAGGAGGTCGCAGGCTCGATCCCGACCCTGACGATGCCTGTATTTGGCGAGTTGTTAACTCGGAATCCGATGAGATATAAAAAATGAAGTTTTTTTCACAGATGTCCCAGTCAGGGGCACACGGGGGTAAGAACGTTAACAACAACAACACAGTGCAAAGTTCAAGAAAGTTAAACGTATCACCCAATCGCGCACAAATATAACGCTAAATCATCCCCATCCTACCAGGCAGAGCCCACTGAGGTTTTCACTGATTGTTCGAAAGCGACCTGGCCACAAATGATACCTCGACAAAAGTGGCTCGTCTTTTGGACATTTATAAGCAGCAAAATAATCAAAATCGTCTCAATGCATGTTTCTAAATGTGGAGGGAAAACACCGGAGAACCCGGATAAAAAAAAATCTACAAGACCATGGGGAAAGAGAGAGAGAGAGACATGCGCACTGCAAATATACAGCAGCAGGCGTCAGGGTCGGGATGGAACCCACGACCTCCTGTATACCAGGCGAGGGGCAGCAGTTGGTCTGTGTATAGGCATTCCTACTCGCTACTAACAGCACTTGCCCCTACAGCCTGCTAGAGGCTACACGGGGGATCTTTTTCTGTATAGGTGCTGCTGCTACTCGCTACTAACAGTACTTGCCCCAGCAGTCTGTTAGAGGCTACACGGGGAATCTTTGTCTGTGTATAGGCATTGCTACTCGCTACTACTAACAGCACTTGCCCCAGCAGTCTGTTAGAGGCTACACGGGGGATCTTTGTCTGTGTATAGGCGCTGCTACTCGCTACTAACAGCACTTGCCCCAACAGTCTGTTCGGGGCTACACGGGGGATCGTTGTCTGTGTATAGGCACTGCTACTCGCTACTACTAACAGCACTTGCCCCAACATTCTGTTCGAGGCTACACGGGGGATCTTTGTCTGTTGTCGCTGCAGGTCTCCCTCAAGTACAACGAACCCCCCAAATCTTCGAAACCCAAGTTCATTCTCTCCGTGGAGACCAACCCGGCAAATTGCTCCAAGGCAGCACGCAAGGGCTTCCAAATCAACGTGGAAGTCAGGTGGTCATTGCATGGGGTTCACGATGGCCGTGTCAGGTGACACTGCACCCAGCATAGCTTAGAGCCTGGGTTCGAGTGCTGGGTCTGGGTGTCTCTCTTTCAGTGGGTTCACGATGGCCGTGGCAGGGGACACTGCACCCAGCATAGCTTAGAGCCTGGGTTCGAGTACTGGGTCTGGGTGTCTCTCTCTCAGTGGGTTCACGATGGCCGTGGCAGGGGACACTGCACCCAGCATAGCTTAGAGCCTGGGTTCGAGTGCTGGGTCTGGGTGTCTCCCTCTCAGTGGGTTCACGATGGCCGTGGCAGGGGACACTGCACCCAGCAGAGCTTAGAGCCTGGGTTCGGGCAACGCTGAGTCTATGGACAGTGTTGAGTCTATAGGCAGTGCTTAGTCTATAGGCAGTGTTGAGTCTATAGGCAGTGCTGAGTCTATGAGTCTTTAGGCAGTGCTGAGTCTATGAGTCTTTAGGCAGTGCTGAGTCTATGGGTCTATAGGCAGTGCTGAGTCTATGAGTCTTTAGACAGTGCTGAGTCTATGAGTCTATAGGCAGTGCTGAGTCTATGAGTCTCTAGGCAGTGCTGAGTCTATGGGTCTATAGACAGTGCTGAGTCTATGAGTCTATAGGCAGTGCTGAGTCTATGGGTCTATGGGCAGTGCTGAGTCTATGAGTATTTAGACAGTGCTGAGTCTATGAGTCTATAGGCAGTGCTGAGTCTATGGGTCTATAGACAGTGCTGAGTCTATGAGTCTATAGGCAGTGCTGAGTCTATGAGTCTATAGGCAGTGCTGAGTCTATGAGTCTATAGGCAGTGCTGAGTCTATGAGTCTATAGGCAGTGCTGAGTCTATGAGTCTATAGGCAGTGCTGAGTCTATGAGTCTATAGGCAGTGCTGAGTCTATGAGTCTATAGGCAGTGCTGAGTCTATGAGTCTATAGGCAGTGCTGAGTCTATGAGTCTATAGACAGTGCTGAGTCTATGAGTCTATAGGCAGTGCTGAGTCTATGAGTCTATAGACAGTGCTGAGTCTATGAGTCTATAGGCAGTGCAGAGTCTCTGAGTCTGCTGGCACTGCTGCTCAATGCACCGCGGACGTGGATCCGATAGATGGAGGCCTAAAAAGCGCGGGAGCCAAACATCGCCGGAAATTAGCGTCACCAGGTGACACTCATCCTCCTCCCCCTCCTCCCCCTCCTCCTCCTCCCCCTCCCCCTCCTCCTCCCCCTCCTCCCCCTCCTCCTCCTCCTCCTCCTCCTCCCCCTCCTCCCCCTCCTCCCCCTCCTCCTCCTCCCCCTCCCCCTCCTCCTCCACCTCCTCCCCCTCCTCCTCCTCCTCCTCCTCCCCCTCCTCCTCCTTCTCCCTCCTCCCCCCCTCCTCCTCCTTCTCCCTCCTCCCCCCCTCCTCCCCCTCCTCCTCCTCCCTCTCCACCCCCTCCTCCCCCCCTCCTCCTCCTCCTCCCCCCCTCCTCCCCCTCCTCCATCCTCCTCCTCCTTCAGCTACCACGGCGAGCGAGGCGAGTCGAACATGGCCCTCGTGGAGGTGAAGATGATCTCCGGGTACAGCGCGGTGAAGTCTTCTCTTAAAGAGGTTGGTGTGTCTCCATCGTCACCATCATCATCGTCGTCATCGTCGTCGTCGTCAATGGCCCATCAGCAGCCGTGGTCAATCTGCCGCTGGATGAAAGCTCGTCCACTAACAGTCAGCCACCACCACTTGCGGTGGAACAATCCACCGGCTCCGATGTCACATGACATCACACCACTCCAATGTCATGTCACATCACACCACTCCAATGTCACATGACATCACATCCCTCCAATCTCTCATCACATCACATCGCCACTCTAATGTCACATGACATCACACCACTCCAATGTCATGTCACATCACACCACTCCAATGTCACATGACATCACATCCCTCCAATCTCTCATCACATCACATCGCCACTCTAATGTCACATGACATCACACCACTCCAATGTCATGTCACATCACACCACTCCAATGTCACATGACATCACATCCCTCCAATCTCTCATCACATCACATCGCTCCAATGTCTCCTACCCCGCGTGTTGTCTCGAACACAGCTGCAGACCTTCTACGACTTCGTGAAGAAGGTCGAGGTGGATGCAAGCCGCGTGGTCATTTACCTGGACAAGGTGAGCGGCTGGGGCACTGCAGCTTGAGTGGTGGTGCTGGTGGTGTCTTGGTGTGGTCTGGGAGCCCTCCCCACCTCATCCCCCTTCCCAACTCTCAACCCCCTCCTTCTGCCCCCACCATCTTCTCTTCCCCCCTCTTCCCTCCCCCTCCCTCATCCCCCTACTCCTCTTCCCCCCCCCCCCTCGTCACTCTCTTCCTCCCCCTCCTTCTCCTCCTCCTCGTCCCCCTCCTCCCTCAAATCCCTCCTCCTCCCCCTCCTCCCCCCTCCTCCTCCCCCTCCACCCCCTCCTCCCTGTCCCCCCTCCTCCTCCTCCCTCAAATCCTTCCCCCCATGACATCAACGTTGCCACAACAACGTTGCCACAACAACGTTGCCACAACAACGCTACCACACAACAACATTGCCACAACAACGTTGCCACAACAACATTGCCACGACAACGCTGCCACACAACAACGCTGCCACAACAACATTGCCACAACAACGTTGCCACAACAACATTGCCACAACAACGCTGCCACAACAACATTGCCACAACAACGCTGCCACAACAACGTTGCCACACAACAACGTTGCCACAACAACATTGCCACAACAACGTTGCCACAACAACATTGCCACAACAACGCTGCCACAACAACGTTGCCACACAACAACGCTGCCACAACAACGTTGCCACACAACAACATTACTACAACAACATTGCCACAACAACATTGCCACAACAACAACATCAACCTACCACGTGTTTTTTCCCCCTGTGTTCACACTAAGTTTCCCTTTTCTTATTTTTCGCTTGTCGAGCGAGCGAGGGTTGTCCACCTCTCGTTGTCGGATGCCGTTCGCAAATCTTTAAAATCCACCCTCCCCTAGGTCGACAAGAAGCCAATTGCGATCAAGCTGTCCGTCACTCAAGACATTGCCGTGGATAACCTGCAACCTGCCACCGTCAGAGTCTACGATTACTACGCCACAGGTGAGTAGGGTCAACTGTGTCAGAGTCTACGATTACTACGCCACAGGTGAGTAGGGTCAACTGTGTCAGAGTCTACGATTACTATGTCACAGGTGAGTAGGGTCAACTGTGTCAGAGTCTACGATTACTACGCCACAGGTTAGTAGGGTCAACTGTGTCAGAGTCTACGATTACTATGCCACAGGTGAGTAGGGTCAACTGTGTCAGAGTCTACGATTACTATGCCACAGGTTAGTAGGGTCAACTGTGTCAGAGTCTACGATTACTACGCCACAGGTGAGTAGGGTCAACTGTGTCAGAGTCTACGATTACTATGCCACAGGTTAGTAGGGTCAACTGTGTCAGAGTCTACGATTACTATGCCACAGGTGAGTAGGGTCAACTGTGTCAGAGTCTACGATTACTATGCCACAGGTGAGTAGGGTCAACTGTGTCAGAGTCTACGATTACTATGCCACAGGTTAGTAGGGTCAACTGTGTCAGAGTCTACGATTACTACGCCACAGGTTAGTAGGGTCAACTGTGTCAGAGTCTACGATTACTATGCCACAGGTGAGTAGGGTCAACTGTGTCAGAGTCTACGATTACTATGCCACAGGTGAGTAGGGTCAACTGTGTCAGAGTCTACGATTACTATGCCACAGGTGAGTAGGGTCAACTGTGTCAGAGTGTACGATTACTACGCCACAGGTGAGTAGGGTCAACTGTGTCAGAGTCTACGATTACTATGCCACAGGTTAGTAGGGTCAACTGTGTCAGAGTCTACGATTACTACGCCACAGGTGAGTAGGGTCAACTGTGTCAGAGTCTACGATTACTATGCCACAGGTGAGTAGGGTCAACTGTGTCAGAGTCTACGATTACTACGCCACAGGTTAGTAGGGTCAACTGTGTCAGAGTCTACGATTACTATGCCACAGGTGAGTAGGGTCAACTGTGTCAGAGTCTACGATTACTACGCCACAGGTGAGTAGGGTCAACTGTGTCAGAGTCTACGATTACTACGCCACAGGTTAGTAGGGTCAACTGTGTCAGAGTGTACGATTACTATGCCACAGGTTAGTAGGGTCAACTGTGTCAGAGTCAACGATTACTACGCCACAGGTGAGTAGGGTCAACTGTGTCAGAGTCAACGATTACTACGCCACAGGTTAGTAGGGTCAACTGTGTCAGAGTCTACGATTACTACGCCACAGGTTAGTAGGGTCAACTGTGTCAGAGTCAACGATTACTACGCCACAGGTTAGTAGGGTCAACTGTGTCAGAGTCAACGATTACTACGCCACAGGTTAGTAGGGTCAACTGTGTCAGAGTCTACGATTACTACGCCACAGGTTAGTAGGGTCAACTGTGTCAGAGTCTACGATTACTACGCCACAGGTTAGTAGGGTCAACTGTGTCAGAGTCTACGATTACTACGCCACAGGTTAGTAGGGTCAACTGTGTCAGAGTCTACGATTACTACGCCACAGGTTAGTAGGGTCAACTGTGTCAGAGTCTACGATTACTATGCCACAGGTTAGTAGGGTCAACTGTGTCAGAGTCTACGATTACTATGCCACAGGTGAGTAGGGTCAACTGTGTCAGAGTCTACGATTACTACGCCACAGGTTAGTAGGGTCAACTGTGTCAGAGTCTACGATTACTACGCCACAGGTGAGTAGGGTCAACTGTGTCAGAGTCTACGATTACTATGCCACAGGTGAGTAGGGTCAACTGTGTCAGAGTCTACGATTACTACGCCACAGGTTAGTAGGGTCAACTGTGTCAGAGTCTACGATTACTACGCCACAGGTTAGTAGGGTCAACTGTGTCAGAGTCTACGATTACTACGCCACAGGTTAGTAGGGTCAACTGTGTCAGAGTCTACGATTACTATGCCACAGGTGAGTAGGGTCAACTGTGTCAGAGTCTACGATTACTACGCCACAGGTTAGTAGGGTCAACTGTGTCAGAGTCTACGATTACTACGCCACAGGTTAGTAGGGTCAACTGTGTCAGAGTGTACGATTACTATGTCACAGGTGAGTAGGGTCAACTGTGTCAGAGTCTACGATTACTATGTCACAGGTTAGTAGGGTCAACTGTGTCAGAGTCAACGATTACTATGCCACAGGTTAGTAGGGTCAACTGTGTCAGAGTCTACGATTACTATGCCACAGGTGAGTAGGGTCAACTGTGTCAGAGTCTACGATTACTATGCCACAAGTTAGTAGGGTCAACTGTGTCAGAGTCTACGATTACTACGCCACAGGTTAGTAGGGTCAACTGTGTCAGTCTACGATTACTACGCCACAGGTTAGTAGGGTCAACTGTGTCAGAGTCTACGATTACTACGCCACAGGTTAGTAGGGTCAACTGTGTCAGAGTCTACGATTACTACGCCACAGGTTAGTAGGGTCAACTGCGTCAGAGTCGACGATTACTACGCCACAGGTTAGTAGGGTCAACTGTGTCAGAGTCTACGATTACTACGCCACAGGTTAGTAGGGTCAACTGTGTCAGTCTACGATTACTATGCCACAGGTTAGTAGGGTCAACTGTGTCAGAGTCTACGATTACTACGCCACAGGTTAGTAGGGTCAACTGTGTCAGAGTCTACGATTACTACGCCACAGGTTAGTAGGGTCAACTGTGTCAGTCTACGATTACTATGCCACAGGTTAGTAGGGTCAACTGTGTCAGTCTACGATTACTACGCCACAGGTTAGTAGGGTCAACTGTGTCAGTCTACGATTACTACGCCACAGGTTAGTAGGGTCAACTGTGTCAGAGTCTACGATTACTACGCCACAGGTTAGTAGGGTCAACTGTGTCAGTCTACGATTACTACGCCACAGGTTAGTAGGGTCAACTGTGTCAGAGTCTACAATTACTACGCCACAGGTTAGTAGGGTCAACTGTGTCAGTCTACGATTACTATGCCACAGGTTAGTAGGGTCAACTGTGTCAGAGTCTACGATTACTACGCCACAGGTTAGTAGGGTCAACTGTGTCAGAGTCTACGATTACTACGCCACAGGTTAGTAGGGTCAACTGTGTCAGAGTCTACGATTACTACGCCACAGGTTAGTAGGGTCAACTGTGTCAGAGTCTACGATTACTACGCCACAGGTTAGTAGGGTCAACTGTGTCAGAGTCTACGATTACTATGCCACAGGTGAGTAGGGTCAACTGTGTCAGTCTACGATTACTACGCCACAGGTTAGTAGGGTCAACTGTGTCAGAGTCTACAATTACTACGCCACAGGTTAGTAGGGTCAACTGTGTCAGTCTACGATTACTATGCCACAGGTTAGTAGGGTCAACTGTGTCAGAGTCTACGATTACTACGCCACAGGTTAGTAGGGTCAACTGTGTCAGAGTCTACGATTACTACGCCACAGGTTAGTAGGGTCAACTGTGTCAGAGTCTACGATTACTATGCCACAGGTTAGTAGGGTCAACTGTGTCAGAGTCTACGATTACTATGCCACAGGTTAGTAGGGTCAACTGTGTCAGAGTCTACGATTACTACGCCACAGGTTAGTAGGGTCAACTGTGTCAGAGTCTACGATTACTACGCCACAGGTTAGTAGGGTCAACTGTGTCAGAGTCTACGATTACTACGCCACAGGTTAGTAGGGTCAACTGTGTCAGAGTCTACGATTACTACGCCACAGGTTAGTAGGGTCAACTGCGTCAGAGTCGACGATTACTACGCCACAGGTTAGTAGGGTCAACTGTGTCAGAGTCTACGATTACTACGCCACAGGTTAGTAGGGTCAACTGTGTCAGAGTCTACGATTACTACGCCACAGGTGAGTAGGGTCAACTGTGTCAGTCTACGATTACTACGCCACAGGTTAGTAGGGTCAACTGCGTCAGAGTCGACGATTACTACGCCACAGGTTAGTAGGGTCAACTGTGTCAGAGTCTACGATTACTACGCCACAGGTTAGTAGGGTCAACTGTGTCAGAGTCTACGATTACTACGCCACAGGTTAGTAGGGTCAACTGTGTCAGTCTACGATTACTACGCCACAGGTTAGTAGGGTCAACTGTGTCAGAGTCTACGATTACTATGCCACAGGTTAGTAGGGTCAACTGTGTCAGAGTCTACGATTACTACGCCACAGGTGAGTAGGGTCAACTGTGTCAGAGTGTACGATTACTACGCCACAGGTTAGTAGGGTCAACTGTGTCAGAGTCTACGATTACTACGCCACAGGTGAGTAGGGTCAACTGTGTCAGAGTCTACGATTACTACGCCGCAGGTTAGTAGGGTCAACTGTGTCAGAGTCTACGATTACTACGCCACAGGTTAGTAGGGTCAACTGTGTCAGAGTCTACGATTACTATGCCACAGGTTAGTAGGGTCAACTGTGTCAGAGTCTACGATTACTATACCACAGGTTAGTAGGGTCAACTGTGTCAGAGTGTACGATTACTACGCCACAGGTTAGTAGGGTCAACTGTGTCAGAGTCTACGATTACTATGCCACAGGTGAGTAGGGTCAACTGTGTCAGTCTACGATTACTACGCCACAAGTTAGTAGGGTCAACTGTGTCAGTCTACGATTACTACGCCACAGGTTAGTAGGGTCAACTGTGTCAGTCTACGATTACTACGCCACAGGTTAGTAGGGTCAACTGTGTCAGTCTACGATTACTACGCCACAGGTGAGTAGGGTCAACTGTGTCAGAGTGTACGATTACTACGCCACAGGTTAGTAGGGTCAACTGTGTCAGAGTCTACGATTACTACGCCACAGGTTAGTAGGGTCAACTGTGTCAGAGTCTACGATTACTATGCCACAGGTTAGTAGGGTCAACTGTGTCAGAGTCTACGATTACTATGCCACAGGTGAGTAGGGTCAACTGTGTCAGAGTCTACGATTACTATGTCACAGGTTAGTAGGGTCAACTGTGTCAGAGTCTACGATTACTACGTCACAGGTGAGTAGGGTCAACTGTGTCAGAGTCTACGATTACTATGCCACAGGTGAGTAGGGTCAACTGTGTCAGTCTACGATTACTACGCCACAGGTTAGTAGGGTCAACTGTGTCAGTCTACGATTACTACGCCACAGGTTAGTAGGGTCAACTGTGTCAGTCTACGATTACTACGCCACAGGTGAGTAGGGTCAACTGTGTCAGAGTCTACGATTACTATGCCACAAGTTAGTAGGGTCAACTGTGTCAGAGTCTACGATTACTATGCCACAGGTTAGTAGGGTCAACTGTGTCAGAGTCTACGATTACTACGCCACAGGTTAGTAGGGTCAACTGTGTCAGAGTCTACGATTACTACGCCACAGGTTAGTAGGGTCAACTGTGTCAGAGTCTACGATTACTACGCCGCAGGTTAGTAGGGTCAACTGTGTCAGAGTCTACGATTACTACGCCACAGGTTAGTAGGGTCAACTGTGTCAGAGTCTACGATTACTACGCCACAGGTGAGTAGGGTCAACTGTGTCAGAGTCAACGATTACTACGCCACAGGTGAGTAGGGTCAACTGTGTCAGAGTCTACGAATACTACGCCACAGGTGAGTAGGGTCAACTGTGTCAGAGTCTACGATTACTACGCCACAGGTGAGTAGGGTCAACTGTGTCAGAGTCTACGATTACTACGCCACAGGTTAGTAGGGTCAACTGTGTCAGAGTCTACGATTACTATGCCACAGGTGAGTAGGGTCAACTGTGTCAGAGTCTACGATTACTACGCCACAGGTTAGTAGGGTCAACTGTGTCAGAGTCTACGATTACTACGCCACAGGTTAGTAGGGTCAACTGTGTCAGAGTCTACGATTACTACGCCACAGGTGAGTAGGGTCAACTGTGTCAGAGTCTACGATTACTACGCCACAGGTTAGTAGGGTCAACTGTGTCAGAGTCTACGATTACTACGCCACAGGTTAGTAGGGTCAACTGTGTCAGAGTCTACGATTACTATGCCACAGGTTAGTAGGGTCAACTGTGTCAGAGTCTACGATTACTACGCCACAGGTTAGTAGGGTCAACTGTGTCAGAGTCTACGATTACTACGCCACAGGTTAGTAGGGTCAACTGTGTCAGAGTCTACGATTACTACGCCACAGGTGAGTAGGGTCAACTGTGTCAGAGTGTACGATTACTACGCCACAGGTTAGTAGGGTCAACTGTGTCAGAGTCTACGATTACTACGCCACAGGTTAGTAGGGTCAACTGTGTCAGAGTCTACGATTACTATGCCACAGGTTAGTAGGGTCAACTGTGTCAGAGTCTACGATTACTATGCCACAGGTGAGTAGGGTCAACTGTGTCAGAGTCTACGATTACTATGTCACAGGTTAGTAGGGTCAACTGTGTCAGAGTCTACGATTACTATGCCACAGGTGAGTAGGGTCAACTGTGTCAGAGTCTACGATTACTACGTCACAGGTGAGTAGGGTCAACTGTGTCAGAGTCTACGATTACTATGCCACAGGTGAGTAGGGTCAACTGTGTCAGTCTACGATTACTACGCCACAGGTTAGTAGGGTCAACTGTGTCAGAGTCTACGATTACTATGCCACAGGTTAGTAGGGTCAACTGTGTCAGAGTCTACGATTACTATGCCACAAGTTAGTAGGGTCAACTGTGTCAGAGTCTACGATTACTATGCCACAGGTTAGTAGGGTCAACTGTGTCAGAGTCTACGATTACTATGCCACAGGTTAGTAGGGTCAACTGTGTCAGAGTCTACGATTACTACGCCACAGGTTAGTAGGGTCAACTGTGTCAGAGTCTACGATTACTATGCCACAGGTTAGTAGGGTCAACTGTGTCAGAGTGTACGATTACTATGCCACAGGTGAGTAGGGTCAACTGTGTCAGAGTCTACGATTACTACGCCACAGGTGAGTAGGGTCAACTGTGTCAGAGTCTACGATTACTATGCCACAGGTGAGTAGGGTCAACTGTGTCAGTCTACGATTACTATGCCACAGGTGAGTAGGGTCAACTGTGTCAGAGTCTACGATTACTATGCCACAGGTTAGTAGGGTCAACTGTGTCAGAGTCTACGATTACTACGCCACAGGTGAGTAGGGTCAACTGTGTCAGAGTGTACGATTACTACGCCACAGGTGAGTAGGGTCAACTGTGTCAGAGTCTACGATTACTATGCCACAGGTGAGTAGGGTCAACTGTGTCAGAGTGTACGATTACTACGCCACAGGTTAGTAGGGTCAACTGTGTCAGAGTGTACGATTACTACGCCACAGGTTAGTAGGGTCAACTGTGTCAGAGTCTACGATTACTATGCCACAGGTTAGTAGGGTCAACTGTGTCAGAGTGTACGATTACTACGCCACAGGTGAGTAGGGTCAACTGTGTCAGAGTGTACGATTACTACGCCACAGGTTAGTAGGGTCAACTGTGTCAGAGTCTACGATTACTACGCCACAGGTGAGTAGGGTCAACTGTGTCAGAGTCTACGATTACTATGCCACAGGTTAGTAGGGTCAACTGTGTCAGAGTCTACGATTACTACGCCACAGGTGAGTAGGGTCAACTGTGTCAGAGTCTACGATTACTACGCCACAGGTTAGTAGGGTCAACTGTGTCAGAGTCTACGATTACTACGCCACAGGTTAGTAGGGTCAACTGTGTCAGAGTCTACGATTACTATGCCACAGGTTAGTAGGGTCAACTGTGTCAGAGTCTACGATTACTACGCCACAAGTTAGTAGGGTCAACTGTGTCAGAGTCTACGATTACTATGCCACAGGTGAGTAGGGTCAACTGTGTCAGAGTCTACGATTACTACGCCACAGGTGAGTAGGGTCAACTGTGTCAGAGTCTACGATTACTATGCCACAGGTGAGTAGGGTCAACTGTGTCAGAGTCTACGATTACTATGCCACAGGTGAGTAGGGTCAACTGTGTCAGAGTCTACGATTACTACGCCACAGGTGAGTAGGGTCAACTGTGTCAGAGTCTACGATTACTATGTCACAGGTTAGTAGGGTCAACTGTGTCAGAGTCTACGATTACTACGCCACAGGTGAGTAGGGTCAACTGTGTCAGAGTCTACGATTACTATGCCACAGGTGAGTAGGGTCAACTGTGTCAGAGTCTACGATTACTACGCCACAGGTGAGTAGGGTCAACTGTGTCAGAGTCTACGATTACTATGCCACAGGTTAGTAGGGTCAACTGTGTCAGAGTCTACGATTACTACGCCACAGGTGAGTAGGGTCAACTGTGTCAGAGTCTACGATTACTATGCCACAGGTTAGTAGGGTCAACTGTGTCAGAGTCTACGATTACTATGCCACAGGTGAGTAGGGTCAACTGTGTCAGAGTCTACGATTACTATGCCGCAGGTTAGTAGGGTCAACTGTGTCAGAGTCTACGATTACTATGCCACAGGTGAGTAGGGTCAACTGTGTCAGTCTACGATTACTATGCCACAGGTGAGTAGGGTCAACTGTGTCAGAGTCTACGATTACTATGCCACAGGTTAGTAGGGTCAACTGTGTCAGAGTCTACGATTACTATGCCACAGGTTAGTAGGGTCAACTGTGTCAGTCTACGATTACTATGCCACAGGTTAGTAGGGTCAACTGTGTCAGAGTCTACGATTACTACGCCACAGGTTAGTAGGGTCAACTGTGTCAGAGTCTACGATTACTACGCCACAGGTTAGTAGGGTCAACTGTGTCAGAGTGTACGATTACTACGCCACAGGTGAGTAGGGTCAACTGTGTCAGAGTCTACGATTACTATGCCACAGGTGAGTAGGGTCAACTGTGTCAGTCTACGATTACTATGCCACAGGTTAGTAGGGTCAACTGTGTCAGAGTCTACGATTACTACGCCACAGGTGAGTAGGGTCAACTGTGTCAGAGTCTACGATTACTACGCCACAGGTTAGTAGGGTCAACTGTGTCAGAGTGTACGATTACTACGCCACAGGTGAGTAGGGTCAACTGTGTCAGAGTCTACGATTACTACGCCACAGGTTAGTAGGGTCAACTGTGTCAGAGTCTACGATTACTACGCCACAGGTGAGTAGGGTCAACTGTGTCAGAGTGTACGATTACTACGCCACAGGTGAGTAGGGTCAACTGTGTCAGAGTCTACGATTACTATGCCACAGGTTAGTAGGGTCAACTGTGTCAGAGTCTACGATTACTACGCCACAGGTTAGTAGGGTCAACTGTGTCAGAGTCTACGATTACTACGTCACAGGTTAGTAGGGTCAACTGTGTCAGAGTCTACGATTACTACGCCACAGGTTAGTAGGGTCAACTGTGTCAGAGTCTACGATTACTACGTCACAGGTTAGTAGGGTCAACTGTGTCAGAGTGTACGATTACTACGCCACAGGTTAGTAGGGTCAACTGTGTCAGAGTCTACGATTACTACGCCACAGGTTAGTAGGGTCAACTGTGTCAGAGTCTACGATTACTACGCCACAGGTTAGTAGGGTCAACTGTGTCAGAGTCTACGATTACTACGTCACAGGTTAGTAGGGTCAACTGTGTCAGAGTCTACGATTACTACGCCACAGGTTAGTAGGGTCAACTGTGTCAGAGTCTACGATTACTACGTCACAGGTGAGTAGGGTCAACTGTGTCAGAGTCTACGATTACTACGCCACAGGTTAGTAGGGTCAACTGTGTCAGAGTCTACGATTACTATGCCACAGGTGAGTAGGGTCAACTGTGTCAGAGTCTACGATTACTACGCCACAGGTTAGTAGGGTCAACTGTGTCAGAGTCTACGATTACTACGCCACAGGTTAGTAGGGTCAACTGTGTCAGAGTCTACGATTACTATGCCACAGGTGAGTAGGGTCAACTGTGTCAGAGTCTACGATTACTATGCCACAGGTTAGTAGGGTCAACTGTGTCAGAGTCTACGATTACTATGCCACAGGTTAGTAGGGTCAACTGTGTCAGAGTCTACGATTACTATGCCACAGGTGAGTAGGGTCAACTGTGTCAGAGTCTACGATTACTATGCCACAGGTTAGTAGGGTCAACTGTGTCAGAGTCTACGATTACTACGCCACAGGTTAGTAGGGTCAACTGTGTCAGAGTGTACGATTACTATGCCACAGGTGAGTAGGGTCAACTGTGTCAGAGTCTACGATTACTACGCCACAGGTTAGTAGGGTCAACTGTGTCAGAGTGTACGATTACTACGCCACAGGTGAGTAGGGTCAACTGTGTCAGAGTCTACGATTACTACGCCACAGGTTAGTAGGGTCAACTGTGTCAGAGTCTACGATTACTACGCCACAGGTTAGTAGGGTCAACTGTGTCAGAGTCTACGATTACTACGCCACAGGTGAGTAGGGTCAACTGTGTCAGTCTACGATTACTATGCCACAGGTGAGTAGGGTCAACTGTGTCAGAGTCTACGATTACTACGCCACAGGTGAGTAGGGTCAACTGTGTTAGAGTCTACGATTACTACGCCACAGGTGAGTAGGGTCAACTGTGTCAGTCTACGATTACTATGCCACAGGTGAGTAGGGTCAACTGTGTCAGTCTACGATTACTACGCCACAGGTGAGTAGGGTCAACTGTGTCAGTCTACGATTACTACGCCACAGGTGAGTAGGGTCAACTGTGTCAGTCTACGATTACTACGCCACAGGTTAGTAGGGTCAACTGTGTCAGAGTCTACGATTACTATGCCACAGGTTAGTAGGGTCAACTGTGTCAGAGTCTACGATTACTATGCCACAGGTGAGTAGGGTCAACTGTGTCAGTCTACGATTACTATGCCACAGGTGAGTAGGGTCAACTGTGTCAGAGTCTACGATTACTACGCCACAGGTTAGTAGGGTCAACTGTGTCAGAGTGTACGATTACTACGCCACAGGTGAGTAGGGTCAACTGTGTCAGAGTCTACGATTACTACGCCACAGGTGAGTAGGGTC
The DNA here is from genome assembly GCF_015708825.2 of Lethenteron reissneri. Lineage (NCBI taxonomy): Eukaryota > Metazoa > Chordata > Hyperoartia > Petromyzontiformes > Petromyzontidae > Lethenteron > Lethenteron reissneri. The sequence goes on from NC_083848.1 coordinate 2,310,996, forward strand.
AACTGTGTCAGAGTGTACGATTACTACGCCACAGGTTAGTAGGGTCAACTGTGTCAGAGTCAACGATTACTATGCCACAAGTTAGTAGGGTCAACTGTGTCAGAGTCAACGATTACTACGCCACAGGTGAGTAGGGTCAACTGTGTCAGAGTCAACGATTACTACGCCACAGGTTAGTAGGGTCAACTGTGTCAGAGTGTACGATTACTACGCCACAAGTTAGTAGGGTCAACTGTGTCAGAGTCTACGATTACTACGCCACAAGTTAGTAGGGTCAACTGTGTCAGAGTCTACGATTACTATGCCACAGGTGAGTAGGGTCAACTGCAACGCTATGCAGGCTACCTGGGTGACCTTTGTTTGTGTCTCTCTGTCTCTTCCTTTGTCTTGTCTCTCTAACTTGTCTTGTCTCTCTACCTGGTCTTGTCTATCTACCTTGTCTTGTCTCTGATCTTGTCTCTCTACCTTGTCTCGTCTCTCCACTTCCACAGAGGATGCAGCCACGTCCATGTACAGCGCCCCGTGCACTCATAGCCAGTGAGACAGCAGCGGTCGCTTGGCAACCAGAGCACAGGTAACATGGGGGGGGGGGGTTGGTGGTAACCTGGGGGTTGGGTTGTGGTAACCTGGGGGGTGGGTTGTGGTAACCTCGGGGGTTGGGTTGGTGGTAACCTGGGGGGTGGGTTGTGGTAACCTGGGGGTTGAGTTGTGGTAACCTGGGGGTTGGGTTGTGGTAACCTGGGGGGTGGGTTGGTGGTAACCTGGGGGTTGGGTTGGTGGTAACCTGGGGGATGAGTTGTGGTAACCTGGGGGTTGGGTTGTGGTAACCTGGGGGGTTGGGTTGGTGGTAACCTGGGGGGTGGGTTGTGGTAACCTGGGGGTTGAGTTGTGGTAACCTGGGGGTTGGGTTGTGGTAACCTGGGGGGTGGGTTGGTGGTAACCTGGGGGTTGGGTTGGTGGTAACCTGGGGGATGAGTTGTGGTAACCTGGGGGTTGGGTTGTGGTAACCTGGGGGTTGAGTTGTGGTAACCTGGGGGGTTTAGTTGTGGTAACCTGGGGGTGGGGTTGGTTTCAGCCTTGGGTTGTGCTTTATGCGTGAGTGGTGTGTGTGCTGTATGTGAGTTTGTGTAGGTGGTCCCCCTCTTTCAGAAGGGGGACCGCACAGACTGGAACAACTACAGGGGAATCTCACTCCTCAGTGTGCCGGGAAAGGTCCTGGCAAGGATTATTCAACATCGCCTTGCCAGACACGCTGAGGAGAGGCTTGCGGAGCCCCTATGCGGTTTCAGGAAAGGGTGGTCCTGCACAGATGCCATATTTTCTGTCCGTCTGCTACAGCAGACATATAGGGAATTCCAACAAGACCTACATCTCTGCTTTATTGACCTGGTCAAGGCCTATGATACCATCAGTAGGCCTGGGCTCTGGGTTGTTCTTCGTGCTTTCGGAGTCCCTGACCCTCTGCTCACGATCATTAAGGACCTTCATGATGGTGAGCGGGCCCGGGTAAAACTACGTGGCCGGGAGTCAGAGCCTTTCCCTGTACACCTTGGGGTGCGACAGGGATGTCCTCTGGCTCCCACATTATTGAACATCTATTTTGACCACGTAGTTCATGAAGCCTTCAATAGCTGTACCGAGGGAATTTCTATTTGGCACAGATATAATGGGAGGCTGATCGATGCCCGGGTGCAGTCAAGGGATGGCTCCCTAGTGGTCAACCACGTTATGTATGCCGATGATTGGGTAATTGCTCCTCATTCAGAGGAGGAGTTGGAGACGCTGCTGCTGAGACTGGAGCGTGCCACTAAGAGGTGGGGCCTTACCATCGGCCCCACCAAAACTAAGCACCTGCCTGGGTATTTTGTACCATCGGACACTCCACCCCCACAACTCCCAATCGGTGATGGGGCAGTTGTGGAGAGAGTGGAGAGTTTCCCATACCTGGGCAGTGTGCTCATGACCGGCTCCGGTTTAACAGCAGAGGTCTCACTCCGAATGATTTGAGCGGCATAATTTTTTCGATGGTTGCGTAACACTGTGTGGAAGCTACCTGGTCGCTCTGCACGAAGCTTCAGGTCTTCTCGGCCACGGTCATTCTCTCCCGTCTCTACGCTTGCGAAACGTGGACCTCCCTAATGGAGAATCTTCGCCGGTTAGAAACATTTAGGCTGGCCTGCCTCCGATCCATCCTGGGTTTAACCAGGCTGGATTGTCTGAGGAGCTCACAAATCCTTGAAAGATCTGGGCAAAGTCCCATCGGTGAGCTCCTGCAGGCAAGGCTGCGTTGGCTGGGTCATGTAGCCCACATGCACAGCAACCGCATGCCTAAACAGCTTTTGTTCGGCCGGATTGAGGGGGCTAAACGGGCGCGGTACTGGTGAGAGAAGAGATGGAGTGATGTGGTACAGGAAGACGTGGAGCTGAGTGGACTTGCCGATGACTGGTACCAGCGGTGTCAAGATCGGCCTCTTTGGAGACTTGTGAAGGACGCTACTGGGCAGTTGGAGGCAGTCGCCCTCCAACAACAACAGAGGGCAGAGGAGCGACGCTCACAACAATGAGCGAAGCACCGGGTGGATAAAGCACAGCAAGTTGGCACAGGTAGTTCATCAGCCAGTCATCTCAATCATCTCAGTCAGTCGACCCGTGGCACCTGCTGGGTCTGCCCGTGACCTCCTGCCAGTGGGTGTTCGACACTTCACGTGGCCTCAAGGTGCACATGGCCTGGCACAAGCGTCGTGGTGACGTCACCGCCACTTAGTGGCGAATGGCGGTTGTTGTTGTATGTATGAATGGTGTATATTTGCTGTGAGAGCGGTATATATGAGTGAGTGCTGTGTGTGTGCTGTATGTGTGAGTGGTGTGTGTGCTGTATGTATGAGTGGTGTGTGTGTGTGCTGTATGTATGAGTGGTGTATGTGAGTGCTATATGTATGAGTGGTGTGTGTGTGTGTGCTGTATGTATGAGTGATGCATGTGAGTGCTGTATGTATGAGTGAGTGGTGTGTGCTGTATGTATGTATGTATGAGTGAGTGGGGTGTGTGTGCTGTATGTATGAGTGATGCATGTGAGTGTGTGCTGTATGTATGAGTGAGTAGGGTGTGTGCTGTATGTATGAGTGAGTGGTGTGTGTGTGTGCTGCATGTATGAGTGAGTGGTGTGTGTGTGTGCTGTATGTATGAGTGAGTGGTGTGTGTGCTGTATGTATGAGTGGTGTGTGTGCTGTATGCGAGTTCTGTATGTGAGTGCTGTATGTATGAGTGAGTGGTGTGTGTGCTGTATGTATGAGTGGTGTGTGTGTGTGCTGTATGTATGAGTGAGTGGTGTGTGTGTGCTGTATGTATGTATGAGTGGTGTGTGTGTGTGCTGTATGTATGAGTGAGTGGTTTGTGTGTGTGCTGTATGTGAGGGCTGTATGTATGAGTGAGTGGTGTGTGTGTGTGCTGTATGTATGAGTGGTGTGTGTGTGCTGTATGTATGAGTGGTGTGTGTGCTGTATGTATGAGTGGTGTGTGTGTGTGCTGCATGTATGAGTGAGTGGTGTGTGTGTGTGCTGTATGTATGAGTGAGTGGTGTGTGTGCTGTATGTATGAGTGGTGTGTGTGCTGTATGCGAGTTCTGTATGTGAGTGCTGTATGTATGAGTGAGTGGTGTGTGTGCTGTATGTATGAGTGGTGTGTGTGTGTGCTGTATGTATGAGTGGTGTGTGTGTGTGCTGTATGTATGAGTGAGTGGTGTGTGTGTGTGCTGTATGTATGTATGAGTGGTGTGTGTGTGTGCTGTATGTATGAGTGAGTGGTTTGTGTGTGTGCTGTATGTGAGGGCTGTATGTATGAGTGAGTGGTGTGTGTGTGTGCTGTATGTATGAGTGGTGTGTGTGTGCTGTATGTATGAGTGAGTAGTGTGTGTGTGCTGTATGTATGAGTGATGCATGTGAGTGTGTGCTGTATGTATGAGTGAGTAGGGTGTGTGCTGTATGTATGAGTGAGTGGTGTGTGTGTGTGCTGCATGTATGAGTGAGTGGTGTGTGTGTGCTGTATGTATGAGTGAGTGGTGTGTGTGTGTGTGCTGTATGTGAGTGCTGTATGTGAGTGCTGTATGTATGAGTGGTGTGTGTGTGTGCTGTATGTATGTATGAGTGGTGTGTGTGTGTGCTGTATGTATGAGTGGTGTGTGTATGCTGTATGTATGAGTGGTGTGTGTGTGTGCTGTATGTATGTATGAGTGAGTGGTGTGTGTGTGCTGTATGTACGAGTGAGTGTTGTGTGTGCTGTATGTATGTGTGCTGTATGTATGAGTGCTATATGTGAGCACTGTATGTATGTATGAGTGAGTGGTGTGTGTGTGCTGTATGTACGAGTGAGTGCTGTGTGTGCTGTATGTATGTGTGTGCTGTATGTATGTATGTGAGTGCTGTATGTATGAGTGAGTGCTGTGTGTGCTGTATGTATGTGTGTGCTGTATGTATGTGAGTGCTGTATGTATGAGTGAGTGCTGTGTGTGCTGTATGTGTGCTGTATGTATGTGAGTGCTGTATGTATGTGAGTGCTGTATGTGTGCTGTATGTATGAGTGGTGTACGTGAGCGCTGTACGCCAGTCCTGTGCGTATGCGTCGTGTGTGAGTCCCATCTCGCCCCAGCTCACCCTCCGGTGTGCTCCCACAGGAAGCATCAGCACGCGGTCAGCCTTCTCAACGCTGCCACCGCTCTGCGGTTTCTTCCCATCATTGCCTCTGAACGTCGCTTGTGTATCAAACGTCGCTTGTGTATCGATGTGGCAAGACGTGCAGCTACCCAATAAAAAACCCCTTTCGAGGCTCGTGTTGTTGTTGTTTACTTGAACGAGGTACATTCCCACCCTCTGGCTGTGTTCGATAATGATAGTCGTCCGGAAATTTGTAGCGGAGAAATAACTCTGGACTCGTGTTTATAGAGACTCGTAGAGACCCATAGACCCACAGACACCCATCGAGACTCATACCCAGAGACCCCATTGACCCACAGACACCCATAGAGACTCATACTCGTAGAGACCCATAGACCCACAGACAGCCATAGAGACTCATAGAGACCCATAGACCCACAGACAGAAAGACTCATACTCATAGAGACCCATAGACCCACAGACAGCCAGAAAGACTCATACTCATAGAGACCCATAGACTCACAGACAGCCATAGAGACTCATACTCATAGAGACCCATAGACCCACAGACAGCCATAGAGACTCATACTCATAGAGACCCATAGACCCACAGACACCCATAAAGACTCATACTCATTGAGACCCATAAACCCACAGACAGCCATAAAGACTCATACTCATTGAGACCCATAAACCCACAGACACCCATAGAGACTCCTACTCATAGAGACCCATAGACTCACAGACACCCATAAAGACTCATACTCATAGAGACCCATAGACCCACAGACACCCATAGAGACTCATACTCATAGAGACCCATAGACCCACAGACACCCATAGAGACTCATACTCATAGAGACCCATAGACCCACAGACACCCATAAAGACTCATACTCATAGAGACCCATAGACCCACAGACACCCATAGAGACTCATACTCATAGAGACCCATAGACCCACAGACACCCATAGAGACTCATACTCATAGAGACCCATAGACCCACAGACACCCATAGAGACTCATACTCATAGAGACCCATAGACCCACAGACACCCATAAAGACTCATACTCATAGAGACCCATAGACCCACAGACAGCCATAGAGACTCATACTAATAGAGACCCATAGACCCACAGACACCCATAAAGACTCATACTCATAGAGACCCATAGACCCACAGACACCCATAGAGACTCATACTCATAGAGACCCATAGACCCACAGACACCCATAGAGACTCATACTCATAGAGACCCATAGACCCACAGACAGCCATAGAGACTCATACTCATAGAGACCCATAGACCCACAGACACCCATAGAGACTCATACTCATAGAGACCCATAGACCCACAGACACCCATAGAGACTCATACTCATAGAGACCCATAGACCCACAGACACCCATAGAGACTCCTACTCAGAGACCCCATAGACCCACAGACCCCATAGATACTCATACTCATAGAGACCCATAGACCCACAGACACCCATAGAGACTCATACTCATAGAGACCCATAGACCCACAGACAGCCATAAAGACTCATACTCATAGAGACCCACAGACACCCAGAGACTCATACTCGTAGAGACCCATAGACCCACAGACACCCATAAAGACTCATACTCATATAGACCCACAGACACCCAGAGACTCATACTCGTAGAGACCCATAGACCCACAGACACCCATAAAGACTCATACTCATAGAGACCCATAGACCCACAGACACCCATAAAGACTCATACTCATAGAGACCCATAGACCCACAGACACCCATAGAGACTCATACTCATAGAGACCCATAGACCCACAGACACCCATAGAGACTCATACTCATAGAGACCCATAGACTCACAGACACCCATAGAGACTCATACTCATAGAGACCCATAGACCCACAGACACCCATAGAGACTCATACTCATAGAGACCCATAGACCCACAGACACCCATAGAGACTCATACTCATAGAGACCCATAGACCCACAGACACCCATAGAGACTCATACTCATAGAGACCCATAGACCCACAGACACCCATAGAGACTCACTCACAGAGACCCATAGACCCACAGAAACCCATCGAGACTCATACTCATATAGACCCATAGACCCACAGACACCCATAGAGACTCATACTCATAGAGACCCATAGACCCACAGACAGCCATAGAGACTCATACTCATAGAGACCCATAGACCCACAGACACCCATAAAGACTCATACTCATAGAGACCCATAGACCCACAGACACCCATAGAGACTCATACTCATAGAGACCCATAGACCCACAGACACCCATAGAGACTCATACTCATAGAGACCCATAGACTCACAGACACCCATAAAGACTCATACTCATAGAGATCCATAGACCCACAGACAGCCATAGAGACTCATACTCATAGAGACCCATAGACCCACAGACACCCATAGAGACTCACTCACAGAGACCCATAGACCCACAGAAACCCATCGAGACTCATACTCATATAGACCCATAGACCCACAGACACCCATAAAGACTCATACTCATAGAGACCCATAGACCCACAGACACCCATAGAGACTCATACTCATAGAGACCCATAGACCCACAGACACCCATAGAGACTCATACTCCTAGAGACCCATATACCCACAGACACCCATAGAGACTCATACTCAGAGACCCCATAGACCCACAGACCCCATAGATACTCATACTCATAGAGACCCATAGACCCACAGACACCCATAGAGACTCATACTCATAGAGACCCATAGACCCACAGACACCCATAGAGACTCCTACTCAGAGACCCCATAGACCCACAGACCCCATAGATACTCATACTCATAGAGACCCATAGACCCACAGACACCCATAGAGACTCATACTCATAGAGACCCATAGACCCACAGACACCCATAAAGACTCATACTCATAGAGACCCATAGACCCACAGACACCCATAAAGACTCATACTCATAGAGACCCATAGACCCACAGACACCCATAGAGACTCATACTCATAGAGACCCACAGACCCACAGACAGCCATAGAGACTCATACTCAGAGACCCCATAGACCCACAGACAGCCATAGAGACTCCTACTCATAGAGACCCATAGACCCACAGACACCCATACAGACTCCTACTCATAGAGACCCATAGACCCACAGACACCCATACAGACTCATACTCATAGAGACCCATAGACCCACAGACAGCCATAGAGACTCCTACTCATAGAGACCCATAGACCCACAGACACCCATCGAGACTCCTACCCAGAGACCCCATAGACATATTCTTAGGTTATTTTCGGTAAAGTCACGTAGGTAAAACATTAAAATTATTAAAAGTAAAATCAAATAAAAATCACGACGTTTCGGAGGCAACACAAGCTTCCGTCTTCAGGAGGAACCGTCACAGCCACGACGGATGTATCAAGTAAATGAGAGATTACAAGAGCTACCACTCCGTTTATATAATGGTTGGAGAGAGGGGGGGGGGAGGGCCAAGAACAGCACACTTTTTATTCATATGGTAAGGTGAGGCTTAAGAGGGTTAGCCTTTGTTATGGAGAGGTACGGTTTGTGACTCAACCTGTGACAAGGAGACAACCACTAAACATGGTAAACCTGTAATAGTTGTCTGTCAAATAAGATTGGCCAAATAAGTGTAGTTAAATCTTTTTTGCATGGTTAATCACATCTTTCCAATGATTACTCAGTTTGTAACCATCATCACGGTTGAAATTATGTCTGTGTTTGTATATTTGTATGGCTTCGTGTACAAACCTTAAGACAGTGCCGGATGTAGCTAGTGCGGGCCCTGTAGCATTTGTTACGAAGTGGCCCTAAATTAAAACCAAAAACACGCACATTTTAAAACACACATTGTTTTACTTCTGTAGTGCTGAACTTTACGCGGACAACTTTTTCCTTATTCTTCTTGGTTCTTTCGGTAAAGTCATCGCGTAGAAGGGAAATAATAAAATAATAAAAATAAAACATAAAAAGATAATTCTCACGACGTTTCGGCCACAACGCAAGCAGCCGTCCTGAGGTGAAGAACAGGTCTGTCGGGAAGACAGCGTCTTAATGAACACCACCAAGCTTGGCAGCATATATTTAAACTGGGTTAGAGGGGGGAAGGGGCGCCTTGACAAAGGAATTTGCATATCAAGCTGATTGCGTTGTGGCCGAAACGTCGTGAGAATTATTTTATTTAATATTTTATTATTTCCTCTGGGATGAAGCCATGTTGCAGGCGCGGGTGGGTTGATTCTAGGAACTTGAATTGTGAGAAGAGACAAGACGTTGGGAAATGAGTGACAAACGGTGACTCACCAGTGACTCACGGCCTACCCGTACCCGGCTATACCCGTACCCTACCCGTACCCGGCCGTGTACGGGTAGGGTACGGGTATCGGGTACCTGATTGCGACCTCTGGGATGAAGCCATGTTGCAGGCGCGGGTGGGTTGATTCTAGGAACTTGAATCGTGAGAAGAGACAAGACGTTGGGAAATGAGTGACAAACGGTGACTCACCGGTGACTCACGGCCTACCCGTACCCGGCCGCACCAGGGTCGCAAACGGGTACCCGTACCTGGCTGGGTACGGGTAGCCGGGTATCGGGTAGGGTACAGGTATCGGGTACCCGGTTGCGACCTCTGCCGATCACCCGATCGGCGGAGGCCCGGCGAGAAGTAGCCGAGGAGGGAGGGGGGAGTGGAGGGGGTGGACATCGATCCACACACATTAACCAAACAATGCTCTGGGTACAAAGACGCGTTGACGATAGACCACGATTGTAAACTATTCTTTATTTTATTTTAGCAGGTGTAAGGTCCCACAGAGCCGTGTAGTAGCTCTTTTGTTAGACGCGACCACCTGGACATCACGAATGATAGCTGCTCAAGCAAGCGGCGGCTTATCGTTATAGTCATCGTCATCATCATCATCGTCACCGCCACCATGTGGACATTTTAGAGCGGCAGCCGAATGCTCTCAAAGCGTAGCGTCGTCGGTTCTAAACGTGGAGAGGGGAAAAACCGGAGGACCCCGAGAAACATCCACGCGACCACGGGGAGAGAGACGCAAACTCCAAATACACAGCAGCGGCAGGGTCGGGATCGAATCCACGACCTCCTACGTACCAGGCAAGGTAGTCAACATCTCCTAGCCACCGTGATGGTGATGAGAGAGACGCAGACTCCGAATATACAGCAGCGGCAGGCGTCGTCAGGGTCGGGATCGAACCCACGACCTCCTACGTACCAGGCGAGGTAGTCAACATCTCCTAGCCACCGTGATGTTGATGAGAGAGACGCAGACTCCGAATATACAGCAGCGGCAGGCGTCGTCAGGGTCGGGATCGAACCCACGACTTCCTGCGTACCAGGCGAGGTAGTCAACATCTCCTAGCCACCGTGATGATGATGAGAGAGACGCAGACTCCGAATATACAGCAGCAGCAGGTGTCGTCAGGGTCGGGATCGAACCCACGACTTCCTGCGTACCAGGCGAGGTAGTCAACATCTCCTAGCCACCGTGATGATGATGAGAGAGACGCAGACTCCGAATATACAGCAGCAGCAGGTGTCGTCAGGGTCGGGATTGAACCCACGACCTCCTACGTACCAGGCAAGGTAGTCAACATCTCCTAGCCACCGTGATGAGAGAGACGCAGACTCCGAATATACAGCAGCGGCAGGCGTTGTCAGGGTCGGGATTGAACCCACGACTTCCTGCGTACCAGGCGAGGTAGTCAACATCTCCCAGCCACCGCGGCGTATTTGCATTGCCCCTGAAACTGATTGGCCTACACCAGGGCTCCAGACGACTCTACGGTCGTGTCTCACCACCGGTGTTAGGCCAGAGAACGACAACCCCAAAGAGTGAACGGTACAAGGGCAATGCACACACAAAGCACGTTACGATCGTAATCATGAACGATGCATGCATTGATAATTGTTTTTTTACCCTTCTATCTGGCAACAAAACTGACACCTTTTTACAAGGAGTCATGTTTGCATAGACCGCAATACCTGCAGTCATAATACAAACAAAAAAACACAACTCTGATAATGTATGCACTGTCCTTGAAGTTGATTGGTCCACACCCGAGACAGCTTTCCTTAGAGCCCAGTCTCACATGGTGTTGGACCAGATGACGCCAAAAAGGCGCACAACTCAAAGACAATGCACCATCAGAGTATGAGAGCTCGGGGCAAGCATCTACACTATGGGAACCCCATTTGCCAGTTTTGTTGCCAGATAGAAGGGTAAAAAAACAATTATCATATTTTTACTGGCAAATGAGGTTCCCATAGTGTTGATGCATGCGTTGTAATTCGAGACCGATTTGCATACACCAGAGCTACAGCCTACTGATGGACAGCCCCGTCTCACCACCGGTGGGAGACCAGAGAAGGGTGGTAAGCTATCGATTTAAAGCTTCTTTCATGACTGCAGGGATTCATCTTCTTGGTTATTTCGGTAAAGTCACGTAGAAGGGAAAAAATAAAATAATAAAAATAAAACGTAATAAAATAAAATTGCATTACGTTATTATGTAGAAGGGAAATAAAAAAAATGATAAAAAATAAAACATTATACAATAAAATTTTATGACGTTTTTACGTAGAAGGAAATAATAAAATAATAAAAATAAAACATAATAAAATAACATTTTATTACGTTATTATGTAGAAGGGAAATAAAAAAATGATAAAAAAAATAAAACATTATACAATACAATTTTATTACGTTTTTACGTAGAAGGGAAATAATAAAAGAATAAAAATAAAACATTATAAAATTGTATTACGTTATTATGTAGAAGGGAAATAATAAAATAATAAAAAATAAAACATAATAAAATACAATTCTCACGACGTTTCGGCCACAACGCAAGCAGCCGTCCTCAGGTGAAGAACAGGTCTGTCGGAAAGACAGCGTCTGAATGAACAGGTCTGTCGGGAAGACAGCGTCTGAATGAACAGGTCTGTCGGAAAGACAGCGTCTGAATGAACAGGTCTGTCGGGAAGACAGCGTCTGAATGAACAGGTCTGTCGGAAAGACAGCGTCTGAATGAACAGGTCTGTCGGAAAGACAGCGTCTGAATGAACAGGTCTGTCGGAAAGACAGCGTCTGAATGAACAGGTCTATCAGAAAGACAGCATCTGAAAGAACAGGTCTATCAGAAAGACAGCATCTGAAAGAACAGGTCTATCAGAAAGACAGCGTCTGAATAGGCACCACCAGGCTTGGCAGCGTATATTTAAGCTGGATTAGAGGGGGGGGGGAAGGGGCGCCTTGACAAAGAAATTTGCATATCAAGATATGCTGCTTGCGTTGTGGCCGAAACGTCGTGACAATTGTATTTTATTATGTTTTATTATTTTATCACTTCCATTCTACGTGACTTTACCGAAAGAACCAAAAAGGTGGCAAGATAGCGAACGACACAAACGCAATGCGCACGCCAGAAGCATCGATGCAGCTCGCTCGGGGCTAGCGGCGACATCTGTGCGACTCTTCCTTGATCCTGTGAACTGGTCACCAAGTCTAGCATGTGCCCTGTCAAGGCGACACACGCGGAGTGCTGCTGCGATTGACACGGAATGTGTTGGAACTTGGTTCTATTTTTGTGTTGTTGCAGCAGTAGCAGCAGTAGTAGTCTAAGCAGTAGTAGTAGCAGCAGTAACAGCAGCAGTAGTAGCAACAGCATCAGTGGTAGCAGCAGCAACAGCAGCAGTAGTAGTAGTAACAGCAGCAGTAGTAGTAGCAGCAGCAGCAACAGCAGTAGTAGCAGCAGTAGCAGTAGTAGCAGTTAGTAGCAGCAGCAGCAGTAGCAGCAGCAACAGCAGCAGTAGTAGCAGTAGCAACAGCAGCAGTAGTAGCAGTAGAAGCAGCAGCAACAGCAGCAGCAGTAGCAACAGCAGCAGTAGCAGCAGCAGTAGCAACAGCAGCAGTAGTAGTAACAGCAGTAGCAGCAGCAGTAGTAGCAGCAACAGCAGCAGTAGCAGCAGCAGTAGCAACAGCAGCAGTAGTAGCAACAGCAGCAGCAGCAACAGCAGTAGTAGCAGCAGTAGCAGCAGTAGCAGCAGCAACAGCAGCAGTAGCAACAGCAGCAGCAGTAGCAGCAACAGCAGTAATAGCAGCAGCAATAGCAGCAGCAGCAGTAGCAGCAGCAACAGTAGTAGCAGCAGCAACAGCAGCAGCAGTAGCAGCAGCAGCAGCAACAGCAACAGCAGCAGTAGTAGTAGTAACAGCAGTAGCAGCAGCAGCAGTAGTAGCAGCAGCAGCAACAGCAGCAGTAGCAGCAGTAGTAGCAACAGCAGCAGTAGTAGTAACAGCAGTAGCAGCAGCAGCAACAGCAGCAGTAGTAACAGCAGTAACATCAGCAGTAGTAGCAGCAGCAGCAACAGCAGCAGCAGTAGCAACAGCAGCAGCAACAGCAGCAGTGGTAGCAGTAGCAACAGCAGCAACAGCAGCAGTAGTAGCAACAGCAGCAGCAACAGCAGCAGTGGTAGCAGTAGTAGCAGCAGCAACAGCAGCAGCAGTAGCAACAGCAGCAGCAACAGCAGCAGTGGTAGCAGTAGTAGCAGCATCATCAGCAGCAGTAGTAGCAGCAGTAACAGCAGCAGTAGTAGTAGCAGCAGCAACAGCAGCAGCAACAGCAGCAGTAGCAGCAGCAGTAGTAGCAGCAGCAGTAACAGCAGCAGTAGTAGCAACAGCAGCAGTAGTAGTAACAGCAGTAGCAGCAGCAGCAGCAGCAACAGCAGTAGTAGTAGCAGCAGTAACAGCAGCAGTAGTAGCAGCAGCAACAGCAGCAACAGCAGCAGTGGTAGCCGTAGTCACCACCGCCAGAGCAATTGGTCTCAATGACAGTCTATACTTTGGTCTACTCTTCCTTCCAATTCGTCCCCGTGCGTCCATCACCCAAACCCCCCCCCCCGGGACATTTCGATTTAAAGCTTTCGTGACTGCAGGGATTCATCTTCTTTGTTCTTTCGGTAAAGTCATCACGTAGAAAGGGAAATAATCATGTTTTATTTTATTACTTCCCTTCTACGTGACTTTACCGAAAGAACCAAGAAGATGACTCCCCCGGACATCTCGGAAGATTTTGGTGTCGAAGTCACCCCCCCCCCCCAAAAAAAATCACAGACAAACGCGCGCCAAACAAAGACAAAGATTCCCTGCGTAGCCTCAACAGACTGTCGGGGCAAGTGCTGTTAGCGAGTAGCAGCACCTATGAAGGCTACCGGCGCTGTGGCACACGAGGGGGTGGGTGGCTACTAGCACCACGCCCGGCCGCCTTTGTCTCTACCCCAGCTGTTAGCAATGTTTACTGCACGAGCCAGGTACTCGTTTGAGGCTGAGTCGACCTAGGGGAGGCCCAGTACCGGTTCAAATAATCGTCACCGGTGGTGTTGGTGGTGGTGAGCGGGAATCGAACTCGGTTCATAGCCAGGGTTCGTAGCGCAGCGTAGCGCTAACCGCTGCACCACCGCTCCCTCCTACCGCACACACACACTACCCACACAGACCACACACACCACACACACACCCCACACACACACCCCACACACACCACACACACACCACACACACACACACACACACACACACACACCACACACACACCACACCACACACACACCACACACCTCACACCACACACACACACACACACCCCACACACCCCACACACACTCCACACACACACACCACACACACACCACACACACACACCCCACACACACCACACACACCACACAGACCACACACACACCACACACACACACACCACACACCTCACACACCACACACACACCACACACACACACACACCCCTCACACACACACACCCCACACACCACACACACACACCCCACACACACCACACACACCACACAGACCACACACACACCACACACCCCATACACACACACCACACCACACACACCTCACACACACACACCACACACACACCACACACACACACCACACACACACCACACACACATACCACAACCCCCACACAGACCACACACGCACAACCCACAAACACACTACACAACGCCACAGCCCACACACCCACCACACACAAGCCACAACATTGACAAATCACAATCTGTAAATGTGGCTTGGCTCTCCAACACACACACACGCGTGCAACCGGCAGCATCAGGCGACAGCCACATTTGTTGGAGAAGCCCACACCCACCCCCCTCCTGCGCCGTTCCTCCAAACGCAGACGCGTAGCTGCGACCACATCACTCGTGCGCACTTCTTGAACGTTGTGGGGGTGGAGGGGGGCCGCTAACGGATGCACATGAATGACCGTGGGTCGTCCACTACCGGGTCGGGAAATTCACACTGCGATCAACGCGCATTTACATATTTACGCGATCTAAAACAAACTAAAACATGCTTAACTCGTAAAAACAAAGTTTTTCACTATAAATCCTTTATATGCGTGGCAGCTAGAGTCCTCTCGTCCTCTGGCTTGAGATGGCTGCCACCTATGGGTCAGATGATTGCCTGCCACCATTAAGCAATTGGTAATTCAATATAATTTTTTTGTCCTAAAAAGTGTAAAATTTTGGAGAAAAAAATTCACGAACATTAATTGTCTCGCACAACGAGTCTGTGTGGAAAATGTCAGCTCGATTGGATCACGGGAAGTGGGTTAAAACACGACCGAAAGATTTGCACGGTCCTAAGCAAGCAAGCGAACTTAATATAAAGGATTTAAAAAGTATAACCCGTAAAAACAAAGTTTTTCACTATAAATCCTTTATATGCGTGGCGGCTAGAGTCCTCTCGTCCTCTGGCTTGAGATGGCTGCCACCTATGGGTCAGATGATTGCCTGCCACCATTAAGCAATTGGTAATTAAATATAATTTTTTTGTCCTAAAAAGTGTAAAAATTTTGGAAAACATTTTTCACGAACATTAATTGTCTCGCACAACGAGTCTGTGTGGAAAATGTCAGCTCGATTGGATCACGGGAAGTGGGTTAAAACACGACCAAAAGATGTGCACGGTCCTAAGCAAGCAAGCGAACTTAATATGAAGTATTTAAAAATGTACCGTGCGCCACGGATTGTAGCGGGTCACGAAAGCAACCCCCCCCCCGACCCACCCCACCCGGCGTTCGACATTGAATTACGCTAACGTAACAATTGCACTCATTCGCTTTCGATTTAAAGCTTTCGTGACTGCAGGGATTCATCTTATTGGTTCTTTCGGTAAAGTCAGGTAGAAGGGAAATAATAAAATAATAAAAATAAAACATAAGATAATTTTCACGACGTTTCGGCCACAACGCAAGCAGCCGTCCTCAGGTGAAGAACATGTCTTTCCGACAGACCTGTTCATTCAGACGCTGTCTTTCCGACAGACCTGTTCATTCAGACGCTGTCTTTCCGACAGACCTGTTCATTCAGACGCTGTCTTTCCGACAGACCTGTTCATTCAGACGCTGTCTTTCCGACAGACCTGTTCATTCAGACGCTGTCTTTCCGACAGACCTGTTCATTCAGACGCTGTCTTTCCGACAGACCTGTTCATTCAGACGCTGTCTTTCCGACAGACCTGTTCATTCAGACGCTGTCTTTTCCGACAGACCTGTTCATTCAGACGCTGTCTTTCCGACAGACCTGTTCATTCAGACGCTGTCTTTCCGACAGACCTGTTCATTCAGACGCTGTCTTTCCGACAGACCTGTTCATTCAGACGCTGTCTTTCCGACAGACCTGTTCATTCAGACGCTGTCTTTCCGACAGACCTGTTCATTCAGACGCTGTCTTTCCGACAGACCTGTTCATTCAGACGCTGTCTTCCCGACAGACCTGTTTCTTCACCTGAGGACGGCTGCTTGCGTTGTGGCCGAAACGTCGTGAGAATTATCTTATGTTTTATTTTTATTATTTTATTATTTCCCTTCTACCCGACTTTACCGAAAGAATCAAGAAGATGCTCATTCGCTTCGCAAACAAAAAAAACACATCTCGCGACAACGCTCTTCCGACGGCTACGCGGTACATAGCGGCCCAAAACCTTAGCGGAGGAAGAAAAAAATAAGTTTACTTAAAAAAAAAGAATCATTTAAACGCGTTTAAAAATTCGTATTTTAAATATATTTAGAGTCTAGTAAGATAAATATGAGTACCATTGACGTGGTTTTGACGGGGAGGAGTGGTGGCGCAGTGGTTAACGCACCCGATGGCGGAGCCAGGATGTTCAGGTAGGGGGGTTGTCCCTTGCTTTTTATTTGAACCGCGTGGTGTGATCATCGGCATCGCGCTCGCTGAAGGTGTCGATGCCTTCAGGGAAGTCGTGTGGCAGAGGTCACAAACGGGTTTTGATTCCTTACCCGTACCCGGCCGCACCAGGGTCGCAAACGGGTACCCGTACCCGGCCTGGTACGGGTACCCGTACCCTACCCGAAAAAAGTGACAAACGGCTACTCACCAGTGACTCACGGTCTACCCGTACCCGGCCGTACCCGTACCCTACCCGTACCCGGTCGGGTACGGGTAGGGTACGGGTATCGGATACCCGATTGCGACCTCTGGGATGAAGCCACGTTGCAGGCGCGGGTGGGTTGATTCTAGGAACTTGAATTGTGAGAAGAGACAAGACGTTGGGAAATGAGTGACAAACGGTGACTCACCAGTGACTCACGGCTACCCGTACCCGGCTGGGTACGGGTAGCCGGGTATCGGATAGGGTACGGGTATCGGGTACCCGGTTGCGACCTCTGGGATGAAGCCATGTTGCAGGCGCGGGTGGGTTGATTCTAGGAACTTGAATTGTGAGAAGAGACAAGACGTTGGGAAATGAGTGACAAACGGTGACTCACCAGTGACTCACGGCCTACCCGTACCCGGCCGCACCAGGGTCGCAAACGGCTACCCGTACCCGGCCGGGTACGGGTAGCCGGGTATCGGGTAGGGTACGGGTATCGGGTACCCGGTTGCGACCTTTGTTGTGTGGACTGTATACGCAACTGCGCACAATTCTGTGAGTCGCTTATAACTGCTTTGCCGTTACTTATCGCCAATTGTGGGCTCGGACTATTGTCCGAGCATCTCGTAGAGTCCCTGGCACGTAATAATATGAGGCAGTGGGGGTCGCAAAATGACGATTTATTACGAATCAATGCCCTTTGGTTCTTTGGGTAAAGTCACACGTAGGTCGAAAACAATAATCGATCGCGACGTTTCGATTGCAACACGAGCAATCGTCATCAGGCGAGACAATCACAGCGGGGAAACTGCTGCAGCCGGCAAACTGATGACGGTCGCTCGCGTTGAGATCGACACGTCGCGATCGATTATTTTTGTTCGACCCACGTGACTTTACCGAAAGAACCAAAGAATACGGATTCATGAGGTCACGAAAGGCTGCAAATCAAGATTTTTACTAAAAAGCCCAATGATCCACCAGTGAGCGCACCACCACCCACACACCGCCCCACCCCGACGTCACCAACCCCCACACTGATGACCAAGATGGTGAAGTATGGTCAAAGCACACCGATTAACATCGATAGCGGTCTACAGCTAAACCATCGCCACTACCACCATCGCCACCACCACCACCACCATCGCCACTACCACCACCACTACCACCACCACTACCACCACTACCACTACCACCACCACCACCACCACTACCACCACCACCACCACCACTACCACCGCCACCACCACTACCACCACCACCGCAGCTACCACCACTACCACCGTCTCCACCACCACTACCACCATCACCACCACCACCGCTGCTACCACCACCATCGCCACCACCGCCACTACCACTACCACCGTCTCCACCACCACTACCACCCATCGCCACTACCACCTCCACCACCATCACCACCACTGCCGCCACTAACACCACCACCACCTCCTCCACCATCACCACGACCAATACCCCCACCACCGCCACCAAAGACAAAGATCCCCCGTGTAGCCTTAACACGAGGGGGGGTGGGTGGCCAGCACCACGCCCGGCCGCCTTTGTCTCCCCGGTGGCGATGGTTATTTACAAATCGTACCAGGTTACTCATTTGAGGCTGAGTCGACCTAGGGGTGTCCCAGGACCGGTTCAGGTAATCGTCACCGGTGGTGTTGGCCGTGAGCGGGAATCGAACCCAGGTCGCTGGGTTCGTTTAGAGCAGCGTAGCGCTAACCACTACACCGCCTAATCGCAACCACCGCCACCACCGCCATCACCACCACCATTGCCACCACCACCACCGCCATCACCGCCACCACCGCCACCGCCATCACCGCCACCACCACCGCCACCACCATCACCGCCACCACCACCACCACCGCCACCACCACCATCATCACCGCCACCACCGCCATCACCGCCATCACCATCACCGCCACCACCGCCACCACCACCACCATGTCCACCCACATGTCCACCACCACCACCACGTCCACCACCAGCACGTCCACCACGTCCACCCTCTTGTCCACCCGCCTCCTGCAGGAGCCTTGCTCTAATGGAGTCCCGTTGTGCTGTGATGGTGGCCATGGGCAAGCTGCCTGGGTCCACAAACGTCCTCTGGCACAGCCAAGACACACACACACACACGCACGCAGACACTTAGACACACACGCACGTAGACACACACTTAGACACACACACACGTAGACACACACGCTTAGACACACACACGCTTAGACACACACACGCACGTAGACACACACGCACGTAGACACACACTTAGACACACACACACGTAGACACACACACGCACGTAGACACACACACACGTAGACACACACTTAGACACACACACACTTAGACACACGTACACGTACACACGTAGACACACGTACACACACGCACACGTAGACACACACACTTAGACACACACACACTTAGACACACACACGTAGGCACACACACACACACGTACACACACACTTAGACACACACACGCACACGTAGACACACGTACACGTACACACGCAGACACACACACACACACGTAGACACACACTTAGACACACACACACGTAGACACACGTACACACACACACGCAGACACACACACACACGTAGACACACACTTAGACACACACACACGTAGACACACGTACACACACACACGCAGACACACACACACACGTAGACAAAGACAAAGACAAAGATCCCCCGTATAGCCTTAACAGACTGTAGGGGCAAGTGCTGTTAGCGAGCACACGTAGACACACACTTAGACACACACACACACACACGCAGACACACACACTTAGACACACACGCACACACACACAAGTAGACACACACACGCACGTAGACACACACACACTTAGACACACACACACATTAGACACACACACGCACACGTAGACACACACACACGTAGACACACACACGCAGACACACACACACACGCACACGTAGACACACACACACACACGTAGACACACACACGCAGACACACACACACGTAGACACACACACACGTAGACACACACACGCAGACACACACACACACGTAGACACACACACGTAGACACACACACGCAGACACACACACACACACGTAGACACACACACTTAGACACACACACACACACGTAGACACACACACGCAGACACACACACACACGCACACGTAGACACACACACACACGTAGACACACACACACGTAGACACACACACATAGACAGACACACACTTAGACACACACACACGCACACGTAGACACACACACACGTAGACACACACACACGTAGACACACACACACGTAGACACACACACACGTAGACACACACACTTAGACACACACACACGTAGACACACACACGTAGACACACACACGTAGACAGACACACACTTAGACACACGCACACGTAGACAAACACACACTTAGACACACGCACACGTAGACACACACACACGTAGACACACACACACGTAGACACACACACGTAGACACACACACGTAGACACACACACACACACGTAGACACACACCTGCAGACAAACACACACACACGCACACGTAGACACAAAGACAAAGACAAAGATCCCCCGTATAGCCTACAGACTGTAGGGGCAAGTGCTGTTAGCGAGCACCTATGAAGGCCGGAACGGTACACGAGGGGGTGGGTGGCCAGCACCACGCCCGACCGCCTTTGTCTCCCTAGTGACGATGTTTACACACCGCACCAGGTACTCATTTGAGGCTGAGTCGACCTTGGGGAGGCCCAGGACCGGTTCAGATAATCGTCACTGGTGTTAGCCGTGAGCGGGAATCGAACGCGGGTCGCCAGGTTCATAGCGCAGCGTAGCGCTAACCGCTACACTACCGCTCCCCACACACGTAGACACACACACGTAGACGCACATGTAGACACACGTAGACACACACACACTTAGACACACAAAAAATTAGACACGCACACGCACGTAGACACACACACACACTTAGACACACACACACATTAGACACGCACACACTTAGACACGCACACGCACGTAGACACACACACACATTAGACACACACACGCACACGCAGACACACGCGAGCATCGTCATCATCGTCATCATCGTCGTCATCGTCATCATCGTCGTTATCATCGTCATCACCGTCATCATCGTCATCGTCGGTGTCATCATCGTCATCGTTGGTGTCATCACCGTCACCACCGTCATCGCCGCCGCCGCCACCGCCACCTGCATGAACGTGTGGCAGTCGCGGACGAAGCTCCCCGTCATCATCATCATCATCATCGTCATCGTCATCGTCATCATCGTCGTCATCATCATCGTCGTCAACGTCATCATCATCGTCATCACCGTCGTCATCATCATCATCGTCATCGTCGTCATCATCGTCATTATCATCGTCATCATCGTCGTCATCATCATCGTCACCGTCGTCATCACCGTCACCGTCGTCATTGTCATCATCGTCATTATCATCATCGTCATCATCATCGTCATCATCATCACCGCCACCACCGCCACCTGCATGAACGTGTGGCAGTCGCGGGCGAAGCTCCCCGTCATCATCATCATCATCATCGTCATCATCGTCGTCATCGTCATCGTCGTCAACGTCATCATCATCGTCATCATCGTCGTCATCATCATCGTCACCGTCGTCATCACCGTCACCGTCATCATCGTCATCATCATCATCGTCATCATCATCGTCATCATCATCACCGCCACCACCGCCACCTGCATGAACGTGTGGCAGTCGCGGGCGAAGCTCCCCACCGCCATGGCGCGGAAGGCCGCCACGATGGCCGGGAATCCGGCGGCCGCCAGCACCTGGGCCTGGTGGTGTCGCACGAGCGTCACGGCCACGCGGAACAGAACCTTGGAGCCCTCGTAGAAGAGCGAGTCCCACACACGCAGCACCGTCTGGGGGGCAGGGGGGGGCAGGGGGGGCAGGGGGGGCAGGGAGGGGCGGGGAGAGGGGGGGAGATGGGGGGGGAGCGGGGGGGGGGGGCAGGGGGGGGGTGCGGGGGGGGGCAGAATGGCGACAAGGCATTGGAGACGTTCGGTTTATTGGTGGCGGTGGTGGTGGTGGTGGTTGTGGTGGTTGTGGTTGTGGTAATGGTGGTAGTGGCGGATGTGGTTGTGGGCGGTAGTAGTAGTGGGGGGGTAGTAGTGGGGGGTAGTAGTGGGGGGGTAGTAGTAGGGGGTAGTAGTGGGGGGGTAGTAGTGGGTAGTGGTAGTGGCCTCTCACCTCGACAGGAAGCACGTCAACGTAGAGACACAAGAACCAGCGAGCCGTGAGTAGTGACCAGGGCACTCCGTGGTAGTAGTAGTAGAAGTGGTAGTGGGGGGTAGTAGTGGGGGGTAGTAGTGGGGGGTAGTAGTAGTGGGGGGTAGTAATGGGGGGTACCTCTACAGGAAGCACATCAACGTAGAGACACAGGAACCAGCGCGCCGTGAGAAGCGGCCAGGGCACGCCGTGGCTGGCCACGTGGGCGGCCACGTGGGGCAGCTTGGTGGCGAGCAGCTCCCCCAGCACCTCCTGGTCCACACGCACTCCCAGCATGTCCCTGGTGTAGTAGTCTACACAGTCGGGGGGGGGGTGGGTAAGTGTGTGAGTGAGTGTGTGAGTGAGTGAGTGTGTGAGTGTGTGAGTGAGTGAGTGTGTGAGTGAATGTGTGAGTGTGTGAGTGAGTGAGTGTGTGAGTGAGTGTGTGAGTGAGTGAGTGTGTGAGTGTGTGAGTGAGTGTGTGAGTGTGTGAGTGAGTGTGTGAGTGAGTGAGTGTGTGAGTGAATGTGTGAATGTGTGAATGTGTGAGTGTGTGAGTGAGTGAGTGTGTGAGTGAGTGAGTGTGCGAGTGAGTGAGTGAGTGGTCCACTCGCACTCCCAGCATGTCCCTGGTGTAGTAGTCTACACAGTGGGGGGGGGGGGGTGGGTGGGTGAGTGTGTGAGTGAGTGTGTGTGTGAGTGAGTGAGTGTGTGAGTGAGTGAGTGGTCCACACGCACTCCCAGCATGTCCCTGGTGTAGTAGTCTACACGGAGACAGGGGGGGGGTGGGTGGGTGAGTGTGTGAGTGAGTGTGTGAGTGAGTGTGTGTGTGAGTGAGTGTGTGAGTGAGTGTGTGAGTGAGTGTGTGTGTGAGTGAGTGTGTGAGTGTGTGTGTGAGTGAGTGAGTGTGTGAGTGTATGAGTGTGTGAGTGTATGAGTGTGTGAGTGTATGAGTGTGTGAGTGTATGAGTGTGTGAGTGAGTGTGTGAGTGTGTGAGTGAGTGAGTGGGCGAGTGAGTGTGTGAGTGTGTGAGTGTGTGAGTGTGCGAGTGTGTTAGTGAGTCAGTGAGTGTGTGAGTGAGTGTGCAAGTGTGTGAGTGAGTGAGTGTGTGTGAGAGTGTGTGAGTGAGTGAGTGAGTGTGTGAGTGAGTGAGTGTGTGAGTGTGTGAGTGAGTGTGTGTGCGAGTGTGTGTGTGAGTGAGTGTGTGAGTGTGTGTGTGAGTGAGTGAGTGTGTGAGTGTGTGAGTGTGTGAGTGAGCGTGTGAGTGTGTGAGTGTGTGTGAGTGTGTGAGTGAGTGAGTGTGTGAGTGAATGAGTGTGTGAGTGAGTGGTCCACTCGCATTCCCAGCATGTCCCTGGTGTAGTAGTCTACACAGTGGGGAAACGTCAAGTGTTGTTGCCAGTGAGTGTGTGAGTGTGCCAGTGTGTGAGTGTGCCAGTGTGTGAGTGTGTGATTGTGCCAGTGAGTGAGTGAGTGTGTGAGTGTGTGATTGTGCCAGTGAGTGAGTGAGTGTGTGAGTGTGAGAGTGTGAGTGTGTGAGTGTGAGTGAGTGTGTGAGTGTGTGAGTGAGTGTGTGAGTGTGTGAGTGAGTGTGTGAGTGAGTGAGTGTGTGAGTGAGTGAGTGGTCCACTCGCACTCCCAGCATGTCCCTGGTGTAGTAGTCTACACAGTGGGGGGGGGGGGGGGGGGGTGAGTGTGTGAGTGAGTGTGTGAGTGAGTGTGTGAGTGAGTGTGTGAGTGAGTGTGTGAGTGAGTGTGTGTGTGAGTGTGCGAGTGTGTGTGTGAGTGTGCGAGTGTGTGAGTGAGTGAGTGAGTGTGTGAGTGAGTGTGTGAGTGAGTGAGTGAGTGTGTGAGTGTGTGAGTGAGTGTGTGTGTGTGAGTGTGTGAGTGAGTGTGTGAGTGAGTGTGTGAGTGTGTCAGTGAGTGAGTGTGTGAGTGTGTGTGTGAGTGTGTGAGTGAGTGTGTGTGTGTGAGTGTGAGTGAGTGTGTGAGTGTGTGAGTGAGTGAGTATGTGAGTGAGTGAGTGTGTGAGTGAGTGTGTGAGTGTGCCAGTGAGTGAGTGTGCGAGTGAGTGTGCGAGTGAGTGTGAGAGTGAGTGTGTGAGCGAGTGTGTGAGTGTGTGTGTGAGTGTGTGTGCGAGTGAGTGAGTATGCGAGTGAGCGAGTGAGAGTGCCAGTGAGTGTGTGCGCGAGTGAGTGAGTGTGTGAGTGAGTGTGTGAGTGTGTGAGTGAGTGAGTGTGTGAGTGAGTGAGTGAGCGAGTGAGTGAGCGAGTGTGTGAGCGAGTGAGTGAGTGCTCCACACGCACTCCCAGCATGTCCCCTGGTGTAGTAGTCTACACGGGGAAACGTCAAGTGTTGTTGCCAGTGAGTGTGTGAGTGTGCCAGTGAGTGAGTGTGTGAGTGAGTGAGTGTGCGAGTGAGTGTGAGAGTGAGTGAGTGAGTGTGTGAGTGAGTGTGTGAGTGTGTGAGTGTGTGAGTGTGCGAGTGTGTGAGTGAGTGAGTGAGTGGTCCACTCGCACTCCCAGCATGTCCCTGGTGTAGTAGTCTACACAGTGGGGGGGGGGGTGAGTGTGTGAGTGAGTGAGTGTGTGTGTGAATGAGTGAGTGAGTGTGTGAGTGAGTGTGTGAGTGAATGAGTGCGTGAGTGAGTGGTCCACTCGCACTCCCAGCATGTCCCTGGTGTAGTAGTCTAAACAGTGGGGGAACGTCAAGTGTTGTTGCCAGTGTGTGTGTGAGTGTGTGAATGAGTGAGTGTGTGAGTGAGTGAGTGTGTGAGTGAGTGAGTGAGTGTGTGAGTGAGTGAGTGAGTGTGTGAGTGAGTGAGTGTGTGAGTGAGTGAGTGTGTGAGTGAGTGAGTGAGTGTGTGAGTGAGTGAGTGTGTGAGTGAGTGAGTGATTGAGTGTGTGAGTGAGTGATTGAGTGTGTGAGTGTGTGTGTGAGTGTGTGAGTGAGTGAGTGTGTGTGAGTGAGTGTGTGAGTGTGTGAGTGAGTGAGTGAGTATGTGAGTGAGTGAGTGAGTGTGTGAGTGAGTGTGTGAGTGAGTGTGTGAGTGTGTGAGTGTGCCAGTGAGTGAGTGTGTGAGTGAGTGAGTGTGCGAGTGAGTGTGAGAGTGAGTGTGTGAGCGAGTGTGTGAGTGTGTGTGTGAGTGTGTGTGCGAGTGAGTGAGTATGCGAGTGAGCGAGTGAGAGTGCCAGTGAGTGTGTGAGCGAGTGAGTGAGTGTGTGAGTGAGTGTGTGAGTGTGTGAGTGAGTGAGTGTGTGAGTGAGTGTGTGAGTGAGTGAGTGAGTGAGCGAGTGAGTGAGTGAGCGAGTGAGTGTGTGAGCGAGTGAGTGAGTGCTCCACACGCACTCCCAGCATGTCCCTGGTGTAGTAGTCTACACGCGGAAACGTCAAGTGTTGTTGCCAGTGAGTGTGTGAGTGTGCCAGTGAGTGAGTGTGTGTGTGAGTGAGTGAGTGTGCGAGTAAGTGTGCGAGTGAGTGTGTGAGTGAGTGGTCCACTCGCACTCCCAGCATGTCCCTGGTGTAGTAGTCTACACAGTGGGGGGGGGGGGGGGGGGTGAGTGTGTGAGTGTGTGAGTGTGCGAGTGAGTGAGTGGGTGTGTGAATGAGTGTGTGAGTGTGTGAATGAGTGAGCGAGTATGTGAGTGGTCCACTCGCACTCCCAGCATGTCCCTGGTGTAGTAGTCTACATAGCGGGGCGGGGGTAGAGGGAGACAGGGGTTTGGTGGATCGCAGAAACGGGGTTTGGTTGATCGCAAAAAAGTGTTGTTCGGGATGCGAGTGAGTGTGCGAGTGTGTGAGTGAGTGTGTCAGTGAGTGTGTGAGTGTGTGTGCGAGTGAGTGAGTGAGTGTGTCAGTGAGTGTGTGAGTGTGTGTGCGAGTGAGTGAGTGTGTGAGTGTGTAAGTGAGTGTGTGGGTGTGTGAGTGAGTGTGCCAGTGAGTGTGTGAGTGGGTCAGTGTTGAGTCTGTGGGTCAGTTTTGAGTCTGTGGGTCAGTGTTGAGTCTGTGGGTCTGTGGGTCAGTGTTGAGTCTGTGGGTCAGTGTTGAGTCTGTGAGTCTGTGAGTCAGTGTTGAGTCTGTGGGTCTGTGGGTCAGTGTTGAGTCTGTGGGTCAGTGTTGAGTCTGTGGGTCTGTGAGTCTGTGAGTCTGTGGGTCTGTGAGTCTGTGGGTCTGTGGGTCTGTGAGTCTGTGAGTCAGTGTTGAGTCTGTGAGTCAGCGTTGAGTCAGTGAGTCTGTGAGTCAGTGTTGAGTCTGTGGGTCAGTGTTGAGTCTGTGGGTCAGTGTTGAGTCTGTGAGTCTGTGGGTCAGTGTTGAGTCTGTGAGTCAGTGTTGAGTCAGTGAGTCTGTGGGTCAGTGTTGAGTCAGTGAGTCTGTGGGTCAGTGTTGAGTCTGTGAGTCTGTGAGTCAGTGTTGAGTCTGTGGGTCAGTGTTGAGACTGTGAGTCTGTGTGTCAGTGTTGAGTCTGTGAGTCTGTGGGTCAGTGTTGAGTCTGTGGGTCTGTGAGTCAGTGTTGAGTCTGTGAGTCTGTGAGTCAGTGTTGAGTCTGTGAGTCTGTGGGTCAGTGTTGAGTCTGTGGGTCTGTGGGTCAGTGTTGAGTCTGTGAGTCTGTGTGTCAGTGTTGAGTCTGTGAGTCTGTGGGTCAGTGTTGAGTCTGTGGGTCTGTGAGTCAGTGTTGAGTCTGTGGGTCTGTGGGTCAGTGTTGAGTCTGTGGGTCTGTGAGTCAGTGTTGAGTCTGTGAGTCTGTGAGTCAGTGTTGAGTCTGTGGGTCTGTGGGTCTGTGAGTCTGTGGGTCTGTGAGTCTGTGAGTCAGTGTTGAGTCTGTGGGTCTGTGGGTCAGTGTTGAGTCTGTGGGTCAGTGTTGAGTCTGTGAGTCAGCGTTGAGTCAGTGAGTCTGTGAGTCAGTGTTGAGTCTGTGGGTCAGTGTTGAGTCTGCGGGTCTGTGGGTCAGTGTTGAGTCTGTGAGTCAGTGTTGAGTCTGTGAGTCTGTGGGTCAGTGTTGAGTCTGTGAGTCAGTGTTGAGTCTGTGAGTCTGTGGGTCAGTGTTGAGTCTGTGGGTCAGTGTTGAGTCTGTGAGTCTGTGGGTCAGTGTTGAGTCTGTGAGTCAGTGTTGAGTCAGTGAGTCTGTGGGTCAGTGTTGAGTCAGTGAGTCTGTGGGTCAGTGTTGAGTCTGTGAGTCTGTGAGTCTGTGGGTCAGTGTTGAGTCTGTGAGTCTGTGAGTCAGTGTTGAGTCTGTGGGTCTGTGTGTCAGTGTTGAGTCTGTGAGTCTGTGGGTCTGTGTTGAGTCTGTGAGTCTGTGTGTCAGTGTTGAGTCTGTGAGTCAGTGTTGAGTCTGTGAGTCAGTGTTGAGTCTGTGAGTCAGTGTTGAGTCTGTGAGTCTGTGAGTCAGTGTTGAGTCTGTGAGTCTGTGAGTCAGTGTTGAGTCTGTGTGTCAGTGTTGAGTCTGTGAGTCTGTGAGTCAGTGTTGAGTCTGTGAGTCTGCGGGTCAGTGTTGAGTCTGTGAGTCTGTGAGTCAATGTTGAGTCTGTGAGTCTGTGAGTCAGTGTTGAGTCTGTGAGTCTGTGAGTCAGTGTTGAGTCTGTGTGTCAGTGTTGAGTCTGTGAGTCTGTGAGTCTGTGGGTCAGTGTTGAGTCTGTGAGTATGTGAGTCAGTGTTGAGTCTGTGAGTCTGTGGGTCAGTGTCGAGTCTGTGGGTCTGTGTTGAGTCTGTGAGTCTGTGGGTCAGTGTTGAGTCTGTGAGTCAGTGTTGAGTCAGTGAGTCTGTGGGTCAGTGTTGAGTCTGTGGGTCAGTGTTGAGTCTGTGGGTCTGTGAGTCAGTGTTGAGTCTGTGAGTCTGTGGGTCAGTGTCGAGTCTGTGAGTCAGTGTTGAGTCTGTGAGTATGTGAGTCAGTGTTGAGTCTGTGAGTCTGTGGGTCAGTGTTGAGTCTGTGAGTCTGTGGGTCAGTGTCGAGTCTGTGAGTCAGTGTTGAGTCTGTGAGTCTGTGGGTCAGTGTTGAGTCTGTGAGTCAGTGTTGAGTCTGTGAGTCTGTGAGTCAGTGTTGAGTCTGTGAGTCTGTGGGTCAGTGTCGAGTCTGTGAGTCAGTGTTGAGTCTGTGAGTATGTGAGTCAGTGTTGAGTCTGTGAGTCTGTGGGTCAGTGTTGAGTCTGTGAGTATGTGGGTCAGTGTCGAGTCTGTGAGTCAGTGTTGAGTCTGTGAGTATGTGAGTCAGTGTTGAGTCTGTGAGTCTGTGGGTCAGTGTTGAGTCTGTGAGTCTGTGGGTCAGTGTCGAGTCTGTGAGTCAGTGTTGAGTCTGTGAGTATGTGAGTCAGTGTTGAGTCTGTGAGTCTGTGGGTCAGTGTCGAGTCTGTGAGTCAGTGTTGAGTCTGTGAGTCTGTGGGTCAGTGTCGAGTCTGTGAGTCAGTGTTGAGTCTGTGAGTCTGTGGGTCAGTGTTGAGTCAGTGAGTCTGTGGGTCAGTGTTGAGTCTGTGAGTCTGTGAGTCAGTGTTGAGTCTGTGGGTCAGTGTTGAGTCTGTGAGTCTGTGAGTCAGTGTTGAGTCTGTGAGTCTGTGTGTCAGTGTTGAGTCTGTGAGTCTGTGAGTCAGTGTTGAGTCTGTGAGTCAGTGTTGAGTCTGTGAGTCAGTGTTGAGTCTGTGAGTCAGTGTGAGTCTGTGAGTCTGTGAGTCAGTGTTGAGTCTGTGAGTCTGTGGGTCAGTGTTGAGTCTGTGAGTCAGTGTTGAGTCTGTGAGTCTGTGAGTCAGTGTTGAGTCTGTGAGTCAGTGGGTCAGTGTTGAGTCTGTGAGTCTGTGAGTCAGTGTTGAGTCTGTGAGTCTGTGGGTCAGTGTTGAGTCTGTGGGTCTGTGGGTCAGTGTTGAGTCTGTGGGTCAGTGTTGAGTCTGTGAGTCTGTGGGTCAGTGTTGAGTCTGTGAGTCTGTGAGTCAGTGTTGAGTCTGTGGGTCTGTGGGTCAGTGTTGAGTCTGTGAGTCTGTGAGTCAGTGTTGAGTCTGTGAGTCTGTGAGTCAGTGTTGAGTCTGTGAGTCTGTGAGTCAGTGTTGAGTCAGTGTGTCTGTGGGTCTGTGAGTCTGTGAGTCTGTGGGTCAGTGTTGAGTCTGTGAGTCAGTAAGTCTGTGGGTCAGTGTTGAGTCTGTGTGTCTGTGAGTCAGTGTTGAGTCAGTGAGTCTGTGGGTCAGTGTCGAGTCTGTGAGTCTGTGAGTCTGTGTTGAGTCAGTGAGTCTGTGGGTCAGTGTTGAGTCTGTGAGTCTGTGAGTCAGTGTTGAGTCTGTGAGTCTGTGGGTCAGTGTTGAGTCTGTGAGTCTGTGAGTCAGTGTTGAGTCTGTGAGTCAGTGGGTCAGTGTTGAGTCTGTGAGTCTGTGAGTCAGTGTTGAGTCTGTGAGTCAGTGGGTCAGTGTTGAGTCTGTGAGTCTGTGGGTCAGTGTTGAGTCAGTGAGTCTGTGGGTCAGTGTTGAGTCTGTGAGTCTGTGGGTCAGTGTTGAGTCTGTGAGTCTGTGGGTCAGTGTTGAGTCTGTGAGTCTGTGGGTCAGTGTTGAGTCTGTGGGTCAGTGTTGAGTCTGTGGGTCTGTGGGTCAGTGTTGAGTCTGTGAGTCTGTGGGTCAGTGTTGAGTCTGTGGGTCTGTGAGTCAGTGTTGAGTCTGTGAGTCTGTGAGTCAGTGTTGAGTCTGTGAGTCTGTGAGTCAGTGTTGAGTCTGTGAGTCTGTGGGTCAGTGTTGAGTCTGTGAGTCTGTGAGTCAGTGTTGAGTCTGTGAGTCTGTGGGTCAGTGTTGAGTCTGTGAGTCAGTGTTGAGTCTGTGAGTCAGCGTTGAGTCAGTGAGTCAGTGTTGAGTCTGTGAGTCAGTGTTGAGTCTGTGAGTCAGTGTTGAGTCTGTGAGTCAGCGTTGAGTCAGTGAGTCAGTGTTGAGTCTGTGAGTCAGTGTTGAGTCTGTGAGTCAGCGTTGAGTCTGTGAGTCAGCGTTGAGTCTGTGAGTCAGTGTTGAGTCTGTGAGTCAGTGTTGAGTCTGTGAGTCAGTGTTGAGTCTGTGAGTCAGCGTTGAGTCAGTGAGTCAGTGTTGAGTCTGTGAGTCAGTGTTGAGTCTGTGAGTCAGTGTTGAGTCTGTGAGTCAGCGTTGAGTCTGTGAGTCAGCGTTGAGTCAGTGAGTCTGTGAGTCTGTGGGTCAGTGTTGAGTCTGTGGGTCTGCGTTGTTGCCGTCACGGTGGCTGTGACCGAGAGCGAGAGAGAGAAGTGGGGGACGTACCAGGCAGGATTCTGCCGATGAGGGCATCCATGAGCCAGAACGACTTCTCCTCGGATCTCGTCACAATGAGGAGGTAGCCGGCCAGGAAGTTCATGCCCTGTGTGTGTGAAGAATAATACAAGGTGGCCCAAACGTTAGGACACATAAGGGTTGTTGTTGTTATTATAAGGGTGGTCCAAATTTTCGATTGAAAGCTTTCGTGACTGCAGCATGGATTCACCTTCTTGGTTCTTTCGGTAAAGTCACGTAGAAGGGAAATAATAAAATAATAAAACATAACAAAATAATACAATTCTCACGACGTTTCGGCCACAACGCAAGCAGCCGTCCTCAGGTGAAGAACAGGTCTGTCGGAAAGACAGCGTCCGAATGAACAGGTCTGTCGGAAAGACAGCGTCCGAATGAACAGGTCTGTCGGAAAGACAGCGTCTGAATGAACAGGTCTGTCGGAAAGACAGCGTCTGAATGAACAGGTCTGTCGGAAAGACAGCGTCTGAATGAACAGGTCTGTCGGAAAGACAGCGTCCGAATGAACAGGTCTGTCGGAAAGACAGCGTCCGAATGAACAGGTCTGTCGGAAAGACAGCGTCTGAATGAACAGGTCTGTCGGAAAGACAGCGTCTGAATGAACAGGTCTGTCGGAAAGACAGCGTCCGAATGAACAGGTCTGTCGGAAAGACAGCGTCCGAATGAACAGGTCTGTCGGAAAGACAGCGTCTGAATGAACAGGTCTGTCGGAAAGACAGCGTCTGAATGAACAGGTCTGTCGGAAAGACAGCGTCTGAATGAACAGGTCTGTCGGAAAGACAGCGTCTGAATGAACAGGTCTGTCGGAAAGACAGCGTCCGAATGAACAGGTCTGTCGGAAAGACAGCGTCCGAATGAACAGGTCTGTCGGAAAGACAGCGTCTGAATGAACAGGTCTGTCGGAAAGACAGCGTCCGAATGAACAGGTCTGTCGGAAAGACAGCGTCCGAATGAACAGGTCTGTCGGAAAGACAGCGTCTGAATGAACAGGACTGTCGGAAAGACAGCGTCTGAATGAACAGGTCTGTCGGAAAGACAGCGTCTGAATGAACAGGTCTGTCGGAAAGACAGCGTCTGAATGAACAGGTCTGTCGGAAAGACAGCGTCCGAATGAACAGGTCTGTCGGAAAGACAGCGTCTGAATGAACAGGACTGTCGGAAAGACAGCGTCTGAATGAACAGGTCTGTCGGAAAGACAGCGTCTGAATGAACAGGTCTGTCGGAAAGACAGCGTCTGAATGAACAGGTCTGTCAGAAAGACAGCATCTGAATGAACAGGTCTGTCGGAAAGACAGCGTCTGAATGAACAGGTCTGTCAGAAAGACAGCGTCTGAATGAACAGGTCTGTCGGAAAGACAGCGTCTGAATGAACAGGTCTGTCAGAAAGACAGCGTCTGAATGAACAGGTCTGTCGGAAAGACAGCGTCTGAATGAACAGGTCTGTCAGAAAGACAGCGTCTGAATGAACAGGTCTGTCGGAAAGACAGCGTCTGAATGAATCGGTCTGTCGGAAAGACAGCGTCTGAATGAACAGGTCTGTCGGAAAGACAGCGTCTGAATGAACAGGTCTGTCGGAAAGACAGCGTCCGAATGAACAGGTCTGTCGGAAAGACAGCGTCCGAATGAACAGGTCTGTCGGAAAGACAGCGTCTGAATGAACAGGTCTGTCGGAAAGACAGCGTCTGAATGAACAGGTCTGTCGGAAAGACAGCGTCTGAATGAACAGGTCTGTCGGAAAGACAGCGTCTGAATGAACAGGTCTGTCGGAAAGACAGCGTCTGAATGAACAGGTCTGTCAGAAAGACAGCGTCTGAATGAACAGGTCTGTCGGAAAGACAGCGTCTGAATGAACAGGTCTGTCGGAAAGACAGCACTTGCCCCTGCAGTCTGCTAGAGGCTACACGGGGGATCTTTGCCTGTGTATAGGTGCTGCTGCTACTCGCTACTAACAGCACTTGCCCCAGCAGCCTGCTAGAGGCTACACGGGGGATCTTTGCCTTCTGTGCGCGACGGTAACCTGGCAGTATCCGACGGTGTCGTTGTGGTGGCCGTAGCTGGCCAGCACGCGGCCCAGGGACTCCTTGAGGCTGGGCTGAGCTCCCTCCTGGAAGTAGACGTTCTCTGGGAATGTCCTGTTCAGATCTGCAGACGCGCGCACACACAGAGACACACAGAGAGAGACACAGAGAGAGACATACAGAGAGAGACATACAGAGAGAGACACAAAGACAGATAGAGAGAGACACAGAGAGAGAGACACATAGAGAGAGACACAGAGACACACAGAGAGAGACACAGAGAGAGACATACAGAGAGAGACACAGAGAGAGAGACTACAGAGAGAGACACAGAGGAGAGAGACACATAGAGAGAGACACAGAGACACA
>NC_083848.1:2351968-2422228 GCF_015708825.2 Lethenteron reissneri
AGAAAGGGTATCAAACTTTATTCTTCATATTCATACTTTTGACACTGCGTGGAAATAAACCGGTCCCGTGCTAAAACTAAATCAATCACTTCTAGATTTGAAGCTTTCGTGACTGCAAGGATTCATATTCTTAGGTTTTTTCGGTAAAGTCACGTAGGTACGCCTTTTGGTTTCATCTGGTCCAACCCGTGTGAGACTAGGCTCTAAGGAAAGCTGTCTCGGGTGTGGACCAATCAACTTCAAGGACAGTGCATACATTATCAGAGTTATGTTTTTTGTTTGCATTATGACTGCAGGTATTGTGGTTTATGCAAACATGACTCCTCGTAAAAAAGGTGTCAGTTTTGTTGCCAGATAGAAGGGTAAAAAAACAATTAGCAGAATAAAATATCATTGACCATCGCAATTGTGTTTTTTATTGTAATGTTTAGCATTGCACTATTTCGTATTGTGTGTGTGTGCGTGCATGTGTGCTGATTTATTTTGATTTATTTTCTTCAAGGACAGTGCATACATTATCAGAGTTATGTTTTTTTTGCATTACGACTGCAGATAAAAGGGTAAAAAACCAATTATCACAATACTTGTGGTCAGAATACAAAAAAAACATACTTTGATAATATTTGCATTGTCTTTGAAACTGATTG
Organism: Lethenteron reissneri; assembly: GCF_015708825.2. NCBI lineage: Eukaryota > Metazoa > Chordata > Hyperoartia > Petromyzontiformes > Petromyzontidae > Lethenteron > Lethenteron reissneri. Next base: position 2,352,616 of record NC_083848.1, read on the forward strand.
GTCCACACCAGAGACAGCTTTCTTTTGAGCCTCGTCTCAAAACGGTGTTAGACCAGAGGACGCCTTTTGGCTTTTTGGCTGCTGACATTTGGGCTCTGCCGATTTCGAACCCTTATAAACATTTTGCCTTTAAAGCTAACCCCCTTTTCCGATTGACGACGGCTTGTGTTGCGATCGAAATGTCATCGTTTTTAAATCCTTTATATTAAGTTCACTTGCTTGCTTGCTTGCGCGCTTACGACCGTGCAAATCTTTCGGTCGTTTTTTAACCCACTTCCCGTGATCCAATCGAGCTGACATTTTGCACACAGACTCGTTGTGCGTGGCAATTTATTTTCGTGAAAAAATTTTCCCAAAATTTTCCACTTTTTAGGGATTTTTATTTATTTAATTACCAATTGCTTAATGGTGGCAGGCAATCATCTGACCCATAGGTGGCAGCCATCTCAAGCCAGAGGACGAGAGGACTCTAGCCGCCCGTTTCAAAGACCAATGTGAGCTGGGTTGTGGCCCATTGAACACGCATATAAAGGATTTATAGTGGAAAAACTTTGTTTTTACGGGTACATTTTTTGTTATTTTTATTTGAACCCATCTACGTGGACTTTACCGAAAGACCCAAAAAACATGGACACATTTATATACTTATGCAATCTACCCCCCCCCCCGCCTCGAAAAGAAAAGAAAAACGTCTATATGCAACAAATTCCAGCTTCGAAAAAGGACATTTTCAGAATTCCCAAAAGTCATCTCTACCCCACCCCACCCCACCCTGCCCACGGCCCACCCACCCTGCCTCGTCACTGCCATAGGAATGGGAAAGTCCAACCGGTGGGGTGTGGGGAATGCTGGGTGCATGCTCGGCCTAGCGTGGAGTGTCAACAGACGGGCTGTTCTTCACTCGTTTTGCGTAGCACGCAGGGTCGACTCGGTCCTCGAATGAGTGCCTTGCTGCGGGTGTGCGTGTCTGTGTGTGTGTCTGTGTGTGTGTCTGTGTGTATGTGTGTTTGTCTGTGTGTATGTCTGTGTGTCTGTGTGTGTGTCTGTGTGTCTGTCTGTGTGTGTGTCTCTGTGTGTGTCTGTGTGTGTGTCTGTGTGTGTGAGTGTCTGTGTGCGTGTGCGTGTCTGTGTCTGTGTGTGTGTCTGTGTGTGTGTGTCTGTGTGTGTGTCTGTGTGTGTGAATGTCTGTGTGCGTGTGTGTGTCTGTGTCTGTGTGTGTGTCTGTGTGTGTGTCTGTGTGTCTGTGTGTTGTGCGTGTCTGTGTGTCTGTCTGTGTGTGTCTGTGTGTGTGAATGGCTGTGTGCGTGTGTGTGTCTGTGTCTGTGTGTGTGTCTGTGTGTGTGTCTGTGTGTCTGTGTGTGTGCGTGTCTGTGTGTCTGTCTGTGTGTGTCTGTGCGTCTGTGTGTGTCTGTGTGCGTGTGTGTCTGTGCGTGTGTGTGTAGCGGTTAGCGCGCTGCGCTATGAACCTGGCGACCCGGGTTCGATTCCCGCTCACGGCTAACACCAGTGACGATTATCTGAACCGGTCCTGGGCCTCCCCTAGGTCGACTCAGCCTCAAATGAGTACCTGGTGCAATGTGTAAACATCGGCACTGGGGAGACAAAGGCGGCCGGGCGTGGTGCTGGCCACCCACCCCCTCGCGTACCGTTCCGGCCTTCATAGGTGCTCGCTAACAGCACTTGCCCCTACAGTCTGTTAAGGCTACACGGGGGATCTTTATCTTTGTGTCCGGCAAAACAACCCCCTACCTCCTTGTTGGTGCCAGATGTCTGCTACAGCAGAGGTGTAGGGAATTCCAACAAGACCTACATCTCTGCTTTATTGACCTGGTCAATGCCGATGATACCATCAATAGGCCTGGGCTCTAGATTGTTCTTCGTGCTTTCGGAGTCCCTGACCCTCTGCTCAAGATCATTAAGGGCAATCATGATGGTGAGCGGGCCCGGGTAAAACTACTTGGTCGGGAGTCGGAGCCATTCCCTGTACACCTTGGGGTGCGACAGGGATGTCCTCTGGCTCCCACATCATTTAACATATATTTCGACCACGTAGTTCGTGAAGCCTTCGATGGCTCTACAAGAGGGATTTCCATCTGGTGCAGATACATTGGGAGGCTGATCGATTCCTGGGTGCGGTCAATGGATGGCTCCTTTTTGGTCAAACATGTTTTGTATGCCGATGATCTGGTGATTGCTGCTCTCTTAGAGGAGGAGTTGGAGGCGCTGCTGCTGAACCTGGAGCGTGCCACTAAGAAGTGGGGCCTTACCATCAGCCCCACCAAAACAAAGCACCTGCCTGGGTATTTTGCTCATGATCGGCTACGGTTTGACAGCAGAGGTCTAACTCTGAATCAGTCGAGCGACATCTTTTCATCAGTTGCGTAACGCTGTGTGGAAGCTACCTGGTCTGTCGCTCCACACGAAGCTTCAGGTCTTCTCGGTCACGGTCATGCCCTCCCATCTCTACGCTTGCGAAACGTGGACCCCCATCGGTAAGCTCCTCCGGCAGGCAAGGCTACGTTGACTGGGTCATGTAGCCCGCATGCCCAGCCACCGCATGCCTTAACAGATTTTGTTCGGCCGGATAGAGGGGGCTAAACGGGCGCGGTACGGGCTAGAGAAGAGATGGAGTGATGTGGTACAGGAGGACGTGGAGCTGAGTGGACTTGCCGATGAATGGTTCCAGCGGTGTCAAGATCGGCCTCTGTGGAGGAGGCTCGTGAAGGACGCTGCTACTGTGCCGTTGGAGGCAGTCGCCCTCCAACAACAACAGAGGGCAGAGGAGCGATGCTCACAACAACGAGCGGAGCGCCGGGTGGCTAAAGCACAGCAAGTTGGCACAGAAGGGGCCGCAAATGGTGCATCAGCCACTCATCTCAGTCAGTCGACCCGTGGCACCTGCTGGGTCTGCCCCGTGACCTTCTGCCAGCGGGCGTTCGACACTTCACGTGGCCTCAACGTGCACACAGCCTGGCACAAGCGTCGTAGTAACGTCACCGCCACTTAGTGGCGAATGGCGGTTGTTTTTGTGTTTGTGTGTGTGTATCTATGTATGTGTGAGTTTGCGTGTGTGTGTCTCTCTATGTGTGTCTGTGTGCATCTGTCTGTGTGTGTCTGTGTGTGGGGAGCGGCGGTGCAGCGTTTCGAGCTACGAACCCGGAGACCCGGGTTCGATTCCCGCTCACGGCCAACACCACAGACGATTATCCGAGGCGCTCCTAGACATTCTTCACCACGATGCTAGGGATAAACTAAAACGAAAATTAATTGACAATATTTTTTTATTTTTTTATTTCACGATGTGTAAGGCCACACTGAACCGCTATAGAAGCAGCTCGTTTGTTTCAGAAGCGACCACTTGCCAGCACAAATAATGTATTAACCGAGTCGCGTTCTTTTCACGTGGGAGCTTTCTTATAGCAGCAGCCCAAATGCCCTAAACGCGTGGTGTTCATTGTGAATGTGGAGAGGAAAAAAATTAACCCGTAAAAACAAAGTTTTTCACTTTAAATCCTTTATATGCGTGGCGGCTAGAGTCCTCTCATCCTCTGGCTTGAGATGGCTGCCACCTATGGGTCAGATGATTGTCTGCCAGTATTAAGCAATTGATAATTAAATATTTATTTATTTTTCCTTAAACAGTATAACATTTTTTTTTCACGAAAATTAATTGTCACGCACAACGAGTCTGTGTGGAAAATGTCAGCTCGATTGGATCACGGGAAGTGGGTTAAAAAACGACCGAAAGATTTGCACGGTCGTAAGCAAGCAAGCACGCAAGCAAGCACGCAAGCAAGCAAGCGAACTTAATATAAAGGATCTAAAAAAGATCCACGCGACCTCGGGGAGAGAAACAGAGAGAGAAAGACACCGCAAACTCCAAATATACAGCGGCGGCAGGCGTCCTCAGGGTCGGGATCGAACCCACGATCTCCTACACACCAGGCGAGGTAGTTAACACCTTGCCAAATATAGCAGGCATCAGGTTTGGGATCGAACCCACGACCTCCTGCACACCAGGCGAGGTAGTTCACATCGCCTGGCCACTGTGATGATGAGAGACGCAGACTCCAGATATACAGCAGGCATCATTAGGGTCGGGATCGAACCCACGACCTCCTGCACACCAGGCGAGGTAGTCAACATCTCCTAGCCACTGTCGTGATGATGATGATGATCAGAGAGAGACACGCAGACTCTAAACAGACAGTGGCAGGCATCAGCAGGGTCAGGATCGAACCCACGACATCCTACACACCAGGCGAGGGATTTAACATCGGCTGGCAACGGCAAGATATATTTTTCCGTCATGTAAATGGGAAGTGGAAAGCGGTTTGACCGGTCCGGCCTCTTGTCGAGAAATTCAGCCCCTCTCTCTACCCCAACTCTGGACCACTCTGGATATTTCTAGTTCCAGAGCGAGAGAGACAGACCGACAGATAGAGAGAGAGATTTGTATATTGCTGAGGTCACCATGATGCGTGTTGCACAAGTGTGTACGCTGCACTTTTTTCGTACGGTACAGAGCCAACCGTGCTATGTGTGCGTGCGTGTTGAAATTCTTTCGCACCGTACGGAGGTCCGGGGGAAGGACAACAAACTAAACACATCAACAACCAGCAGCAGTTCTAAATAAACGAGTTTGTCAACCTAGATGATGATGGTGATGATAATGATGGTGGTGGTGATGATGATGGTGGTGGTGATGATGGTGATGATGATGGTGATGTTGATGGTGATGATGCTGATGATGATGGTGGTGATGATGGTGGTGATGATGGTGTTGATGATGGTGTTGATGATGGTGATGATGATGGTGATGATGATTGTGATGACAATGGCTTTGATGATGGTGGTGATGATGGTGGTGATGATGGTGATGATGATGGTGGTGATGATGTTGATGATGATGGTGATGATGATGGCTTTGATGATGTTGATGATGATGGTGGTGATGATGGTGATGATGATGGTGGTGATGATGTTGATGATGATGGTGATGATGATGGCTTTGATGATGGTGATGATGATGGTGGTGATGATGGTGATGATGATGGTGGTGATGATGGTGATGACAATGGCTTTGATGATGGTGATGATGATGGTGGTGATGATGGTGATGATGATGGTGGTGATGATGATGGCGATTATGATGGCTTTGATGATGTTGATGATGTTGATGATGATGGTGATGATGATTGTGATGACAATGGCTTTGATGATGGTGATGATGATGGTGGTTATGATGGTGATGGTGATGGTGGTGATGATGGCTTTGATCATAGTGATGATGTTGATGATGATGGTGATGATGATGGTGATGATGGTGGTGATGATACTGATGATGATGGTGATGATGCAGTGACCGTCTCGCTATCAGCATTTGCCCCATCAGTCTCACACAGACAAAGATCCCCCGTGTAGCCTCTAACAGGCTGTAGGGACAAGCACTGTGCCACACGAGGGGGTGGGTGGTCAGCACCACGCCCGACCGCCTTTATCTCCCTAGTGGCGATGTTTACACACCGCACCAGTTACTCATTTGAGGCTGAGTCGACCTAGGGGAGGCCCGGGACCGGTTCAGTTAATTGTCACTCGTGTTGGCCGTGAGCGGGAATCGAACCCGTGTCGCCGGGTTCATAGCGCAGTGCGCTAACCGCTACTGTGTGTGTGTTACACAGTGACACACACACTCACCCGCATTCACTCATGCACAAACAAACACACGCCTGAGATTTTTAGACTCAGCATTTTTTCCCCCTTCACATCCATCATGAACCACCTGCCAGTAAACACCCAGCCGCAGGGTTTGAACCTTCACCCAAGGATCTCAATAGTGCTGACTCCGTTTGTCTGACAAGGCCATTATAAACCCACACGGAGAGAGACACCCAGAACCAGGGCTCGAACCTAATATCTCAGTTATTTCTGGCTCATTGTCTCTGACATGGCCATGATGAAGCCACAGAGAAAGAGATACATCCAGACCCAGGACTCACAGCGAGAGAGAGAGAGGGACCCAGACCCAGGGCTCGAACCTAAGATCTCAGTTATTTCTGGCTCAGTGTCTCTGACATGGCCATGATGAAGCTACAGAGATAGATACACCCAGACCCAGGGCTTGAACCCAGGGTCTCAGCAGTGCTCAGTGTATCTTAGATGGCCGTTATGAACTCACAGAGAGAGAGCCAGACCCAGGACTCGAACCCAGGTGTTCAGTGTTACTGTCTCAATGTCTCTGACATGGCCATTGTGAACCCACAGAGAGACACCCAGACCCAGGAGTCGAACCCAGGTCTTCAGTATCACCGTCTCAATGTCTCTGACATAGCCATTGTGAACCCACAGAGAGACACCCAGACCCTGTGCTCGAACCCAGGTATTCAGAATCACTGTATCAATGTCTCTGACATGGCCATTGTGAACCCACAGAGAGACACCCAGACCCGGGGCTCGAACCCATGACCTCAAAATCCCTGGCTCATAGTCTGTGACATGGCCATTGTGAACCCACAGAGAGACACCCAGACCCAGGAGTCGAACCCAGGTCTTCAGTATCACCGTCTCAATGTCTCTGACATGGTCATTGTGAACCCACAGAGATACACCCAGACCCGGGGCTCGAACCCGTGACCTCAAAATCCCTGGCTCATAGTCTGTGACATGGCCATTGTGAACCCACAGAGAGACACCCAAAACCAGGAGTCGAACCCAGGTCTTCAGTATCACCGTCTCAATGTCTCTGACATGGTCATTGTGAACCCACAGAGAGACACCCAGACCCGGGGCTCGAACCCAGGTAATCAGTATCACTGTATCAATGTCTCTGACATGGCTATTGTGAACCCATAGAGAGAGATACAGACCCGGGGCTCGAACCCAAGTATTTAGTATAAGTGTCTCTGACATGGCCATTGTGAACCCACAGAGAGACACCCAGACCCGGGGCTCGAACCCATGACCTCAAAATCCCTGGCTCAGAGTCTGTGGCATGGCCACTGTGAACCCACGAAAGACAGACGGGCACAGGAGGAAACACAGCCCAGACGACAAGTAGCAACACAGGAGGAGCGTTCGTTCAGGATGCAAAACTTAGGCCCTCCTGATCTCCCACATGAACATCGCCACCACCGCGAGCTCGCCGCGTGGAAGCCGCTCTCCGCTCTTACAACAACATGCTAATTTTCACCTGGCAGCCCTTTGATTGGTGGAAAATCCACCACCAGCACCCTTGTTGCCCACCAATTACATGGGTGGGTGGGTTTGGTTTTGTGGGTGGGTTGGGTGGGTTGGGTGGGTTGGGTTGGGTTGGGTGGGTGGGTTGGGTGGATGGGTTGGGTTGGGTGGATGAGTTGGGTGGATGGGTTGGGTAGGTTGGGTGGATTGGGTTGTGTGGGTTGGGTGGGTTGGGTGGGTTGGGTGGGTTGGGTGGGTTGGGTTGGATGGGTTGGGTGGGGTGGATGGGTTGGGTGGGTTGGGTGGGTTGGTTGGGTGGGTGGGTTGGGTGGGTGGGCTGGGTGGGTGGGTGGGGTGGGTGGGTGGGTGGGTTGGGTTGGGTTGGGTGGGTTGGGTGGGTTGGGTTGGGTTGGGTGGGTGGGTGGGTGGGTGGTTGGGTGGGTTGGGTGGGTGGGTGGGTGGGTTGGGTGGTTGGGTTGGGTTGGGTGGGTTGGATTGGTGGGTGGGTTGGTTGGGTGGGTGGGTGGGATGGGTTGGTTCGATTGGGTGGGGTGGGTGGGTGGGGTGGGTTGGGTGGGTTGGGTGGGTTGGTTGGGTGGGTGGGTGGGTTGGGTGGGTGGGCTGGGTGGGTGGGTGGGGTGGGTGGGTGGGTTGGGTTGGGTGGGTTGGGTGGGTTGGGTGGGTTGGGTTGGATTGGGTGGGTGGGTGGGGTGGGTGGGTTGGGTGGGTTGGGTTGGGTGGTTTGGATTGGTGGGTGGGTTGGGTGGGTGGGTGGGTGGGGTGGGTTGGTAGGGTTGGGTGGAGTGGGTGGGTTGTATGGGTTGGGTTGGGTGGGTTGGGTGGATTGGGTTGGGTGGGTTGGGTGGGTTGGGTGGATTGGGTTGGGTGGGTTGGGTGGGTGGATTGGGTTGGGTGGGTTGGGTTGGGTGGGTTGGGTTGGGTGGTTGGGTAAGTGGGTTGGGTTGGGTGGGGTGGGTTGGTAGGGTTGGGTGGAGTGGGTGGGTTGTATGGGTTGGGTTGGGTGGGTTGGGTGGGTTGGGTGGGTTGGGTGGTTGGGTTGGGTGGGTTGGGTGGAGTGGGTGGGTGGATTGGGTGGGTGGATTGGGTGGGTTGGGTTGGGTGGGTTGGGTTGGGTGGGTTGGGTGGAGTGCTTGGGTTGTATGGGTTGGGTTGGGTGGGTTGGGTGGATTGGGTGGGTGGATTGGGTCGGTTGGGTTGGGTGGGTTGGGTGGAGTGGGTGGGTTGTATGGGTTGGGTGGGTTGGGTGGGTGGGTGGGTGGGTTTGGTTGGGTTGGGTAAGTAGGTTGGGTTGGGTGGGGTGGGTTGGTAGGGTTGGGTGGAGTGGGTGGATTGGGTGGGTTGGGTTGGGTGGGTTGGGTGGATTGGGTGGGTGGATTGGGTGGGTTGGGTTGGGTGGGTTGGGTGGAGTGGGTGGGTTGTATGGGTGGGTTGGGTTGGGTGGGTTGGGTGGATTGGGTGGGTGGATTGGGTGGGTTGGGTTGGGTGGATTGGGTGGGTTGGGTGGGTTGGGTGGGTTGGGTTGGGTGGGTGGGTGGGTTGTATGGGTTGGGTTGGGTTGGGTGGGTGGATTGGGAGGGTGGGTTGGGTGGGTGGATTGGGTGGGTTGGGTTGGGTGGATTGGGTGGGTTGGGTGGGTTGGGTTGGGTGGGTGGGTGGGTTGTATGGGTTGGGTTGGGTTGGGTGGGTGGATTGGGAGGGTGGGTTGGGTGGGTGGATTGGGTGGGTGGATTGGGTGGGTTGGGTTGGGTGGATTGGGTGGGTTGGGTGGGTTGGGTGGGTTGGGTTGGGTGGGTGGGTTGTATGGGTTGGGTTGGGTTGGGTGGGTGGATTGGGAGGGTGGGTTGGGTGGGTGGATTGGGTGGGTGGATTGGGTGGGTTGGGTTGGCTGGATTGGGTGGGTTGGGTGGGTTGGGTGGGTTGGGTTGGGTGGGTGGGTGGGTTGTATGGGTTGGGTTGGGTTGGGTGGGTGGATGGGAGGGTGGGTTGGTGGGTGGATTGGGTGGGTGGATTGGATGGGTTGGGTTGGGTGGATTGGGTGGGTTGGGTGGGTTGGGTGGGTTGGGTTGGGTGGGTGGGTGGGTTGTATGGGTTGGGTTGGGTTTGGGTGGGTGGATTGGGAGGGTGGGTTGGGTGGGTGGATTGGGTGGGTGGATTGGGTGGGTTGGGTTGGGTGGATTTGGTGGGTTGGGTGGGTTGGGTGGGTTGGGTTGGGTGGGTGGGTGGGTTGTATGGGTTGGGTGGAGTGGGTGGGTTTGGTTGCCTTCGTCAACCAACAACATTGCAGGCTCTGGGTGTGTGTTGCTGTGGTGCCTCAGACGCAATTGAAACCGAGTCGCCACGAATAAAACAAAAAGACTTTTCCGTCATTTCCGAGATTTTTTAGCCTTTTTTAATTTCATTTTTCAAAAGTTACAGACGACACAAACGCTGCCACTCCGCGCGGACACGGGAGCCGTGCCAGTGTCGCAGAGTCAAACGTTCCAGACCGCTACGCGGAAAGCTACGATGTTGTGTCGACGACGACTAAGATGCCGATTGGGGCAAGAGGAATCCGCGATATCTATAACACTTCATAACAACATTTTTTAATATTTTTTGTTCCTGGGTAGGTAGTGTTATTTTCTAATTGCCTTAAAAGTGCAGACAGTGGCTATTATTGTCCACAAACTTTGCTTTTGTGTGACCAGGACAGCGATATTTTGAAATGTACCTATTTTCAATGAGAAAAAAAGGTTTAGATTTAAAGCTTTCGTGACTGCAGGGATTCATCTTCTTGGTTCTTTCGGTAAAGTCACGTAGAAGGGAAATAATAAAATAATAAAAATAAAACATAATAAAATTTCGATTTAAAGCTTTCGTGACTGCAGGGATTCATCTTCTTGGTTCTTTCGGTAAAGTCACGTAGAAGGGAAATAATAAAATAATACAAATAAAAGATAACAAAATAATTCTCACGACGTTTCAGCCACAACGCAAGAACCAAGAAGAGATAAAAAGGTGTTTACATAAAGTCCTGGTCACAAAAGCAAAGTTTGTAGGGAATAACAGCCACTTTCTATACCTTTTAGCCATAAGCAATTAGAAAAAAACACTTAATACCCAGGAACAAAAATTGTGTTACATAGTGTAATCAATCATATATATACTTCATAATCAACGTTTTTGTGTTTAGATCGCGTTATTTATAAATGTGTCGTAACCCTCCACCACCCGACACGGCCAATCAGTAAAAAAGTGTCACGTTTGACAAAAGACAAATAGTTCACTGCTTTAGCCCACCGGTGTGTTGAAGCGTGAAACCACAACAATTTACAATTTGAGTAGCGCGACGTTTTGCTGGTAATTGCATCCAGCATCATCGGGCAATTCGCCAGAATGCTGAGGCTCTGCTCTGTCTCCCGTTCTTATATAGAGCAGCAGCAGGGTGACGTCATCATTAACTCATTAACTCATCAGGTGCAACGATTTGGGGGGGGGGGGGGGGTTATTGTAATTATATACTACATTAGTATGATGACTAATGTAGTATATAATTACAATAATCAAAATAATGTCAGATTTGCCAAATGTTGTGGATTTGCTCTCCAACACGCAACCGGTTAGTTGCTGTACTCGAAACGAATTGGGCACGTTCTGTTCACGTGACAAACCTTACGATTTGGCCGTGTCGGGTGGTGGCGGGTTTAACGACACATTTATATTCTTTGGGTCTTTCGGTAAAGTCACGTAGATAGGTTCAAAGAAAGTAACAAAAACTACGACGTTTCGATCGCTTGTGTTGCGATCGAAACGTCGTAGTTTTTTGTTATTTTTAGTTATTTTCATTTGAACCTTTCTACGTGACTTTACCGAAAGCCCCAAAGAATATGAATTCCCGCAGTCACGAAAGCTTTCAGTCAAGACACATTCATATGTACGCGATCTAACCCAACAAAACCTCTTTAACGGACGATATTAGTCGCGTTAAACTAATCAAAACCACGATATTCCACAACCAACCCCTCCACCCTTGAGCTGATGTCGTCACTTACGCTACCGCTGCTGGACCTATTAAGTATCATACATTTACACTTCCCCTATGTTATCTTTATAGTGGCTAATATGGACTATGGTGATTATTCATGTTGTTGTTATGTTTGTATATTTACACTAAATTGTGGAGACCCAATGGCTCAGAGGTGCACAGAAGCAGACATCTCTTGGGTTCGAGTCCAGAGTTTCAGCCTCAAAACAAAGAGATTACAGCACCCATAGACTCACACAGAGACCCACAGACTCACACAGAGGCCCACAGACTCACACAGAGACCCACAGACTCACACAGAGACCCATAGACTCACACAGAGGCCCATAGACTCACACAGAGACCCAAAGACTCACACAGAGACCCATAGACTCACACAGAGACCCAAAGACTCCCACAAAGACCCATAGACTCACACAGAGACCCATAGACCCACACAGAGACCCATAGACCCACACAGAGACCCACAGACTCACACAGAGACCCATAGACTCACAGAGAGGATCATAGACTCAGACAGAGACCCACAGACTCACACAGAGACCCATACTCACACACAGACATACAAACACAGAGACAGAGTCACATAGACCTATAGACTCATAGAGACCCATAGACTCACATCGAGACCCATAGACTCACACAGAGACCCATAGACTCACGGAGAGGCTCATAGACTCAGACAGAGACCCACAGACTCACACATAGATCTGTCAGAGAAACCCACACCCAGAACTCGAACCCACGGTCTCAGTGATAATGGCTCAGTTTTTACGACACGGCCATTATCAACCACCCATGGATAGAGAGACACACCCAGACTCAGGGCTCAAATGCAGGCACTGAGCGTGACCTGACTCTGGGTCTTGTGAAGCGAAGTCCTGGAGCACATCTGGCCCAAAGGCCACATGAAATTAAGTTGGCGGCCACAGGAAATTAAGTCACAGGCCACAAGAATTGACGTCATGGGTCGTGAGAAATTAAGCCGCGGGCGACAAAAAATGTAGTCACAGGCCACAGGAAAATGAAGTCATTGGTAATAAGATTTGAGGTCATGGGCCGTAAGAATTTAAGTCACGGGTCGTGAGAATCGAAGTCATTGGCCACAGGAAATGAAGTCATTGGACACAGGAAATGACGTCATGGGCCACAGGAAATGACATCATGGGCCACAAGAAATTAAGTCATGGGTCATGAGAATTGAAGTCGTGGGCCGCAGAAAATTGAGTCATTAGCCACAGGAAATGAAGTCATTGGCCACAGAAAATGACATCATGGGCCACAGGAAATGACGTCATGGGCCACAGGAAATGAAGTCACGAGGTCATAAGAATTGAAATAATGGGTCATGAGAATTGAAGTCGTGGGCCGCAGGAAATTGAGTCATTGGCCACAGAAAATGACGTCATGGGCCACAGGAAATGACGTCATGGGCCACAGGAAATGATGTCATGGGCCACAGGAAATGACGTCATGGGCCACAGAAAATCAAGTCATGGGTCGTGAGAAATGAAGTCGCGGACCACAGGAAACAAAGTTAGGGGTCCTAACGAACGAAGTCGCGTGTGTCCCTCGTGTCGTCACCGTCTCTGCCCCCCCCCCGCCCCCCATCCATCCCACCCTCCCGCTAGTTGGAGATGTGGAGGCGGAACTCGACGCGGCCGATGAACTTGTCTCGGTTGTTTTCGTCCACGACCACGTTGGGTCCCGACAGGCGGCACACCACCTGCAGGTCGGTGTTGCGGGGCGGGTTCATGAACTGCACCGCCACCACGGGCTGACGGTAGCCACCCTGCGAGGGGTTGGGGGGGGGGGGCAAGGCAGGACGACGAAGAGGAGACGCGGAGGTAAGGGGATTTGGAATCGGGAGAGGGGAGATGCAGAGAGAGAGAGATGTAGGCACGGAGAGTAGGGGCACCCCCGGTGGCAGCTGTTGCTGTGCATCAGTCTGCTGCCAGTAGGGGTAGCGGTGATCGCTGCTGCTGTTGTGTGGGTCTAACCAAGGGGCACCCCCAGTGACAGCTGTCGCTGTGCATCAGTCTGCTGCCAGTAGGGGTAGCGGTGATCGCTGCTGCTGTGTGGGTCTAGCCTAGGGGCACCCCCAGTGGCAGCTGTCCCTGTGCATGAGTCTGCTGTCAGTAGGGGTAGCGATGATCGCTGCTGCTGTTGTGTGGGTCTAACCTAGGGGCACCCCCAGTGGCAGCTGTCCCTGTGCATGAGTCTGCTGCCAGTAGTGGTAGCGATGATCGCTGCTGCTGTTGTGTGGGTCTAACCAAGGGGCACCCCCAGTGACAGCTGTCGCTGTGCATCAGTCTGCTGCCAGTAGGGGTAGCGGTGATCGCTGCTGCTGCTGTTTGCGTCTAGCCTAGGGGCACCCCCAGTGGCAGCTCTCTCTGTGTGCACGAGTCTATTGGTAGGATGCGAAAGCTGCTGCTGCTGTACGTGCCATTGCAACTAGAAACAATTCATGTTGAACTGCTGCTGATGCTGATGCTGCTGCTGCTAGTGACGATAATGCTGATGATGCTAATGATAATGCCGCTGATGATGCCGTTGATGCTGATGCTGATGTTGGTGACGCTTCGCACACTCACGTCTGTTTTCTTGCCGTAGTAGGGGAAGTACATGGGGTCGAACTTGTTTTCAGGGTAGAAGTTCAGAGGTCCCAGGTCGATGTTTTTCTGGGAGTCATCATCATCAACAGCAGCAGCAGGGAGGCCACAACACGCACAGAAGCACACCCAGGTCAGGCTGTCTCCTAGAGCTGTCTCTCTCTGAGTCGTCCTCTCTCTCTCTCTGAGTCTCTCTCTCTGAGTCGTCCTCTCTCTCTCTGAGTCTCTCTCTCTCTGAGTCGTAATCTCTCTCTCTCTGAGTCTCTTTCTCTCTCTTTGAGTCTCTCTCTCTCTGAGTCGTCCTCTCTCTCTGAGTCGTCCTCTCTCTCTGAGTCGTAATCTCTCTCTCTGAGTCTCTTTCTCTCTCTTTGAGTCTCTCTCTCTCTGAGTCGTCCTCTCTCTCTCTGAGTCGTCCTCTCTCTCTCTGAGTCTCTCTCTGAGTCACCATCTCTCTCTGTGAGTCTCTCTCTCTCTGAGTTGTCCTCTCTCTCTCTCTGAGTCGTCCTCTCTCTCTCTCTGAGTCGTCCTCTCTCTCTGAGTCTCTCTCTCTGAGTCGTCCTCTCTCTCTCTGAGTCGCCCTCTCTCTCTCTCTCTCCGAGTCGCCCTCTCTCTCTCTGAGTCATCCTCTCTCTCTGAGTCGCCCTCTCTCTCTGAGTCTCTCTCTGAGTCACCCTCTCTCTCTGTGAGTCTCTCTCTCTCTGAGTCGTCCTCTCTCTCTCTCTCTCTGAGTCGTCCTCTCTCTCTCTCTCTCTGTGAGTTTCTCTCTCTGAGTCGTCCAGTCTCTCTCTCTGAGTCTCTCTCTGAGTCACCCTCTCTCTCTGTGAGTCTCTCTCTCTCTCTGAGTCGTCCTCTCTCTCTCTCTGAGTCGTCCTCTCTCTCTATCTCTGAGTCGTCCTCTCTCTCTCTCTGAGTCGTCCTCTCTCTCTCTCTGAGTCGCCCTCTCTCTCTCTGTGAGTCTCTCTCTCTCTCTGAGTCGCCCTCTCTCTCTGTGAGTCTCTCTCTCTCTGAGTCGCCCTCTCTCTCTGAGTCGTCCTCCCTCTCTCTCTGAGTCGTCCTCTCTCTCTGTGAGTCGTCCTCTCTCTCTCTCTGAGTCGTCCTCTCTCTCTGAGTCTCCCTCTCGCTATAAAAATTAACAACAATAACAAAGTGACAACCACTGCCTGCAAAACGTCTCGTCGTAGTCTCAGCCTGCGATTTAATCCATCAAGCATACATTTGTATATTACTTATGTATGGTATCATTATTTCTACGCAACATTACTATTCATATTATTGTTTACTTATTATATTACTTACAAAGTGATATAACTGTTATATAATTACATATTATGCACTATAAAATCTATAATTTTTGTATTTACTAGATGCATTATATACGATAATTATATCACTCCACTCCGTCATACCGCTGTGCAGTTGACGCTCGCCGGCATGTCGGTGTTCCCAGGCTTGTAGCCAATCACCTAAACAACAACAAGAAACAACAACAATAAACAACAATACACAACAACAATAAACAACAATACACAACAATATACAACAGTAAACAATAATAATAACACTGAGAGAGACACCGAGAGAGAGACACTGAGAGAGAGACAGACAGAGAGACAGGGAGACAGACAGAGAGAGCGAGACAGACAGAGAGAGAGAGACAGAGAGAGCGAGACAGACAGAGAGACAAGGAGAGAGAGAGACAGACAGAGAGAGAAAGAGAGACAGAGAGAGAGAGAGACACAGACAGACAGAGAGACAGAGAAACAGACAGAGAGAGAGACAGAGAAACAGACAGAGAGAGAGACAGACAGAGAGAGAGCTAGAGTGACGAGAGAGAGACACTGAGAGAGACACAGACAGATAGAGACAGACAGAGACAGCGAGACAGACAGAGAGACAGAGAAACAGACAGAGAAGCAGACAGACAGAGAGACAGAGAAACAGACAGAGAGAGAGACACACAGACAGACAGAGACAAACAGACAGAGACAGCGAGACAGACAGAGAGAGACAGACAGAGACAGAGTGACGAGAGAGAGACACTGAGAGAGACACAGACAGAGACAGACAGACAGAGATACAGACACAGAGAGACACAGACAGAGACAGTGAGACAGACAGAGAGAGACAGAGTGACGAGAGCGAGACACTGAGAGAGACACAGACAGACAGACAGAGAGACAGAGAGCAGCATCAATCAACAGCATCGACTCACGCGGTTGATCTTGACAAGCACGCACGGCTGACCGCTGGCGTAGCCATAGCTGAGGTCGTTCAGACCGGAGCAGTTCGCGAGCAGCGAGCGGTTAAAGTAGCATGGCAGGGGCATCGTGGTGAGCACGTGACCCACGGGGGAGCCCTGCTCATCGCGGAAGAATCCCGGAGTGCATCGAGGCCAATCCACCGACTGGTTGTCGTAGGCTGGGGGGAGATGGGAAGATGGGAAGAAAGTTTGAGAGATGGGGAGATGGGGAGAGAGATGGGGAGAGAGTTTGAGAGATGGGGAGATGGGGGGAGAGATGGGGAGAGAGATGGGAAGATGGGGGGAGAGATGGGGAGAAAGATGGGAAGATGGGAAGAAAGTTTGAGAGATGGGGAGAGAGATGGGGAGAGAGTTTGAGAGATGGGGAGATGGGGGGAGAGATGGGGAGAGAGATGGGAAGATGGGGGGAGAGATGGGGGAGAGATGGGGAGAGATGGGGAGATGGGGAGAGAGTTTGAGAGATGGGGGGAGAGATGGGGAGAGATGGGGGGAGAGAGTTTGAGAGATGGGGAGATGGGGGAAGAGATGGAGAGATGGGGGGGGAGATGGGGGGAGAGATGGGGAGATGGGGGAGAGATGGGGAGAGAGATGGGGAGAAAGATGGGAAGATGGGAAGAGAGTTTGAGAGATGGGGAGAGAGATGGGGAGAGAGTTTGAGAGATGGGGAGATGGGGGAAGAGATGGAGAGATGGGGGGAGAGATGGGGGGAGAGATGGGGAGATGGGGGGAGAGATGGGGGGAGAGAGGTTGAGAGAGGGGGAGATGGGGGAAGAGATGGAGAGATGGGGGGAGAGATGGGGGGAGAGATGGGGAGATGGGGGGAGAGATGGGGAGAGAGATGGGGAGAAAGATGGGAAGATGGGAAGAAAGTTTGAGAGATGGGGAGAGAGATGGGGATAGAGTTTGAGAGATGGGGAGATGGGGGAAGAGATGGAGAGATGGGGGGAGAGATGGGGGGAGAGATGGGGAGATGGGGGGAGAGATGGGGGGAGAGAGTTTGAGAGATGGGGAGATGGGGGAAGAGATGGGGAGATGGGGGGAGAGATGGGGGGAGAGATGGGGAGATGGGGGAGAGATGGGGAGAGAGATGGGGAGAAAGATGGGAAGATGGGAAGAAAGTTTGAGAGATGGGGAGATGGGGAGAGAGATGGGGAGAGAGTTTGAGAGATGGGGAGATGGGGGGAGAGATGGGGAGAGAGATGGGAAGATGGGGGGAGAGATGGGGGGAGAGATGGGGAGAGATGGGGAGATGGGGAGAGAGTTTTAGAGATGGGGGGAGAGATGGGGAGAGAGATGGGGAGATGGGGGGAGAGATGGGGAGAGAGAGAAATGGATGGTGACTTTTTTTTTGGCTTTTAAACAACTTTTATTGCCGCCAGCAGCAACAGCACTGGAGGCGATTCCGATTCGAAATACACAAAGTCACCAGCAACACAAATGAAAATAAACGCTACAAATCCACGCGCTGTGGCGCTAAAAGCACCGCTCACAACACACAAGAAAAGCCACGTGGTGGTGGTGGTTGTGGTGGTGGTGGTTGTGGTGGTGGTGGTCATCGCGCACGCCACGGTGACGAGCGAGCGCTTCAGAAGGTGAACACGAGGGTGCAGTGCACGCTGGTACAGAGAGAGGCTCTTCCGGCTCCCCAGCGTTCGTAGAAGACGCGCACAACACCGACATGTGTGTGGTACATGGCGTGCTCCAGCCGGAGCCTTAAGCAGGCCTCTGAACACTGGAAGCAGCACAGAGCAGCCGTCAGTGTAGAGGTCGCAAACGGGTTTTGATTCCTTACCCGTACCCGGCCGCACCAGGGTCGCAAACGGGTACCCGTACCCTACCCGTAACCGGCCGGGTACGGGTAGGGTACGGGTATCGGGTACCCGATTGCGACCTCTGGGATGAAGCCATGTTGCAGGCGCGGGTGGGTTGATTCTAGGAACTTGAATTGTGAGAAGAGACAAGACGTTGGGAAATGAGTGACAAACGGTGACTCACCAGTGACTCACGGCCTACCCGTACTCGTACCCGGCCGCACCAGGGTCGCAAACGGTTACCCGTACCCGTACCCGGCCAGGTACGGGTAGCCGGGTACGGGTAGGGTATGGGTATCGGGTACCCGATTGCGACCTCTGGGATGAAGCCATGTTGCAGGCGCGGGTGGGTTGATTCTAGGAACTTGAATTGTGAGAAGAAACAAGACGTTGGGAAATGAGTGACAAACGGTGACTCACCAGTGACTCACGGCCTACCCGTACCCGGCCGCACCAGGTTCGCAAACGGGTACCCGTACCCGGCCGGGTATGGGTAGCCGGGTATCGGGTAGGGTACGGGTATCGGGTACCCGGTTGCGACCTCTGCGTCAGTGTCACCCTCCAGCATCTTTTCTCTCGTTCTGTGCTTTACATTCTAGCCGAAGTGCACGAGTGGTGAGTAGCCAGTCAGGAGGCTGGAGTGCAGGGGCGGTTACTTCACTAGGGCGATTGGGCGACGCACCACCAATGTCATTCAACCACAGAGTCACGCTAGCCGTCACTGTGCCTCTGGATATAGTCCAATCAGCGTCATGTCATGTTCTGTGGAGTACCGCCTCTTTTTGGGCGATTTCACTCCGGCTGAGAATCGCCCCGAGTGGCCCCAGAGACTTACATTCAAAGATGTTTTTTTTTCGACCGGGGGGTGCTGCAATGCATTCTCTATGGCTTCCGGGAGGGCTCGCACTAACGTGCTTACGTCATCATACGTAAGCACGTTTCATCCAACAATATAATTTGTCGCCACCTAGTGGAATCTTTAATAAAAGAAACTTGAGTGGATTGTATTAATAGTGAGTATAGAAACAAACAAGATGTATTGTAAGAGTCACTTTATTTTTCATTAATATTAAAGAAGTGAAGTTGCCTTTACATGCTTAAGCTGTTAATTTATCCATTGCATGGGTGGACCTTATCCTTATCAATCATCCAGACATTTGCCCCCCCTGAGAGATTTTGCAGGAGCCGCCACTGCTGGCGGGCCTTGGTCTTGTGCCACAGCACGGATGCAGCGAGGATGGAGAGAGACGGGGAGATGGTTAGAAAGAGAGAGAGATGGGGAGAGAGATGAGTAGATGGAAAGAGAGAGAGATGGGGAGATGGCGAGAGAGATGGGGAGATGGAGAGAGACGGGGAGATGGTTAGAAAGAGAGAGAGATGGGGAGAGAGATGAGTAGATGGAAAGAGAGAGAGAAATGGGGAGATGGGGAGAGAGATGGGGAGATGGAGAGAGACGGGGAGATGGTTAGAAAGAGAGAGAGATGGGGAGAGAGATGAGTAGATGGAAAGAGAGAGAAATGGGGAGATGGGGAGAGAGATGGGGAGATGGAGAGAGACGGGGAGATGGTTAGAAAGAGAGAGAGATGGGGAGAGAGATGAGTAGATGGAAAGAGAGAGATGGGGAGATGGGGAGATGATTCAGGCGACTTGGTGGGGGGGGAGGGGAGACTTTGGTGACTCACTCTTGATGAAGGAGTCGAGAGACTGCGTGAATTTCGAGTAGGAGTCGCCACTGGAGATGTTGAAGAAGACGTCCAGATTCTCCGCACGCGGTCGGATCATCACTCCTGCAGCACGCGCCAGAAGCATCATCAGCATCATCAGCATCATCAGCAGCAGCATTATCATCATCAGCATCATCATCAGCAGCATCATTATCATCAGCATTATCAGCATCATCAGCAGCATCATCAGCAGCATCATCATCAGCAGCAGCAGGAGCATTATCAGCATCATCATCAGCAGCAGCAGCAGCATCAGCAACAGAATCAGCAGCAGCAGTATCATCAGCAGCAGCCGTAGCATTATCAGCATCATCATCAGCATCATCATCAGCATCATCAGCCTCATCATCAGCATCATCAGCAGCATTATCAGCAGCATTATCAGCAGCAGCATCAGCATTATCAGCATCATCAGCAGCATCATCATCAGCAGCAGCATTATCAGCAGCATCATCAGCATCAGCAGCAGCATCAGCAGCAGCATCAGCAGCATCATCAGCATCATCAGCAGCAGCATCATCAGCAGCAGCAGCATCATCGTGAGCATCATCATCATCTGCAGTATCATCATCAGCAACATCACCAGCAGCAGCATCAGTAACATGGTGAGCATCATCAGCAGCAGCATCATCATCATCGTCAGCAGCAGCATCGTCAGCAGCAGCATCGTCAGCAGCAGCATCATCTGCAGCATCATCATCAGCAGCATCATCATCATCATCATCAGCAGCAGCATCATCATCATCATCAGCAGCATCATCATCAGCAGCAGCAGCATCATCATCATCAGCAGCAGCATCATCATCATCAGCAGCAGCAGCATCATCATCATCATCTGCAGCATCATCATCATCAGCAGCAGCATCATCAGCAGCATCATCATCATCAGCAGCATCATCATCAGCAGCAGCATCATCATCAGCAGCAGTATCATCATCATCTGCAGCATCATCATCATCTGCAGCATCATCATCATCTGCAGCATCATCATCATCAGCAGCATCATCATCATCAGCAGCAGCATCATCAGCAGCATCAGCATCATCAGCAGCAGCATCATCAGCAGCATCATCATCAGCAGCATCATCAGCATCATCATCAGCAGCATCAGCATCATCAGCAGCAGCATCGTCAGCAGCAGCATCGTCAGCATCATCATCATCATCTGCAGTATCAGCATCATCAGCAGCATCATCATCATCATCAGCAGCATCATCATCATCAGCAGCATCATCATCATCAGCAGCATCATCAGCAGCAGCAGCATCATCGTGAGCATCATCATCATCTGCAGTATCATCATCAGCAACGTCATCAGCAGCAGCATCAGTAACATGGTGAGCATCATCATCAGCATCATCATCATCATCATCTGCAGCATTATCAGCAGCGATGATCAGAGTGTAAGTGACCCGGGCTGGTTGTGAGTGTACGTGCCAGGGTTCTGGACGCGGTCCTGGTACTTGGGTCTCTCGTCACTGATCGTCTGCAGCATCACCCACATGGTGAAGGCGAACATCGC
Source organism: Lethenteron reissneri (assembly GCF_015708825.2). Taxonomy (NCBI): domain Eukaryota; kingdom Metazoa; phylum Chordata; class Hyperoartia; order Petromyzontiformes; family Petromyzontidae; genus Lethenteron; species Lethenteron reissneri. The sequence continues at coordinate 2,373,766 of NC_083848.1, forward strand.
GGCCAGGAAGAGGTAGAAGATGATGTAGTAGCCGATGATGAGGGCTGTGGGCACGAGGTGGAGGAGGAGGTGGAGTAGGAGGAGGGGCACACACGTATGTATTGTTCACGGTTAATGCTGTACACACACACACACACCGTGCCAGTATTAACCAGGCTTGCCGCTCATTTCGAACCGTGACAGTGATAGGGTTTGGGGTAGAGATAGCGGCAGCGATAGTGACAGGGGTCGTGATAGGGGTAGAGATAGGGGTAGTGATAGGGGTAGCGATAGGGGTAGCGATAGTGACAGGGGTCGTGATAGCGGTAGCGATAGGGGTAGAGATAGGGGTAGAGATAGGGGTAGTCTGTAGGGGTAGCGATAGGGGTAGTGATAGGGGTAGTCTGTAGGGGTAGCGATAGGGGTAGTGATAGGGGTAGTGATAGGGGTAGTGATAGGGGTAGTCTGTAGGGGTAGCGATAGGGGTAGTGATAGGGGTAGTGATAGGGGTAGTGATAGGGGTAGTCTGTAGGGGTAGCGATAGGGGTAGTGATAGGGGTAGTGATAGGGGTAGTGATAGGGGTAGCGATAGGGGTAGCGATAGGGGTAGCGATAGGGGTAGCGATAGGGGTAGCGATAGGGATAGTGATAGGGGTAGCGATAGGGGTAGTGATAGGGGTAGTGATTGGGGGCAGTGATAGGGGTAGTGATAGGGGTAGTCTATAGGGGTAGTCTATAGGGGTAACGATAGGGGTAGTGATAGGGGTAGCGATTGGGGGCAGTGATAGGGGTAGTCTATAGGGGTAGTCTATAGGGGTAGCGATAGGGGTAGTGATAGGGGTAGTCTATAGGGGTAGCGATAGGGGTAGAGATAGGGGTAGTGATAGGGGTAGTGATTGGGGTAGTGATAGGGGTAGTGATAGGGGTAGCGATAGGGGTAGCGATAGGGATAGTGATAGGGGTAGTGATTGGGGGCAGTGATAGGGGTAGTGATAGGGGTAGTCTATAGGGGTAGTCTACAGGGGTAGTCTATAGGGGTAACGATAGAGGTAGTGATAGGGGTAGTGATAGGGGTAGCGATAGGGGTAGTCTATAGGGGAACCTCCCAGCGGCAATTGCTAGAAATCATATATATTTAGAATTATGATTTTGTTAAGATTAACATAAAAACGTCTATAACACCGTTCCTTCACCACGTGCCAACTTCATTGAGCGGGGAGTTTCGTGTGGTGGAGGCATCGACGGCGCCACATCTATTTCCATTGTTGTAATAGGTTTTTACCCTTTCAACTGGTACAAAAACTGACACCTTTATACAAGGCATCATGTTTGCAATAACCACAACACAAGCAGTCAAAATGCAAACAAAAAGAAACAACTCTGATAACGATATGCATCATGATAATGATATGCATCATCATTATCAGAGTTGTTTCTTTTTGTTTGCATTTTGACTGCTTGTGTTGTGGTTATTGCAAACATGATGCCTTGTATAAAGGTGTCAGTTTTTGTACCAGTTGAAAGGGTAAAAACTTATTACTATATTTTGTATAAAGGTGTCAGTTTTTGTACCAGTTGAAAGGGTAAAAACCTATTACTATATGTTGCCACTGGTAAAGGAGATGTCTCATAGTGTAAATGCTTACCCCGAGCTCTCAATACTCTGATAGTGCACTGTGTTTGAGTTGTACGCCTTTTGGCGTCATCTGGTCCAACACCAATGGAGACTAGGCTCTAAGAAAAGCTGTCTCGGGTGTGGACCAATCAACTTCAAGGACAGTGCATATCATTATCATCATCATCAGAGTTAAATTTCGATTTAAAGCTTGTTTTATTATGTTTTATCTTTATTATTTTATTACTTCCCTTCTACGTGACTTTACCGAAAGAACCAATAAGATCATCAGAGTTGTTTCTTTTTGTTTGCATTTTGACTGCTTGTATTGTGGTTATTGCAAACATTATGCCTTGCGTAAAGGTGTCAGTTTTTGTACCAGTTGAAAGGGTAAAAACCTGTTACTATATTTTGCCACTGGTAAAGGAGATGTCTCATAGTATTTCCATTGTTGTTAAATGACGCGATCATTTTGACCTCCCCCCGACATCACCCCCCCCCCCCCAAGCTGGTCCCGCAAAAACATAAGTCAATTACCAACCTCCCCCGTGGATTGTCAACAAGCCGGTTCTTCTCGAACTCCAATCAGTGAAACAATGCGCCCGCAAATGCCTCCTCCACACAACACGGGCGCCCTGTAAGGTAAGTAGCCTCTAGCTGACTGCAGGGGCAAGTGATGTTAGCAGTAGCGAGTAGCAGCGTCTATACACAGACAAAGATCCCCCGTGTAGCCTCTAACAGACTGCGGGGGCAAGTGCTGTTAGCAGTAGCGAGTAGCAGCGCCTATGCACAGACAAAGATCCCCCGTGTAGCCTCTAACAGACTGCGGGGGCAAGTGCTGTTAGTAGTAGCGAGTAGCAGCGCCTATGCACAGACAAAGATCCCCCGTGTAGCCTCTAACAGACTGCGGGGGCAAGTGCTGTTAGTAGTAGCGAGTAGTAGCAGCGCCTATGCACAGACAAAGATCCCCCGTGTAGCCTCCAGCAGACTGCAGGGGCAAGTGCTGTTAGTAGTAGCGAGTAGTAGCAGCGCCTATGCACAGACAAAGATCCCCCGTGTAGCCTCTAGCTGACTGCAGGGGCAAGTGATGTTAGCAGTAGCGAGTAGTAGCAGCGCCTATACACAGACAAAGATCCCCCGTGTAGCCTCCAGCAGACTGCAGGGGCAATTGCACCCTGGGGCTAAACGTCTCAAGGGTTTAAATATCTTGAGTTTAAATGTCCACACGCTCACGGGCGCTCACACAAACCACACCACGCCCCGCGTGGACACAGAGCCCTGTTCGATCTCTCTCTTCTCTCTCTCCTCTCTTGTCTTCAGGGTAATGATGATGATACTCCATTGGGACCTCATTTGCCAGTAAAAAATATGATAATTGTTTTTTTTACTCTTCTATCTGGCAACAAAACTGACACTTTTTTTTTTACACGGAGTCATGTTTGCTTACCCCGAGCTCTCATACTCTGATGGTGCATTGTCTTTGAGTTGTACACCTTTTGGCGTCATCTGGTCCAACACCATGTGAGACTAGGCTCTAAGGAAAGCTGTCTCGGGTGTGGACCAATCAACTTCAAGGACAGTGCATACATTATCAGAGTTATGTTTTTGTTTGCATTATGACTGTAGGTATTGTGGTCTATGCAAACATGACTCCTTGTAAAAAAAGGTGTCAGTTTTGTTGCCAGATAGAAGGGTAATAAAACCATTATTATTATAATAATGATACTCTTATTTTTGCTACCAACGTAAAGTCACGTAGGTAGAAACAATTCTACCGAAAGAACCAAAGAGTATGGATTCCTGCAGTTACAAAAGCGTCAAATCAATAATGGTAATCATTGTGTACATTTTGACTTAAAACTTTTTTTATTTTCTTTCCGCCCGATGAAGACCGCTTGTGTTGCGATCGAAACGTCGTGGGTTTTTTGCTCTTATTAATTTCAATTTATGTTTATTTATATATTTTCAATTGATTATTTTTGTTAAATTAAATGTAACAAAAAATATTAGCATTTTTTTATGTATTTGTATTTTTACTTTTCTATTTACGTGACTTTACCGAAAGCACCAAGAATATAATAAATGTGTAGCCTCCGGGAAGGGAGGGAGGGGATCGTGGGGCGGGTGGGAGATCTTATCAGCAGCGGTGATCCGGCTGCAGCCGATCCGGACCGCTCACCACAACAAAGGAGTGGGGGGAGGGAGGGGAGAGAAGGAGGGAGAATCTGTGGATAGTGCTGAGTCTGTGGGCAGTGCTGAGTCTATGGGCTGAGTCTATGGGCAGTGCTGAGTCTATGGGCAGTGTTGAGTTTATGGTGCAGTGTTGAGTCTATGGTCTGAGTCTATGGGCAGTGCTGAGTCTATGGGCTGAGTCTATGGGCTGAGTCTATGGGCAGTGCTGAGTCTATGGGCAGTGTTGAGTTTATGGTGCAGTGTTGAGTTTATGGTCTGAGTCTATGGGCAGTGCTGAGTCTATGGGCTGAGTCTATGGGCAGTGCTGAGTCTATGGTGCAGTGTTGAGTTTATGGTGCAGTGTTGAGTCTATGGGCAGTGTTGAGTCTATGGGCAGTGTTGAGTTTATGGTGCAGTGTTGAGTCTATGGTGCAGTGCTGAGTCTGTGGGCAGAGTCTATGGGCAGTGCTGAGTCTATGGGCTGAGTCTATGGGCTGTGCTGAGTCTATGGGCAGTGCTGAGTATATGGGCAGTGCTGAGTCTATGGGCTGAGTCTATGGGCAGTGCTGAGTCTATGGGCTGAGTCTGTGGGCAGTGCTGAGTCTATGGGCTGAGTCTATGGGCAGTGCTGAGTCTATGGGCAGTGCTGAGTCTATGGGCAGTGCTGAGTCTATGGGCTGTGTCTGTGGGCAGTGCTGAGTCTATGGGCTGTGTCTATGGGCAGTGCTGAGTCTATGGCTGAGTCTATGGGCAGTGCTGAGTCTATGGGCTGAGTCTATGGTTTAGTGCTGAGTCTATGGGCTGAGTCTATGGGCAGTGCTGAGTCTATGGGCTGAGTCTATGGGCAGTGCTGAGTCTATGGGCTGAGTCTATGGGCTGTGCTGAGTCTATGGGCAGTGCTGAGTCTATGGGCAGTGCTGAGTCTATGGGCAGTGCTGAGTCTATGGGCAGTGCTGAGTCTTTGGGCAGTGCTGAGTCTATGGGCAGTGCTGAGTCTGTGGGCAGTGCTGAGTCTATGGGCAGTGCTGAGTCTGTGGACAGTGCTGAGTCTATGGGCAGCTGTGAGTCTATGGGCAGTTTTGAGTCTATGGGCAGTGTTGAGTCTGTGGGCAGTGTTGAGTCTGTGGGCAGTGTTGAGTCTATGGGCAGTGTTGAGTCTATGGTGCAGTGTTGAGTCTATGGGCAGTGTTGAGTCTATGGGCAGTGTTGAGTTTATGGTGCAGTGTTGAGTCTATGGGCAGTGTTGAGTCTATGGGCAGTGTTGAGTCTATGGTGCAGTGTTGAGTCTATGGGCAGTGTTGAGTCTATGGGCAGTGTTGAGTTTATGGTGCAGTGTTGAGTCTATGGGCAGTGTTGAGTCTATGGTGCAGTGTTGAGTCTGTGGGCAGTGTTGAGTCTGTGGGCAGTGTTGAGTCTATGGGCAGTGTTGAGTCTATGGGCAGTGTTGAGTCTATGGTGCAGTGTTGAGTCTATGGGCAGTGTTGAGTCTATGGTGCAGTGTTGAGTCTATGGGCAGTGTTGAGTCAATGGGCAGTGTTGAGTTTATGGTGTAGTGGTGAGTCTATGGGCAGTGTTGAGTCTATGGGCAGTGTTGAGTCTATGAGTAATGCATCTGTTGGCAGTTGTGGTGTAAATAATGACAACAACAACAACACGTGCGTTGTGTATGTGGCCTTAAAAGGATAGAGACAAATATATACAGGGTGGCCCAAAAGTCAGGACACATAAAGTTATTAACATTACACGAGTTTACACCATTTGAACCTCATTTGCCAGTAAAAATATGATAATTGTTTTTTTACCCTTCTATCTGGCAACAAAACTGACACCTTTTTTTCATATTTTTTTACTGGCAAATTAGGTTCCAATAGTGTAAATGCTTACCCCGAGCTCTCATACTCTGATGGTGCATTGTCTTTGAGTTGTGCGCCTTTTGGCGTCATCTGGTCCAACACCATGTGAGACTAGGCTCTAAGGAAAGCTGTCTCGGGTGTGGACCAATCAACTTCAAGGACAGTGCATGCATTATCAGAGTTGTGTTTTTTGTTTGTATTATGACTGCAGGTATTGTGGTCTATGCAAACATGACTCCTTGTAAAAAGGTGTCAGTTTTGTTGCCAGATAGAAGGGTAAAAAAACAATTATCATTACACGAGTTTATTGTATTGCATTAGAAGGTGTCCACACTGAGCTGTCACATGATGAGAGCTCAAAGAAGTTGCGGCTCATCATCATCATTGCGTGGACATTTATAGCAGTATCCAAATACTTTAAAACGCGTGGTGATGTTGATTCTAAATGTGCGAGGTAGTTAACATCTCCTAGCCACCGTGATGATGAGAGAGAGACGCAGACTCCAAATATACAGCAGCAGCAGCAGGCGTCGTCAGGGTCGGGGATCGAACCCACGAACTCCTGTATACCAGGCGAGGTAGTTAACATCTCCTAGCCACCGTGATGATGAGAGAGAGACGCAGACTCCAAATATACAGCAGCAGCAGCAGGCGTCGTCAGGGTCGGGGATCGAACCCACGACCTCCTGCATACCAGGCGAGGTAGTCAACATCTCCTAGCCACCGTGATGATGAGAGAGAGAGAGACGCAGACCCCAAATATACAGCAGCAGGCGTCGTCAGGGTCAGGATCGAACCCACGAACTCCTGTATACCAGGCGAGGTAGTCAACATCTCCTAGCCACCGTGATGATGAGAGAGAGAGAGAGACGCAGACCCCAAATATACAGCAGCAGGGGTCGTCAGGGTCGGGATCGAACCCACGAACTCCTGTAGACCCGGCGAGCTAGTTAACATCTCCTCGCCACCAAGTTCTGTATGCATGTAAAGTGCTGTGTGTATATAAAGTTACGTATGCATGTAAAGTGTTGTATGCATGTAAAGTGCTGTGTGTATGTAAAGTGCTGTGTATGCATGTAAAGTGTTGTATGCATGTAAAGTGATGTGTGCATGTAAACTGCTGTGTGTATGTAAAGTTATGTATGCATGTAAAGTGCTGTGTGTGCGTGCGTGCCATCTCACCCCAGCTGGTCCCGGTTCGACCCAGGAACTCCCTGGTACGCGGATTCCACAGGAAGGTTCTCCAAGAGGCGAGCGATTCGCGGGCGCGAACTCCGCGGGTTTTCTTGTCGTTCGCCATTGGTGAACTCCTGCTCCGGACCACGTGGTTGAAGGAACAAGGGCAATTGTTTTAACACGTGGTCGTAATACCGTGTCAATGCACTACTCTATACACTACACTACTATACACTACGCTATACACTACACTATACACTACACACTACACTACTAAATACTACACTACTATACACTACAATACAGTACACTACACTACTATACACTACACTAAACACTACACTATATACTACACTACTATACCCTATACCAATATACACTACACTATACACTGCATTACTATACACTACACTACTATACACGACACTATACACTACACTACTATACACTACAATACAGTACACACTACTATACACTACACTATACACTACACTAAACACTACACTATATACTACACTACTATACCCTATACCAATATACACTACACTATACACTGCATTACTATACACTACACTACTATACACTACACTATACACTACTATACACTACACTTTACACTACACTACTATACACTACAATACAGTACACACTACTATACACTACACTACTATACACTACACTATACACTACACTGCTATACACTATACTATACACTACACTATACACTACACTATACACTACAATACACTACACACTATACTACTATACACTACACGATTATCCACTATACCATACACTACACCAGTATACACTACACGACTATACACTGCACTACTATACAACACCACTTTACACTGCACTTCTATACACCACTACTATACATTACACTACTATACCATGCTTGTCAACCCATACAGTTTACCCCATATTCTTGCACGGGAAAATTGAGTTTTAAAGTCCAATACGGATACAAATATGTATTTAGATAATTGCTTGTCTATTTGTTTGTGTTTCACCCATGTGATGGAACTTTGTAGGATGAACGTTGAGATTTGTAAGTGGCACAGGGTGACCAATACAGTCCAAATTGGTCTGTAATAAGCTATGGCACTAATAAGTGGTTAACAGATATATATTAATGTAGTGTATAGTACTATGGGAACCTCATTTGCCAGTAAAAATATGATATTTGTTTTTCACACTTCTATCGTCATCTGGTCCAACCCATGTGAGACTAGGCTCTAAGGAAAGCTGTCTCGGGTGTGGACCAATCAACTTCAAGGACAGTGCATACATTATCAGAGTTATGTCTTTTGTTTGTATTATGACTGCAGGTATTGCGGTCTATGCAAACATGACTCCTTGTAAAAAGGTGTCAGTTTTCTTGCCAGATAGAAGGGTAAAAAACCAATTATCATAGTGTATAGTAGTGTATTTTTGTACAGTAGTGTAGTGTATAGTAGTGTATTTTCAGTTCAGTTCATTTTCAGTTCATTTATTGGGTATAGCCCTGTGAGCCATTCGGCTCTTGAATCGGGTGCAAACGCACCAAATAAAAAACGTGAACAAAAAAACATCTTAAAGCGACCGCACGCAACAGAAAAATCTAGGGAAAAAACAGCAACGTCTTCCAGAAAAAGCACCGTTATCAATGCTGTGTGCAAAAATCCCAGTGGGATGCAAGTCAAACAATAACAACCATGAGATACTTTAGATTAAAGTTATCAGTATAACTCTGCACAACAACAAACAAATATAGCTAAACCAAAACTATTTCGAAATCACCAAAACAAAGTTATAAAAACAACGTAACAGTGATCATACGAACTATAATTCAAATTTAACAATAAACATCATACACATAACATGTACGACCAAACTTTGCAGCCATAGCTGGCAGCATTAGTCACTCCATAACAGCAGAAGTATCAGTCGGAGTATCAACAATTTTTCAATGCACCTTTAAAGATCAGCACTCTATAATCAAAACTCAAGATCATACTCTGCAGTGGTCATCAGGAGCGATACATTTGATTTCAGGCAATGAATAGCAGTGGCAGTTAGGGGTGTACAACTCCTCTAGAGCAGTTTTGAGTGAAGATCTCTCACAGTGATCCAAGTTGCAGCTTATTGTCGACAGCATTCCAGACCCTGGGGGCATCAATAGCAAAGGCCCTTCCTCCAGTATTTGTACGGCAATAAGGAATGTGAAGCTGGTAAATGAGCGAAGACCTTAGGTCACATTTGTTCTTCGAAACAGTGAGGAGATCCAGCAGGTAATCTGCGGATTGTAGTGTAGTGGATAGTATTGTAGTGTATAGCAGTATATAGTAGTGTTCAATAGTGTAGTGTATAATAGTGTAGTGTATAACAGTGTATAGTAGTGTAGTGTAAAGTGTATAGTAGTGTATTGTGTTCAGTAGTGTAGTGTATAATAGTGTAATGTATAGTGTAGTGTATACTAGTGTAGTGTATAGTAGTGTAGTGTAGAGTGTATAGTTGTCTGAATTGGTCTGTAATAAGTTAGGGCACTGATAAGGGGTTGACAGGTTTGTGGTAGTGTAGTGTATAATAATGTAGTGTATAGTGTAGTGTATAGTAGTGTAGTGTATACTGGTGTAGTATATAGTAGTGTAGTGTATAGTAGTGTAGTGTATAGTAGTGTAGTGTATAGTAGTGTAGTGTATAGTGTAGTGTATAGTCGTGTATTATATATAGTAGTCTGAATAGGTCTGTAGTAAGGTAGGTCATTGATAAGGGCTCTCAGGACCCAATGTTATCCATGAATCGAGGATTGCTTTGGTTAGATCGCGTTCAAATATATTAGTAACTGAATCACAACAGGACAAAGATCCCCCGGGTAGCCTCTAACAGACTGTTGGGGCAAGTGCTGTTAGTAGCGAGTAGCAGCACCTATACACAGACAAATATCCCCCGTGTAGCCTTAACAGACTGTCGGGGCAAGTGCTGTTAGCGAGCAGCGCCTATGAAGGCCGGAACGGCACACGAGGGGTTTGGTGGTCAGCACCACGCCCGACCGCCTTTGTCTCCCCAGTGGCGATGTTTGCTACACATCGCACCGGGTACTCATTTGAGGCTGAGTCGACCTAGGGGAGCACCCCCAGGACCGGGTTCAGAGAATCGTCACCGGTGTTGGATTCGCGAGCGGGAATCGAACCCGGGTCGCCAGCCGGCGGAGCGTGGCGCTAACCGCTGCGCCACCGCTCCCCAAACCCACTCACCACCACTACTCGATGCGTTGATTTGTGAAAGTTGTTGTGGGTTTTTTTGTTATTTAAAAACAAACTCTCCAACGCACGCAGCCGGTTCTAGTGCAGAGATAAGTAAAGACAAGGTCGTAAATATAATGTTCAAAGATGCTCTTAATGTCGCTATAAAATAGATTTCTGTTAAAGTGATTGTGGTTATGGTTGTACTTTATTAATGCCTAATCTCTGCCATTACATACGATGAAACAAGAAAAGGTAAAAAAAAACAGAGCAATGTAATACAATACACTATTAGACATTATTGTGAATAATTAATAAAAAGTCCATCCTATGTGTTAGTGAATTTTTTAAAATACTTTAGGCAGGAAATTCGTTTTCAAATTTAGATTTATTTTTTTTTCTGGGGGAGGGACCCCCTTGAAGATTTGGTCCCCCCCAATGTTGAGTCCGTGGCTACGACCTTTAAGTAAAAGAACCTGTCACGACTTGTTGACTCGACAGCGAACCATCGACTTTGCCAATTGTCTGTGTGGTGGTGATGGAACGACTCACAGCATCGATATCATTGACGCGATCTAAAAACTAAAAACAAGTATAACCCATAAAAACAAAGTTTTTCACTATAAATCCTTTATATGCGTGGCGGCTAGAGTCCTCTCGTCCTCTGGCTTGAGATGGCTGACATCTATGGGTCAGATGATTGTCTGCCAGTATTAAGCAATTGGTAATTAAATATTTAATTTGTTTTCCCTAAACAGTGTAAAATTTTTGAAAAAAAATTTCACGAACATTAATTGTCTCGCACAACGAGTCTGTGTGCAAAATGTCAGCTCGATTGGATCATGGGAAGTGGGTTAAAAAACGACCGAAAGATTTGCACGGTCGTAAGCAAGCAAGCAAGCACGCAAGCAAGCAAGCAAGCGAACTTAATATAAAGAATTTAATAATAAAAACTCACGAAAACTGAGGATAGCTTTGTAGCACCCGAGCGCAGTAAAAACAGGCGTTGTGTTCAGCTTTCACTTAGCCAGCCTTGCTGCACCCCCAATCGTTGACAAAACAAAGGCATGGTGATGTTAATCATGTAAATAGTAATGTTAATCATGTTGATAGTAATGTTAACAATGAGTACAAAGGAGGTTTTATGCAGACAAAGTGAGCTGTGAGTTACGTTGCCACGTGGCTTAATTTGTGTTTTCGATTACCTTCTAAACACTAAAGACTACTATACACTGCACTATACACTACACTATACACTGCACTATACACTACACTATACACTGCACTATACACTGCACTATACACTACACTATACACTACACTATACACTACACTACTATACACTACTACATACTAAACATTACACTATACACTACATTATACACTACTATACACTCCCATACACTATACACTACACTATATACTACATTACTCTACACTACACTATATACTACACTACTATACACTACTATACATGACACTACTATACACTACACTATACACTACTATACACGACACTAGTATACACTACACTATACACTACACTATACACTACACTACTATACACTACACTATACACTACACTATACACTACTATACACTACACTATACACTACACTATACACTACACTACTATACACTACACTACTATACACTACACTACTATACACTACACTATACACTACACTACTTTACATTACACTATACACTACACTATACACTACACTACTATACACTACACTATACACTACACTATACACTACACTATACACTACACTATACACTACACTACTATACACTACACTACTATACACTACACTACTATACACTACACTACTATACAGTACACTATACACTACACTATACACTACACTACTATACAGTACACTATACACTACACTATACACTACACAACTATACACTACACTACTATACACTACACTACTATACACTACTATACACTACACTACTATACACTACTCTATACACTACACTACTCTATACTATACTACTATAGACTACACTACTATACACTACACTACTATACACTACGCTATACACTACACCACTATACACTACACCCAGGTTAAGAACGACCGCTCTAATCGTTCTCTTGCACCCGGCGTTGAACCGCTCTGTTCATAATTCACTGCGTAACAAAAACAATCTTTATTTTTGTTCCTGGGTAGTAAGTGTTATTTTCTAATTGCTTATGCCTCAAAAGTACAGAAAGTGGCTATTATTGCCCACAAACTTTGGCTTTGTGACCAGGCCAGTGATCATTTTTGAAATGTACCTATTGTCAATGAGAAAACGTGTGTATTTATATCATTCCTTCACGTAAAATCCTGGTCACAAAAGCAAAGTTTGCGGGGGAATAACAGCCGTTTTCTATTACTTTTTAGGCATAAGAAATTAGAAAATAACACTTGCTACCCAGGAACAAAAACCGTGTTACATAGCGGTATAATGTAACTCGCTAACACCCTTCGCCGCTTGCTGGAAATCCGCTATGATCTCCCCCACAATATGAGAGATACCCAGACCCAGGGCTCGAACCCAGGTGATTCAGCAGTAATGTCTCAACATATCCAACACGGCCACTATGATCTCTCCAACACTATAAGAGACACCCAGACCCAGGTGATTCAACAGGCCTGTCTCAAAATATCTGACACGGCCACTATGATCTCCCCCACACTATGAGAGACACCCAGACCCACCCCACACTATAGGAGACACCCAGAACCCAGGTGATTCAACAGGCCTGTCTCAAAATATCTGACACGGCCACTATGATCTCTCCAACACTATAAGAGACACCCAGACCCAGGTGATTCAACAGGCCTGTCTCAAAATATCTGACACGGCCACTATGATCTCCCCCACACTATGAGAGACACCCAGACCCAGGTGATTCAGCAGGACTGGCTCAACATATCTGACACGGCCACTATGATCTCCCCCACAATATGAGAGATACCCAGACCCAGGGCTCGAACCCAGGTAATTCAGCAGTACTGTCTCAAAATATCCAACACGGCCACTTTGATCTCCCCACACTATAGGAGACACCCAGAACTCAGGTGATTCAGCAGCCCTGTCTCAAAATATCTGACACGGCCACTATGATCTCCCCACACTATAGGAGACACCCAGAACCCAGGTGATTCAGCAGGCCTGTCTCAAAATATCTGACACGGCCACTATGATCTCCCCACACTATAGGAGACACCCAGAACCCAGGTGATTCAGCAGGCCTGTCCCAAAATATCTGACACGGCCACTATGATCTCCCCACACTATAAGAGACACCCAGACCCAGGTGATTCAGCAGGACTGGCTCAGCGTTTCCGACACGATCTCTGCCACCTGCAACTTTCGCCGCTCCATCACCCTAATCGTTACCTGTGGCGCGGACTTCAGAAGCCTCGGATCTGTGGGACGCGCGCGCAGAATAGGATGTCTAGATAGGTAGGCGTGTGAGTGCGTGTGTGTGTGTATATATACCTGGTCAGGGCGTGGGAGTATGGTGGTGGTGGTGGGGGTGGTATGCGTAGGTAGGGGACAAGAGGTACCCGCACCACGGGAAAGGTGATTGACCTCTTACAATGACTACCCTGATCTCGCTGGAACTGGAATGGGTGGCAACAATGGGGACAACATGGAAATTGAGACTCGAGGCGATGTTAATGCCTGCGCGGGGTGTCTGTGTGTGTGTGTGTGTGTCGGTGTGTGTGTCTGTGTGTGTGTGTGTTGGTGTGTGTGTTGGTGTCTGTGTGTTTGTCGGTGTGTGTGTTTGTGTGTGTGTCGGTGTGTGTATCGGTGTGTGTGTGTGTGTGTTGGTGTGTGTGTGTCTGTGTGTGTGTGTCGGTGTGTGTCTGTGTTGGTGTGTGTGTGTGTGTCTGTGTGTGTGTGTCGGTGTGTGTCGGTGTGTGTGTGTGTTGGTGTGTGTGTTGGTGTGTGTGTGATTTTTTTTTTCGGTATGTGTCGGTGTGTGTATGTGTCGGTGTGTATATGTGTCGGTGTGTGTGTGTCGATGTGTGTCTGTGTGTGTCTGTGTATTGTGTCGGTGTGTATGTGTGTGTCAGTGTGTGTGTGTGTGTCTGTGTGTGTGTGTCGGTGTGTGCGTGTCGGTGTGTGTGTGTCGGGGTGTATATGTTTTGGTGTGTGTTTGTGTATATGTGTCAGTGTGCGTGTCGATGTGTGTGTGTCGGTGTGTGTGTGTGTCTGTGTGTATATGTGTCGGTGTGTGTGTGTGTGTCGGTGTATGTGTCGGTGTGTGTGTATGTCGGTGTGTGTGTCTGTGTGTGTTTGTGTGTATGTCGGTGTGTGTGTGTGTGTCTGTGTGTGTGTGTCTGTGTGTGTGTGTCGGTGTGTGTGTGTCGCTGTGTGTGTGTCGGTGTGTGTGTTGGTGTGTGTGTTGGTGTGTGTGGGTCAGTGTGTGTGTCGGTGCGTGTGTGTGTGTGTATGTCTGTGTGTATATGTGTCGGTGTGCGTGTCGGTGTGCGTGTCGGTGTGTGTGTCTGTGTGTGTGTGTTTGTGTGTGTCTGTCGGGGTGTGTGTGTCGGTGTGTGTGTGTGTTGGTGTGTGTGTGTCGGTGTGTGTGTGTGTCGGTGTGTGTGTGTCGGTGTGTCGGTGTGTGTGTGTCGGTGTGTGTGTCTATGTGTGTATCTGTGTGTGTGTCGGTGTGTGAGTGTCGGTGTGTGTGTGTCGGTGTGTATGTGTGTGTGTCGGTGTGTGTGTCAGTGTGTGTGTGTCGGTGTGTGTGTGTCGGTGTGTGTGTCTGTGTGTGTGTGTGTCGGGGTGTGTGTCAGTGTGTGTGTCTGTGTGTGTGTGTGTCGGTGTGTGTGTCGGTGTGTGTGTCTGTGTGTGTCGGTGTGTGTGTGTCGGTGTGTGTGTGTCGGTGTGTGTGTCTGTGTGTGTGTGTGTCGGCGTGTGTGTCGGTGTGTGTGTGTGTCTGTGTGTATATGTGTCGGTGTGCGTGTCGGTGTGTGTGTGTCGGTGTGTGTGTGTCGGTGTGTGTGTGTCGGTGTGTGTGTGTCGGTGTGTGTGTCTGTGTGTGTGTGTCGGTGTGTGTGGGTCGGTGTGTGTGTCGGTGTGTGTGGGTCGGTGTGTGTCTGTGTGTGTGTGTGTGTCTGTGTGTGTGTGTGTCGGTGTGTGTGGGTCGGTGTGTGTGTGTGTCGGTGTGTGTGTCTGTGTGTGTGTGTCTGTATATGTGTCTGTCTGTGTGTATATGTGTCGGTGTGTGTGTCTATGTGTGTATCTGGGTGTGTGTCGGTGTGTGTGTGTCGGTGTGTGTGTCTGTGTGTGTGTCGGTGTGTGTGGGTCGGTGTGTGTGTCGGTGTGTGTGGGTCGGTGTGTGTCTGTGTGTGTGTGTGTCGGTGTGTGTGTGTCGGTGTGTGTGTGTCGGTGTGTGTGTCGGTGTGTGTGGGTCGGTGTGTGTGTGTGTCGGTGTGTGTGTCTGTGTGTGTGTGTCTGTATATGTGTCGGTGTGTGTGTCTGTGTCTGTGTGTCTGTGTGTGTCTGTGTGTGTGTGTCGGTGTGTGTGTATGTCGGTGTATATATGTGTCGGTATGTGTGTCTGTGTGTGTGTGTCTGTGTGTGTGTGTGTCGGTGTGTGTGTATGTCGGTGTGTATATGTGTCTGTGTGTCTGTGTGTGTGTGTCTGTGTGTGTGTGTCTGTGTGTGTCTGTGTGTGTGTCTGTGTATATGTGTGTGTGTGTGTCGGTGTGTGTGTGTATGTCTGTGTGTATGTGTCGGTGTGTGTGTTTGTGTATATGTGTCTGTGTGTGTGTGGCCGTCTACAAAGCCGCTGTTCTCGAGATCGAGTTCGGCTCACGACCACTTCGCCAGCGATAGAAATCGTCTGAACTGGTCCTGAGCGGTTTGGCAGGAAACATCGCCACTGGGGGAAGACAAAGACGGCCGCGCCCCTCGTGTGCCACAGTGCAGATGGCCTTCCACAGGTGCTGCTGCTACTCGCTAACGGCACTTGCCCCTATCGTCCCTTAAGACTATAATATAAGGGGGGGATCTTTGTCTTTGTGTGAACACCGTGAATTGGGAGCGGTGGTGCAGCTGTTAGCGGAGTCGTCCAGAGCCCTCCCCTAGGTCGACTCGGCCTCAAATGAGTGGCCTGGTGGCGGTTTTTCGGCAAACATCGCCACTGGGGGAGACAAAGGCGGCCGGGCGTGGTGCTGGCCACCCACCTCCTCGTGTGCCGGTCTGGCCTTCACAGATGCTTGCTAACAGCACTTGCCCCAACAGTCTGTTAAGGCTATACGGGGGATCTTTGTCTACGTGTGTATTGTGATTCCCGCACGCCACCAATACCAGTGGCGAATATTTGAACCCGTCCTGGGCCTCCCCTAGGTAGACTCGGCCTACTCAGACGAGTACCTGGTGCGGTAGCGCAGAGCGAACATCGCCACTGGGGAGACAAAGGCGGCCGGGCGTGGTGCTGGCCACCTACCCCCTCGTGTAACCACAGCGCCGGTAGCCTTCATAGGTGCTGCTGCTGCTACTACTCGCTAACAGCACTTGCCCCTACAGCCTGTTAGAGGCTACACGGGGGACTTTTGTCTTTTGCTCGTGGGGTTGAGTGGACCGGACGATGCCCGATGCCAGCGGTGTCAAGATCGGCCTCCGTTGGAAGGGGGGGGGAGGCTACTGGGCAGTGCCAGGCTAGGTGCACGTCGACGAGGCTACTGCTTGGCCACTTGGAGGCAGTCGACCCCTCCGGCAAACGGCGGAGGGCGGTGGAGCGACGCTCACAACAACGGGCGGAGCGCCGGGCGTATAAAACGAAAGGTGGTGGTGCATCGGCCACTCATATCGCTCGGAGATGGTTCGTTATCACGGTTGGCTACGTTCGGTGCGAAAAAAGTTCAACACACAAACTTCAACACGGTCGGTTCTGTGACCTCCTTGCCAGAAACGAGCCTTCGAGACTTCGCGTAGCTTCAGAGTGCACCTAGCCTGGCACGAGCGCCGTGGGGACGTCACCGACACTTGGTGTGTAGTAAATAGCACCGCTGGTGGGGGAGACAAAGGCGGCCGGGCGTGGTGCTGGCCACCCACCCCCTCGTGTGCCACAGTGCTGGTAGCCTTCATAGGTGCTGATCGCTAACAGCAAATGCCCCAGGAGTCTTTTAGAGGCTACACGGGGGATCTTTGTCTGTGTATAGGCGCTGCTACTCGCTACTCACAGCACTTGCCCCAGCGGTCTGTTAGAGGCTACACGGGTGATCTTTGACTCTGTCTTTGTTTGTCTATAGGTATGCAGATATACACAATGGCCGTGCCGGGTGTGGTTTGTTGCTAATTGTTTTAAGAGGAGTGAATGTCCAACAACCCCACCCAACACCCTCCCCTAACCGCTCCCCACACACACAGACACACACAGACACCCACACACACACCCACACACACATAGACACATACACAGACACACACACAGACACCCCGATTTAGTGAGTGGAGTTTCTTTGATCTCTCCCTGTTCTACAGAGCGAGAGTGAGTGAAGTTTGTATTATCTCCCCTGTTCTACAGAGTGAGGGAGTGGAGTTTGTATGATCTCGCCCCGTTCTTCAGAGTGAGTGGAGTTTGTATGATCTCCCCCTGTTCTTCAGAGTGAGTGGAGTTTGTATGATCTCCCCCTGTTCTACAGAGTGAGAGTGAGTGGAGTTTGTATAATCTCCCCATGTTCTACAGAGTGAGAGTGAGTGGAGTTTGTATGATCCCCCTGTTCAACAGCACACTCATTCGGAATAATCTCCTATTCAGCACGGTTGGCTACGTACGGTGCGAAAGAAGTTCAACATATCGTGTTTGCAAATCACATGGCAGTCGCAGTAGCAGCAGCGGCAGCAGCTGCAGCAGCATCGCCCCCTTGTGCACAAATGTGAACACAACCCTCGTGAAATGATGGATAAATTCGAGTAGCAATACAATTGGTTCTTTCGGTAAAGTGACGTAGATAGAAAAATAAAATCTATAAAATCAAATAGAAAACTAAAAACATAAAATAAAAATGCAACTTTTAAATAAAAAATAAGATAAAATAATTACTTGAAAATAATACAAGCAAATAAACCCACAATAAAAATAAAAAGTAGTAAAATTTATTAAACTTTTATTTTAATTTAGTAATAGTATTATTAGTCATGACAACACGTACGAATAGGTTTGACCCTTTCTGGAAATAAAAAAAGGAGTTCTGTTAAGATGTTGAAACACCAAATAAGAACGTTCTTGCCAGGAATAAAATCACTGCATTGACCCCACACCCAGTACTCGCGCTGAACATGCAAACACTATCATGCTTTGATAATATATGGGCATTCATTGTCTTTGAAAGTGATTGCTCTACAATAGAGACAGCGGCCTTCTACACTATACACTACACTATACACCACACTGTACTCTACACTACTATACACTACACTATACACTATTATGCACTACACTATACACACTATAATTGTAAATATTGTAGTGGGTTTACTCTCCAACATACCGGTTAGTGTTGTACTAGTATACTACACTACACTATACACTACACTATACACTACGCTATAATTGTAAATGTTGTAGTGGGTTTACTCTCCAACACACACCGGTTAGTGCTGAACTAGTATACTACACTATACACTACTATACAGTACACTATACACTACACTATAATTGTAAATGTTGCAGTGGATTTACTCTGCAACACATAACCGGTTTTTGCTGTACTAATATACTACACTATACACTACACTATATTATACACTATATTCAGACTCTGTCTTCCCGACAGACCTGTTCTTCACCTGAGGACGGCTGCTTGCGTTGTGGCCGAAACGTCGTGAGAATTATTTTATTATGTTTTATATTTTATTATTTTATTATTTCCCTTCTACGTGACTTTCCCGAAAGAACAAAGAAGATGAATCCCTGCTGCAGTCACGAAAGCTTTAAATCGAAATCTCCTCGGCGTTGTTGGTCAGGCAGTGTGCCGGCTGTCCTGACCACGTATATAGTCCCCTGTGCTTGTGATAGCTGGAATAAATGAGTATGCCTCCCACTACTAGTGTCTCCGAAGTGAGTCACTACAGTTGTATGGGTCTCTATGAGTATGGGTCTCTATCGGTCTCTGTGGGTCTAAAGGTCTCTACGAGTATGGGTCAATGTGGGTCAATGGGTCTCTATGGATCTCTGCGGGTCACTGAATTATGGGTCTCTATGAGTATGGGTCTCTATGGTTCTCTGTGGGCCTATGGGTCTCTATGGGTCTTTGTGGGTCTATGGGCAGTGCCGGATTATCCTAGTAGCAAAAGTAGCTACATATTGAAGGGCCACGCGCTAAATGCTTTCAAGCTATCAATTCCGCTTCAGTGCTTCTGCACTTTCTCTATTACTATAGTACTATACCGCCTTCAACTTTTAAGAACGTCTGGGTGTTTAAGGTTAGCGATTTGTCGTGTTATTTGGGCTGTAAAGCAAATGAAAAAAATACAATCACTTTACTATGCAAGTAAATTTTTTTTTTTTAATGTACATGTTTCTTTTTTATTTAGGGCCACTTTATAACATATACTACAGGCCTGCACTAGCTTAAATCGTCGCTGTCTATGAGTCTCTATGAGTATGAGTCTCTATGGCTGTCTGTGAGTCTATGGGTCTCTATGAGTATGAGTCTCTATGGCTGTCTGTGAGTCTATGGGTCTCTATGAGTATGAGTCTCTATGGCTGTCTGTGGGTTTATGGGTCTCTATGAGTATGAGTCTCTATGGCTGTCTGTGAGTCTATGGGTCTCTATGAGTATGAGTCTCTATGGCTGTCTGTGGGTTTATGGGTCTCTATGAGTATGAGTCTCTATGGCTGTCTGTGAGTCTATGGGTCTCTATGAGTATGAGTCTCTATGGCTGTCTGTGGGTCTATGGGTCTCTATGAGTATGAGTCTCTATGGCTGTCTGTGGGTTTATGGGTCTCTATGAGTATGAGTCTCTATGGCTGTCTGTGAGTCTATGGGTCTCTATGAGTATGAGTCTCTATGGCTGTCTGTGAGTCTATGGGTCTCTATGAGTATGAGTCTCTATGGCTGTCTGTGGGTCTATGGGTCTCTATGAGTATGAGTCTCTATGGCTGTCTGTGAGTCTATGGGTCTCTATGAGTATGAGTCTCTATGGCTGTCTGTGGGTTTATGGGTCTCTATGAGTATGAGTCTTTATGGGTGTCTGTGAGCCTATGGGTCTCTATGAGTATGAGTCTCTATGGCTGTCTGTGGGTCTATGGGTCTCTATGAGTATGAGTCTTTATGGCTGTCTGTGAGTCTATGAGTCTCTATGACTATAAGTCTCTATGGGTGTCTGTGAGTCTATGGGTCTCTATGAGTATGAGTCTCTATGGCTGTCTGTGAGTCTATGGGTCTCTATGAGTATGAGTCTCTATGGCTGTCTGTGAGTCTATGGGTCTCTATGAGTATGAGTCTCTATGGGTGTCTGTGGGTCTATATGAGTATGAGTCTCTATGGGTGTCTGTGAGTCTATGGGTCTCTATGAGTATGAGTCTCTATGGGTGTCTGTGAGTCTATGGGTCTCTATGAGTATGAGTCTCTATGGCTGTCTGTGGGTTTATGGGTCTCTATGAGTATGAGTCTCTATGGCTGTCTGTGAGTCTATGGGTCTCTATGAGTATGAGTCTCTATGGGTGTCTGTGGGTCTATGGGTCTCTATGAGTATGAGTCTCTATGGCTGTCTGTGGGTCTATGGGTCTCTATGAGTATGAGTCTCTATGGCTGTCTGTGGGTTTATGGGTCTCTATGAGTATGAGTCTCTATGGCTGTCTGTGGGTCTATGGGTCTCTATGAGTATGAGTCTTTATGGCTGTCTGTGAGTCTATGGGTCTCTATGAGTATGAGTCTCTATGGGTGTCTGTGAGTCTATGGGTCTCTATGAGTATGAGTCTCTATGGGTGTCTGTGAGTCTATGGGTCTCTATGAGTATGAGTCTCTATGGGTGTCTGTGAGTCTATGGGTCTCTATGAGTATGAGTCTCTATGGGTGTCTGTGGGTCTATGGGTCTCTATGAGTTTCTATAAACATGCTTCCAGAGTTATTTGTCCGCTACAAATTTCCGGACGACGATGACGACGATGAGACTGCCACTCCATCGAGCGAGCTATCATTATCGCGACAGTCAGCGGGTGGGAATGTACCTCGTTCAAGTAAACAACAACGACGACAACATCAACAACAACACGAGCCTCGTGAGTTTACAAAGCAAACTGAGGCTGTAAAAGAACAACCGGAAAAACACACACGCCAAGCACCAGGTCCCGGAGGTCTACGGCCATGCCGCACCGAAAGTTTTTTTTTTATTGCGTAGCTGCACGTCCTGCCACATCGAAGCGCAAGCGACGTTCAAAACACAAGCGATGTTCGATACACAAGCGACGTTCGATACACAAGTGACGTTCGATAAACAAGCGACGTTCAATACACAAGCGATGTTCGATACACAAGCGATTTTCGGAGGCAACACTAGTGTAATATGAGGATATATCCGGCTCACTGACGTATCACAACTCGTCATGGTGATTGGCTCTGCCCGTCCTGGTCTACAGCCAATGGGAGGAGGCCTGGGGGCGTGGCCCTGACGTGATGGAAAGGTGACAGCTGTAAGGATTGGTTCTGCTGGCTTTGGCCACAGCCAATGGGGAGACGAGTCAGGGGCGTGGTCACGGGAGCTGACGAGGAAGCCTGGAATATTCCATGCAGGCTAACGAGGATTGGCGGAAACGTGCCACGTGACCCGGGTATTAAATATGGGTGGAGACGAACGACACGTGGTCAGAACGGGAACGAACAGAGGAAGGGGGCCACGCGGGAGCGGGGTTCCGAGTTGCCACGTGGCGCTGCGTCTCTCTCTCTCAATATCTGTCCCTCTCATGCTGCCTATCAGCAGCGTGAAGTAAACTGTAATATAAGTTGAATAAAAGACGGATTCCAGAAGTCGCCTCAACGAGCTTTATTACACTAGGAAGAAGCCGCAGAGCGGTGGCAGCGTTGAGTTGGCTGGCCGCGTGCTGATGCTTCCTGTCGGAGCACACCAGAGGGTTAGCTGGGGCGAGATGGGACTCACACAAGACGCATACGCACAGCAATCGCGTACAGCGCTCACATATAGCGCTCACTCACTCACACACAGCAAATATACACCACTCACCCATACATATAGCACTCACATACAGCACAGAGACACTACTCATACACACAACAACAACAACAACTGCCATTCGCCACTAAGTGGTGGTGACGTCACCACGACGCTTGTGCCAGGCTATGTGCACCTTGAGGCCACGTGAAGTGTCGAACGCCTGCTGGCAGGTGGTCACGGGGCAGACTCAGGTGCCACGGGTCGACTGACTGGATGACTGAGATGACTGGCTGATGCACCACCTGTGCCCCCTACTGTGCCAACTTGCTGTGCTTTAGCCACTCGGCGCTCCGCTCTTTATTGTGAGCATCGCTCCTCCCCCCTCCGTTGTTGTTGGTGGGTGACTTACGGATGACAAGTCGATGGTCAGTGGGCAGATCAGCTCCACGGTAGGTCCTGGTGTCAAGGACATGGGCCCGCATCCGCTGTTCTGTCACAATGTAGTCCAGCAGATGTTCTTGCTTGGACCCGGCATGCATCCATGATGTTGTGTGGATGTGTCGATGCCAGAACAGCGTGTTGGTAATTACAAGCCCATGGGCTGCACAAAAATCTAGCAGCTTCCTACCGTTGTTATTGAGCTTTTCTGGCCCATGCCTTCTAATCACTCCAGACCAGGTGCCAGCATCATGACCAACTCGGGCATTGAAGTCACCCAACAGGATGACTCTATCCCGAGGGGCCACTTTAGCTAGCACCTGTGACAAGTCATAGAAGCCACCTGACTCATCGGCCTTGCCTGCATCCCTCCATGGATGTTCGTCTTCGGTGGGGGCATAGGTAACCACGATCACCACTCCTCGCCTCCGGCTTATGGGAAGGCGAGCCCAAAGTAGTCTGGGGCTTACCGCATCCCACACCTCACCGCCACGCTCCCATGCCCCATTCATTATTTTGTTCAGAAGAAGAGCTACTCCCTGTTGTTTTTCAGTCTCCTCCTCTGAGTAGAGGACTGTCCACCCCTCATGGTGACAGGAGCCAGAGCCGGTCCACCGGACCTCCTGAATGCCACAGAGATCCAGGCGGTACCGGTCCAGCTCCCGACAGAGGAGTGGCAGCCTCTCCTCCGCAGCGAGCGTTCGAACATTCCACGTGGCCACACGCAGTGGCTTTTTGCTGTTTCTGGAGGAGCCCCGAGGGTGAGGATTCAATCTCCTGGCTCCGCCAAATGGGGTTTGGCCAGGAGACGTCATAGACGCCAGTCCCCCCGGGAACTCCAGAATAAGCTTATTAAGTAGATATTTTTACGTGGTTTGTGGTGATCAATTGAAGGTGGAGGGGTTACCAGCCCCTCGCACCCGTCCAGAGCCCCAAATTGGTCGCTATGGTGGTTACAAACGCCATGAAGGGAAAGGCTCATCTAAATTGGCCCTCCCCCCACGGCACTGCCCACCACAGCGTTGCCATCCGCCACCACGAGGAGGTAGGGGATTGTTTTTTGCCGGGCTCATACACACAGCACACATACATACATACAGCACTCACATACAACACACACCACTCACGCATAAAGCACAACCCAAGGTTGAAACCAACCCCACCCCCAGGTTACCACCAACCCCCTCCCCATCTGTGTGTGTAATTTTGACCTTGCGTGTGTCGTGGCATGGGGTGCTGTCAGTGGCGGTTCCTGCAAAATCTCTCAGGGGGGGGCAAATGTTTTGATGATTGATAAGGATAAAGTCCACCCATGCAATGGATAAATTAACAGCTTAAGCATGTTAAGGCAACTTCACTTCTTTAATATTAATGAAAAATAAAGTGACTCTTACAATACATCTTGTTTGTTTTTATACTCACTATTAATACAATCCACTCAAGTTTCTTTTATTAAAGATTCCACTAGGTGGCGACAAATAATATTGTTGACTGAAACGTGCTTACGTATGATGACGTAAGCACGTTAGTGCGAGCCCTCCCGGAAGCCATAGAGAATGCATTGCAGAGCCCGCCGTTCGAAAAAAAACATCTTTGAATGTAAGTCTATGGGAACACTCTGGGCGATTCTCAGCCGGAGTGAAATCGCCCAAAAAGAGGCGGTACTCCACAGAACATGACATGACGCTGATTGGACTATATCCAGAGGCACAGTAACGGCTAGCGTAACTCTGTGGTTGAATGACATTGGTGGTGCGTCGCCCAATCGCCCTAATGAAGAAACCGCCCCTGGGTGCTGATATGATTCTGCTCTTGACCTCCATATCCTGTGATTCTCGTAAATACTTGGCTTTGTGCTCCTCCGATTTGTGTGCCACCCTCCCGCTGGATTATTACACTGGTCAACACACTTTTTCTGGCATAAGATATTCCAACGATTGTAATGTAATTTTGGGGTGCTGATTCCATGTAGTTTTGGTGATCTGTGCCCAACACCTGATGCTCTGTACCACCGTGTATAACGCTGATGCGTAGGCTGCGTGGATTTTCATGCAATTGTAGGTATATTTGTTCTTCGCGAAAGGCTTATTACTAAAATTGTAACTAATTGTTAGTTTGTTATTACTAAAGATAATCGATTTTCCAAAAAAAATATACACTGGCGCGTTTTAGGATTTTATATTTGTTTTGCACAGTCAAGTAATAATAACACTGGTCAACACACTTTTTCTGGCATAAGGTATTCCAACGGTTTTCAAATCTGGCATCAGTTTTTGTCTATCACATCAGGTTTTTGAGATATCAAATATTGCATTTTCAATAAAAACTGCTGAAGAAAAATATTAAATAAATGTGGATATCTACATAAAATTCTATTATAAACACACTATACTAAAAATACAGCACCGTATTTTAACACTAAAGCAGTCACTGACTCGCAACAACTTGCAATCATCAGTGACAGAGTGAATTTCGGGTAAAATCAATGAAAATGGGGAATGCCGATAGCATAAAATGAGATATGATAGAGCAAATCTGAGATCAGATTTGGAATCAGCACCCTGAAATTAGTCTAAAACAGCTGCAAAAGTCCAGGCCAGAAAAACACTTTTTCAAATCCTTTATATTAAGTTCACTTGCTTGCTTGCTTGCGCGCTTACGACCGTGCAAATCTTTCGGTCGTTTTTTAACCCACTTCCCGTGATCCAATCGAGCTGACATTTTCCACACAGACTCGTTGTGCGTGACAATTAATGTTCGTGAAATTTTTTTTCCAAACTTTTACACTTTTTAGGAAAAAATAAATTATATTTAATTACCAATTGCTTAATGGTGGCAGGCAATCATCTGACCCATAGATGGCAGCCATCTCAAGCCAGAGGACGAGAGGACTCTAGCCGCCACGCATATAAAGGATTTAGAGTGAAAAACTTTGTTTTGACGGGTTATACTTATTTCCAGTCAAGTGGTTTCCTCTCGATATGTCGTATAGTGTCATCGATACAGCTCCCCTCTCATATGCCTCTCTTATTGTCCTGCTCTGTAACAGACCGGCCTGTACGTTTTAATACGAGTTCCCAGTATTCCGCAATCCATTCAAAAATTCCTCCTGATCCTAGCGGTGGATATGACTCTTTGTATTCTTAGGTTTTTTCGGTAAAGTCACGTAGGTAAAAAATTAAAATTAAAATTAATAAAAGTAATTTACATTTTTTTACCTACGTGACTTTACCGACAAAAACCTAAGAATATGAATCCTTGCAGTCACGAAAGCTTCAAATCTAGAAAAGTTTCATTGTAGTTGGGCACCTGTTTTCCACGGATGAAAAGATGGCTTTGGGAAGGAGACTTAACAGATGGCTTAATGAATCAGAACACACGGACACACGGACACACCCCCCCCCCCCACCAGCGAAGCGACATCAAAGGAAATTCGGGTCCTTTGTGAGAAGAGAGAGAAATTCTAACCAGAAAAAGGCCACTCAAAAAAGGCCACTCAACAGAGACGATCTCCCTCTCTGTACCTGTGTTACTCTCTCTCTATGTATGTATCTTGGTGATATCTGTCTGCTTATATGTCTGTCTATAGTTTTTCCGGTTATAATTTTTTGTTGCTATTTCATTTACATCTGATGACGATTGCTTGTGTTACAATCGAAAGGTCGTGATTTTTATTTTATTTTACTTTTATTAATTTTAATTTTTTACCTACGTGACTTTACCGAAACAACCTAAGAATATGAATCCTTGCAGTCACGAAAGCTTCAAATCTAGAATTGTGACTCTTTGTCTCACACAAGCTTTCACGTTTTCCCGTTTTCTGTTTGGAAGTTAAAATGAAACTCACTTTACCCTTTTCTTGGTTCTTTTTTTTTTCAGACTCTGTCTCCCCGACAGACCTGGTCTTCACCTGAGGACGGCTGCTTGCGTTGTGGCCGACACGTCGTGAGAATTATTTTATCATGTTTTATTTTATTATTTTTATTGTTTCCATTCTACGTGACTTTACCGAAAGAACCAAGAAGATGAATCCCTGCAGTCACGAAAGCTTTAAATCGAAATTCACTTTACCCTCTTATAGTTGAATAGTACCTGTAGTTTTGATTTTGTGAGTGACTCAAGGTATCTTGTAGTCGTGTTCACAGTATTTCCATGGAGGTTTGATTTATTTATGGGGAGATGTTCTTTGCTTGTGTGCAAATCTCGCTATCCGTGCTGCGGGAAGACAAAGGCGGTTGGGAGGCTCTTTTCCGATGGAGTCCATTATATCTTGGTTAGGTATGACTGACTAATTTCGCCTTTAATTCTTCTAGATGACCCTTGGTCTAATACTTCCTAATTATTATTTGGTTTGTGTTTATTCAAGATTTGTGATTTAGCATTATTATTATTACCACGTATTTCATAGGGGTTTACTAACTTTCGTTCCGCTACCTGTATCCTGGGTTTGTGCTGTTTGTCCTCGAGTTATTATTATTTTTATCTGATATCCCGAGGTTAGGGAATTCGTTTTGGCTTAGGAACAACCCTGACTGCCATAATTCTTCTTTGATGCATCGGTCAGGTCGTGTAGAAAATTATTAAAGGTAAAAATAACATTAGTACTGAATGCATAAATGAGGAGTAATGATCCACTGATGTAGATTATAGCCTGGTTTTTAATTGGAGTGAGTGTGAGACTCGATAATGTTAGCTTCATCTTTGGTCGCTAAGTTTTGGATTTTTTGCCGTTGTCAGAAGAAACATGAACAAGTATAACCCGTAAAAACAAAGTTTTTCACTATAAATCCCTTATATGCGTGGCGGCTAGAGTCCTCTCGTCCTCTGGCTTGAGATGGCTGCCACCTATGGGTCAGATGATTGCATTGCACCATTAAGCAATTGGTAATTAAATATAATATTTTTGTCCTAAAAAGTGTAACATTTTGGAGAAAAAAATTTTCACGAACATTAATTGTCACGCACAACGAGTCTGTGTGGAAAATGTCAGCTCGATTGGATCACGGGAAGTGGGTTAAAAAACGACCGAAAGATTTGCACGGTCGTAAGCAAGCAAGCGAACTTAATATAAAGGATTTAAAAAAGTTTACCAAAACGAAACGCCTGTTTCTTATCCTTTGTCCGGGGCGTGTGTGTGTGTGTTGTTTTCTTTATGACTGACCCTTTCCGTTGGTGGGAGGGAAGGGTGTCACCTTCATCTCTCCTTTTTCCGTGTGTTTGCGCTCCAAGTGACCCCGCGAGTGATTATATGGAAAAAAAAATATGGTCAGAAGTGGGAAGCTGAATGTGGGACACGGGGGGGGGGGGGGGGAAAGGAAAAATGTACTAGTAAACGACAAGTACGATGGAAACAACCACAACCAGTTAAGGCATTACTTGGTTAATAACATCCTTCCATTTGTAATAACACCCATTTCGATTTAAAGCTTTCGTGACTGCAGGGATTCATCTTCTTGGTTCTTTCGGTAAAGTCACGTAGAAGGGAAGTAATAAAATAATAAAAATAAAATATAATAAAATAATTCTCACGACGTTTCGGCCACAACGCAAGCAGCCGTCCTCAGGTGAAGACGGCTGCTTGCGTTGTAGCCGAAATGTCGTGAGAATTATTTTATTTTATTTTTATTATTTTATTATGTTTTATTTTTATTATTTTATTACTTCCCTTCTACGTGACTTTACCGTAAGAACCAAGAAGACGCTGGAGCCGGCTTGTGGAATCGGTCCTTTTATCTCACTTCTTGCAGTTCACCAACACTCCCCGTTGCTGGCAGGCAACAGGAAGCGGGCAGACAGCCACCAGAGACACACCGCCACGTGGCACCCGGAGCCCCACTCGCGCGTGGCCCCCCTCTCCCTCTCTTAGTTCCGTGTCTGACCACGTGTCTCTCCTCTCTCTTCTTATTTAACGCCTGGGTCACGTGGTACACTCCAGCCAATCCTCAATAGCCTGCGCCGAATGTTCCAGATCCCCCCATCAACTCCCGGGACCACGCCCCTGACTTGTCTTCCCATTGGCTGAGGCCAAGACCAGCAGAACCAATCACCCTAGCTGACATCCCGTGATCAAGCCGAGGCCATGCTCCCAGGCTCTCCCCCCATTGGCTGTAAAGCGGGACCGGCAAAGCCGCTCACCACGTGAGTCCGACATAGGCTCTTATTACACAATGATTGTCCAATTTGTATCCATCTTCTCCGTTGAAGTTATGTCTGTTTATATATCTGGATGGCTTCATGAACAAACCTTTGATGGTTGCCCGAAGGTTTGCAGAGTAACTTGGTCTTTGAAAAAAACAATATCATACGAGCCCACAGCGTTATAACAATGGTCAGCTACGGCAGAGGTATGAAGGAACTTACCTGTGTATGGATGTTACGGGAGGGAAACGGACAAGCACACAGGGGTGTCCACATCCACGTCTGAAAACGGTTACCACCCTGGGGGGGGCTGTTGGGGGATGCTGGGATCCCACACAGCCCCACCCCTCGGTGGCAAATTGGAGCGAGACGGCTCTGGGGACAGTATTGGGGAGCTAAGGAGCGAAGAACCAGTGAAGACTGGAGATCGGCCTCAACGTGGACGTAGCCTGGCACAGGCACCGTGGTGACGTCACCGCCACTTAGTGGCGAATGGCGGTTGATGTTGATGTTGTGTGCTTCGGGGAGTGGAGGCACAGCAGTTAGCGCGAATGGCAAACAAAGCCAGCCAATTTATTTCTCGTAGTTACTCGAACAGCACACCGGGTGTTGGAGAGAAAATCCACAACATTTGCTAATTGGCTGTGTCGGGTGGTGGAGGGTTTAACGACACGTTTATATTTACGCGATCTGACCCAAAAAAATTCAACTACAGTATGGACCTTCTGCTTTATTGTCATAAAGGGTAAAATCTTATTCTTCATTTTCATACTTTGACGCTGGAAAAAACGGGTTCAGTGATAAAAAAAATCACTTCTTGAAAGTTCATGCGGCTGATTTGATGTGTCAAGGTTAAAATAAACAGACATGTGCATGTTTTTTTGGGGGGATACCCATTTCGATTTAAAGCTTTCGTGACTGCAGGGATTCATCTTCTTGGTTCTTTCGGTAAAGTCACGTAGAAGGGAAAGAAAAAAATAATAAAAATAGTATTTGGTAGTGGAAGGGGTCGCTATTGGGCAGTAAAAGGGTAGTGGAAGGGGCAGAATTGGGTAGTGGAATGAGTTGGTATTGGGTAGTGGAAGGGGCAGAATTGGGTAGTGGAATGAGTTGGTATTGGGTAGTGAAAGGGATCGACTTTGGAGCTTTTACAACTCTAGACCACACGGGGGTGTATGTGAGGCGAGTTTACAACTCTTCTGGTCCATAGCAGAGGTTTTTTGGGTTAGATCGCGTAAATATATCAATGTTGTGTTTACACTATGAGATCTCTTTTACCAGTGGCAAAATATAGTGGTAGGTTTTTACCCTTTTAAACTGGTACAAAACTGACACCTTTATACAAGGCATCATGTTTGCAATAACCACAACACAAGTAGTAAAAAATGCAAACAAAAAGAAGCCACTCTGATAATGATAGTGCATATTATTATCATTATCAGAGTTGCTTCTTTTTGTTTGCATTTTTGACTACTTGTGTTGTGGTTATTGCAAACATGATGCCTTGTATAAAGGTGTCAGTTTTGTACCAGTTTAAAAGGGTAAAAACCTACTACTAAATGTTGTGTTGTTAAACTCGCCACCGCCCAATCAGTAATGGGGTTTGTTATGTAAACCGAACGTGGGAAATTCGTTACTAGTACAGCACTAGTGTATAGTAGTATAGTGTATAGTATAGTGTAGTAGTGCAGTGTATAGTAGTGTAGTGTATAGTAGTGTAGTTTATATTGTAGTGTATAGTAGTGTAGTGTATAGTAGTGTAGTGTATAGTAGTGTAGTGTATAGTGTAGCAGTGTATAGTAGTGTAGTTTATATTGTAGTGTATAGTAGTGTAGTGTATAGTAGTGTAGTGTATAGTAGTGTAGTGTATAGTGTAGCAGTGTATAGTAGTGTAGTTTATATTGTAGTGTATAGTAGTGTAGTGTATATTGTAGTGTAGTGTATAGTAGTGTAGTGTATAGTATAGTAGTGTATAGTAGTGTAGTGTATAGTAGTGTATAGTAGTGTAGTTTATATTGTAGTGTATAGTAGTGTAGTGTATAGTAGTATAGTGTAGTAGTGCAGTGTATAGTAGTGTAGTTTATATTGTAGTGTATAGTAGTGTAGTGTATAGTATAGTAGTGTAGTGTATAGTGTAGTGTATAGTAGTGTAGTGTATAGTGTAGTAGTGTAGTGTATAGTAGTGTAGTGTATAGTGTAGTGTATAGTATATAGTAGTGTAGTGTATAGTGTAGTGTATAGTAGTATAGTGTATAGTAGTGTAGTTTATATTGTAGTGTATAGTAGTGTAGTGTATAGTAGTGTAGTGTATAGTAGTGTAGTGTATAGTAGTGTATTTTATGGTAGTGTAGTGTATAGTAGTGTAGTGCATAGTGTAGTGTATAGTAGTGTAATGTATAGTAGTGTAGTGTATAGTAGTGTATTTTATGGTAGTGTAGTGTATAGTAGTGTAGTGCATAGTGTAGTGCATAGTGTAGTACACGAGTACAGCACACCGGTTGTGTGTTGGAGAGCAAATCCACAACATTTACAATCCAAGTACGACGTTTCGCCAGTAATTAACACACGCTTCATCAGGCGGGCAGCCAGATTTGTGGAGAAATTCTCGCTGTTTCTTTCCTTACATAGAGGGGTAGGTGTGATGACGTTAATTATGAGCTCTTCACGTGCGAATGGTAGGTGGGGAGCATTCATGAATATAAATTACAATGGGTTTCCCCCCAAAAAAACAAATGCACATGTCTGTTTATTTTACATTGACACATCAAATCAGCCGCGTGAACTTTCAGAAGTGATTTTTTTTTTTATCCTTTATATTAAGTTCGCTTGCTTGCTTAGGACCGTGCAAATCTTTCGGTCGTTTTTTAACCCACTTCCCGTGATCCAATCGAGCTGACATTTTCCACACAGACTCGTTGTTCGTGACAATTAATGTTCGCGAAAAAATGTTTCAAAAATTTTACACTTTTTAGGACAAAAATATTATATTTAATTACCAATTGCTTAATGGTGCAATGCAATCATCTGACCCATAGGTGGCAGCCATCTCAAGCCAGAGGACGAGAGGACTCTAGCCGCCACGCATATAAAGGATTTATAGTGAAAAACTTTGTTTTTACTGGTTATACATATGATCACTGGACGCGTTTTTTCCAGCGTCAAAGTATGAAAATGAAGAATAAGGTTTAACAAGATTGCCTCCCTAATTAGCATAATTATGCGCATAATTACACAACTCAGCATAATTAGTCTGCATTTAATTTCCATTATTTTTTTATTTTATTTTACAAGACCCGGCATATACAACACAGCGCACCAGTGTGTTGGAGAGCAAATCCACAACATTTACTAATTGGCTGTGTCGGGTGGTGGAGGGTTTAACGACACGTTTTTATTTACGCGATCTGACCCAAATAAAAAGACTCAACTACAGTACGGACCTCATACTTTATTGTCATAAAGAGTCCTCTCGTCCTCTGGCTTGAGATGGTTGCCACCTATGGGTCAGATGATTGTCTGCCAGTATATGTATGACAAATGCAGATATGCGATTAGTACTACTTGTGAAATCTCATATCTGCATTTCC
Organism: Lethenteron reissneri; assembly: GCF_015708825.2. Taxonomy (NCBI): domain Eukaryota; kingdom Metazoa; phylum Chordata; class Hyperoartia; order Petromyzontiformes; family Petromyzontidae; genus Lethenteron; species Lethenteron reissneri. The sequence continues at coordinate 2,406,101 of NC_083848.1, forward strand.
CATAAATATGCTAAAATTCCTCTTGATATGTAAATTATTTTGTCAAGGCGCTCTTCCTCCACCCTCCCAGCTTAAATAGACGCTCCAAGCCTGGGGTGTGTCATTCAGACGCTGTCTTCTCGACAGACCTGTTCTTCACCTGAGGACGGCTGCTTGCGTTGTGGCCGAAACGTCGTGAGAATAATTTTATTATGTTTTATTTTGATAATTGGTTCTTTACCCTTCTATCTGGCAACAAAACTGACACCTTTTTGCAAGGAGTCGTGTTTGCATAGACCGCAATACCTGCAGTCATAAATACAAACAAAAGACATAACTCTGATAATGTGCACTGTCCTTATCAGAGTTATGTCTTTTGTTTGTATTTATGACTGCAGGTATTGCGGTCTATGCAAACACGACTCCTTGCAAAAAGGTGTCAGTTTTGTTGCCAGATAGAAGGGTAAAGAACCAATTATCATATTTTTACTGGCAAATGAGGTCCCCATAATGTTTTATTTTATTATTTTATTATTTCCATTCTACGTCACTTTAAGAAGATGTTTTCTTGTTCATGTTTTTGTTTTTGTTTGTTGCGGTTGCACCCGATTCAAGAGCCGAATGGCTCACAGGGCTATACCTAATGAATGAACTTTTAACTCTTAATTTTGGAGCTTTCGTGACTGCAGGACTTATTCTTTGGTTCTTTCGGTAAAGTCACGTATAAAGATAAAATAATAAATTAAATAATAGCATACGACGTTTCTATAGCAACACAAGCAATCATCATCAGGTATTAAAGAAATAGCAACAAAAAATCTAACCAGAAAACTATAGACAGACATATAAGCAGACAGATATCACAAAGATACACAGAGAGAGAACACGTATCGGCACATAGCATAATAGCATATTATTTAATTTATTATTTTATCTTTACACGTGACTTTACCGAAAGAACCAAAGAATAATTCCTACAGTCACGAAAGCTCCAAATCTTCTTGGTTCTTTCGGTAAAGTCACGTAGAAGGGAGGTAATAAAATAATAAAAATAAAACATAATAAATAAAATAATTCTCACATGTGAGAATTATTTTATTTTATGATGTTTTATTTTTATAATTTTATTACCTCCCTTCTGCGTGACTTTACCGAAAGAACCAAGAAGGTGAATCCTTGCAGTCACGAAAGCTTTAAATCGAAAAATTCAAATAATGATCATGAAGTATTGGACCGAGGGCCGTCCAGGAGAAAAAAGGCTAAATAAGTCCATCATACCTAACCAGGATGTAATGTATTCCATAGGAAAAAAGCCTCCCAACCGCCTTTGTCTTCCCGCAGCACGTGATAGCAAAGAATGTAACACCAAGGCGAGGAAAGAGGGGGAGGGAGCGGGGTAAGTGGCTCTTACAGAGAGTTTTATTGTATTCTTAGGTTTTTTCGGTAAAGTCACGTGGGTAAAAAATTAAAATTAATAAAAGTAATTTAACATTTTTACCTACGTGACTTTACCGAAAAAACCTAAGAATATAGATCATCCCTTCACTCAGCGAGGCGACACCCATGGTTGGTCTCGAGGCCATGCCCTGGAGCCAGCCCCTTGCAAGCCTCCCTCGCGAGACTGAGTCCGTACGATCTGTGTTCGGGCTTAAACAAAAAACCGTGAAATTCCCTCCCCAATTTCTCTCTCTTCTCACAAAGGACCCGAATTTCCTTTGATGTCGCTTCGTTGGTGGGGGGGGGGGGGGTGTGCCCGTGTGTCCGTGTGTTCTGATTCATTAAGCCATCTGTTAAGTCTCCTTCCCAAAAGCCATCTTTTCATCCGTGGAAAACAGGTGCCCAACTACAATGAAACTTTTCTAGATTTGAAGCTTTCGCGACTGCAAGGATTCCTATTCTTCATTTTAATGTTTTAACTACGTGACTTTACCGAAAAAACCTAAGAATACAATAAAACTCTCTGTGAGAGCCACTTACCCCGCTCCACCCCCCCTCTTTCCTCGCCTTGGTGTTACATTCTTTGATATAACGTGCTGCGGGAAGACAAAGGCGGTTGGGAGGCTTTTTCCCTATGGAATACATTACATCCTGGTTAGGTATGATGGACTTATTTTGCCTTTTTTCTCCTGGACGGCCCTCGGTCCAATACTTCATAATCATTATTTGAATTTTTCGATTTAAAGCTTTCGTGACTGCAGGGATTCATCTTCTTGGTTCTTTCGGTAAAGTCACCTAGAAGGGAAGTAATAAAATAATAAAAATGAAACATAATACAATTATTCTCACGACGTTTCGGCCACAACGCAAGTAGCCGTCCTCAGGTGAAAACCAGGTCTACGTGACTTTACCGAAAGAACCAAGAAGAAAAAAAATAATGGTGGTGTTTCATTCTTCACCTGAGGACGGCTGCTTGCGTTGTAGCCGAAACGTCGTGAGAATTATTTTATTATGTTTTATTTTTATTATTTTATTATTTCCCTTCTACGTGACTTTACCGAAAGAACCAAGAAGATGAATAATTATTTGGTTATTTTGGCCAAGCCGTGTAGATGGAATGATAATTATAGTATTTAAGGTGAATAACTTTAGTATTACAATAATGAATGAGAAATAATAATAACTAATGTAGATTGTTTAGCCTGGTTCTTAATTGGAGTGAGTGTGTGGGTTTATAATGTTCACTTAATCTTGTCGCTAAGTTTTTAACTTTTACCGTTGTTAGAAGAAACATGAAAAAAAATCAGTTAACAAACGAAAAAAAATTAACCCGTATAAACAAAGTTTTTCACTATAAATCCTTTATATGCGTTGCATCGGGGCGGCTAGAGTCCTCTCGTCCTCTGGCTTGAGATGGCTGCCACCTATGGGTCAGATGATTGTGTGCCAGCATTAACCAATTGGTAAATAAATATTTACATTTTTTTCCCTAAACAGTGTAAAATTTTGGAGAAAAAAAATTCACGAAAATTCATTGTCACACACAACGAGTCTGTGTGCAAAATGTCAGCTCGATTGGATCACGGGAAGTGTGTTAAAAAACGACCGCAAGATTTGCACGGTCGTAAGCAAGCAAGCAAGCACGCAAGCAAGCAAGCGAACTTAATATAAAGGATTTAAAAACAGTTTGTTTCGTTGTCCTTCGTCTGGGGAGGGGACGTGTGTGTGTTGTTCTGATTGTAAGACTGGCTCCTTCCTTTGCCCCGAAGTTTATTATGTAATGGCATTTTACGACCTCCAGATGCTTGGTGCTTGTGAGTGCGCTGCGGGGTTAAATGTTATGGTTTCATTATTTATTATTTAAAAATATAGATATATAAGCCGAATAATTCTTAATATGAATTTTGGAAAAAGTCTCGTATATACAACAGCTGTACGAGTAACTAGTCGTAATGAATTCGCTGGCTTTGTTGAGCATTGCGCTAACTGCTGTGCCTCCACTCTCCGAAGCACACAACATCAACATCAATCGCCATTCGCGTGTGCCAGGCAGAGGTCGCAAACGGGTTTTGATTCCTTACCCGTACCCGGCCGCACCAGTGTCGCAAATGGGTACCCGTACCCGGCCGGGTACGGGTAGCCGGGTATCGGGTAGGGTATGGGTATCGGGTACCCGGTTGCGACCTCTGGTGCCAGGCTATGTGCACGTTGAGGCCACTTGCAGTGTCGAACGCCCGCCGGCAGGAGGTCACGGTACAGACCCAACAGGTGCCATGGGCCGAATGACTGAGATGAGTGACCGATGCACCACCTGTGCCCCCTACTGCGCCAACTTGCTGCGTTTTATCGCCCGGCGCTCATCTCGATGTTGTGAGCGTCGCTCCTCCGCCCTTTGTTGTTGTTGGAGGGCGACTGCCTCCAACTGCCCCCAGCAGCAGCAGCGTCCTTCACACGCCACACTCGGGGACATACCAAAGACAAAAATCTTAACAGACTGTAGGGGCAAATGCTGTTAGCGAGCACCGATAAAGACCGGCAATGCACATGAGGAGGGGGGGGGGGTAGGTGGGTGGCCAACACCACGCCTGGCCGCCTTTGTCTCCCCAGTGGCGATGTTTACACACCGCAACCAGGCACTCATTTGAGGCCGAGTCGATCTAGGGGAGGCCCAGGACCCGGTTTAGATAATCGTCACCGGCGTTGGCCGTGAGCGGGAATCGAGCAACGGGTCGCCGAGTTTGGAGCGCAGAGAGATGCTGCCGCTACATCTACCTTCCACTCCAGCATCACCACGCCCCCACCCCAACCACAGCACCACCACTCTCTCAGCATCACCATGCCCCCACCCCAACCACAGCACCACCCCTCTCTCAGCATCACCATGCCCCCCACCCCAACCACAGCACCACCCCTCTCTCAGCATCACCATGCCCCCAACCACAGCACCACCCCTCTCTCAACATCACCATGCCCCCAACCACAGCACCACCCCTCTCTCAACATCACCATGCCCCCAACCACAGCACCACCCCTCTCTCAACATCACCATGCCCCCAACCACAGCACCACCCCTCTCTCAGCATCACCATGCCCCCAACCACAGCACCACCCCTCTCTCAACATCACCATGCCCCCAACCACAGCACCACCCCTCTCTCAACATCACCATGCCCCCAACCACAGCACCACCACTCTCTCAACATCACCATGCCCCCAACCACAGCACCACCACTCTCTCAACATCACCATGCCCCCAACCACAGCACCACCCCTCTCTCAACATCACCATGCCCCCAACCACAGCACCACCACTCTCTCAACATCACCATGCCCCCAACCACAGCACCACCACTCTCTCAACATCACCATGCCCCCAACCACAGCACCACCACTCTCTCAACATCACCATGCCCCCAACCACAGCACCACCACTCTCTCAACATCACCATGGCCCCCACCCCAACCGTAGCACCACCCCTCTCTCCAGACCCTCCCCACTTCTCCCTCCACCCTCCCTTCCCCCCGAACTCCGCACATATAAAAGCCCTCTCGGCATCTCCAAAATTGACGTCTCGACCGATCAACTGGACGGGGTTCACACACAAGACACGCGCCGACCCACCCACACCACCCACGGCAACCCAACGCAACCCACTGACCCACGCAAGAGCCATGGGTATGGCCGGGCACGCGTTTCTACTCCTCCTCTGTGCCCTGGCCGCTGTCGTGAGCGCGGATGAGCAGAGCTCTGGGTGAGTTGAGGAAGATGGAGAGACGCTGCTGCTGCTGCTGCAGTAGGTCAAGCTGTGTGTGTCTGTGTGTGTCTGTCTGTGTGTCTGTGTGTGTCTGTCTGTGTGTGTGTGTCTGTCTGTGTGTGTGTCTGTGTGTGTGTGTCTGTGTGTGTGTCTGTGTGTGTCTGTGTGTGTGTGTCGGTGTGTGTGTGTCTGTGTCTGTCTGAGGGGAGCGGTGGTGCAGCGGTTAGCGCGTTGCGCTATGAACCCGGCGACCCGGGTTCGAATCCCGCTCACGGCCAACACCAGTGACGATTATTTGAACCGGTCCTGGGCCTCCCCTAGGTCGACTCAGCCTTAAACGAGTACCTGGTGCGGTGTGTAAACATTGCCACTAGGGAGACAAAGGCGGTCGGGCGTGGTGCTGGCCACCCACCCCCTCGTGTACCGTTCCGGCCTTCATAGGTGCTCGCTAACAGCACTTGCCCCAACAGTCTGTTAAAGGCTATACAGGGGTTCTTTTTCTTTGTCTGTCAGTGTGTGTTTTGTGTTGTATGTGGGGAGCGGTGGTGCAGCGGTTAGCGCTACGCTGCGCTAAGAACCCGGCGACCCGAGTTCGATTCCCGTAACACGGCCAACACCAATGACGATTATCTGAAACCGGTCCTGGGCCTCCCCTAGGTCGACTCAGCCTCAAATGAGTACCTGGTGCGGTGTGTAAACATCGCCACTAGGGAGACAAAGGCGGTCGGGCGTGGTGCTGGCCACCCACCCCCTCGTGTGCTGTGTCGGTCTTCATAGGTGCTCGCTAACAGCACTTGCCCCTACAGTCTGTTTAAGGGGCTATATGGGGGATATTTTTGTGTTGTACGGGGAGCGGTAGTGTAGTAGCGGTCAGCGCTACGCTGCGCTATGAACCCGGCGACCCGAGTTCGATTCCCGTAACACGGCCAACACCAGTGGCGATTTTTATCTGAACCGGTCGTGGGAGCTCCCCTAGGTTGACTCAGCCTCAAATGAGCACCTGGTGCATTGTCTAAACGTCGCCACGAGCGAGACAAAGGCGTCTAAGTGTGGTGCTGGCCACCCACCTCCTCGTGTGCTGTGTCGGCCTTCATAGGTGCTCGCTAACAGCACTTGCCCCAACAGTCTGTTCAGGCTATACGGGGGATCTTTGTCTTGTGTTGTGCGGGCAGTGTGGAGCGCCGGGTGGCTAAAGCACAGCAAGTTTGCATGGTAGGGGGCACAGGTGGTGCATTGGTCACTCATCTCAGTCAGTCGACCCCGTGGCACCTGCTGGGTCTGCCCCGTGAACTCCTGGTGCACCTAGCCTGGCACAGTAGGGGGCACAGGTGGTACCTCGGCCACTCATCTCAGTCAGTCTAGCCCGTGGCACCTGCTGGGTCTGCCCCGTGACCTCCAGGTGCACCTAGCCTGGCACAGTAGGGGGGCACAGGTGGTGCATCGGCCACTCGTCTCAGTCAGTCAACCCGTGGCACCTGCTGGGTCTGCCCCGTGACCTCCTGGTGCACCTAGCCTGGCACAGTAGGGGGCACAGGTGGTGCATCGGCCACTCATCTCAGTCAGTCGACCCGTGGCACCTGCTGGGTCTGCCCCGTGACCTCCTGGTGCACCTAGCCTGGCACAGTAGGGGGCACAGGTGGTGCATCGGCCACTCATCTCAGTCAGTCGACCCGTGGCACCTGCTGGGTCTGTCCCGTGACCTCCTCCTGCCAGCGGGCGATCGACACTTCACGTGGCCTCAACGTGCACCTAGCCTGGCACAAGCGCCTTGGTGATGTAACCGTAATGTCAGGTTTTAGTTCCTTGTGCTTTGGCACCCCTCTGATTAGCACTTTTGGCTACCCATGGTTTGAAATAAGCTCAACATACGATAGCACAATGAAATCGTCTATGGTTGGTCCGCTAGGCACTAGCTGGTGTCTGTGTGAGTGGCACTAGCTGGTGTCTGTGTGAGTGGCGCTAGCTGGTGTCTGTGTGAGTGACGCTAGGCACTAGCTGGTGTCTGTGTGAGTGACGCTAGGCACTAGCTGGTGTCTGTGTGAGTGGCGCTAGGCACTAGCCGGTGTCTGTGTGAGTGGCGCTAGGCACTAGCTGGTGTCTGTGTGAGTGGCGCTAGGCACTAGCTGGTGTCTGTGTGAGTGGCGCTAGGCACTAGCTGGTGTCTGTGAGTGACGCTAGGCACTAGCTGGTGTCTGTGTGAGTGACGCTAGGCACTAGCTGTTGTCTGTGTGAGTGGCACTAGCTGATGTCTGTGTGAGTGGCGCTAGGCACTAGCTGGTGTCTGTGTGAGTGACGCTAGGCACTAGCTGGTGTCTGTGTGAGTGGCGCTAGGCAGTAGCTGGTGTCTGTGTGAGTGACGCTAGGCACTAGCTGGTGTCTGTGTGAGTGGAGCTAGGCACTAGCTGGTGTCTGTGTGAGTGGCGCTAGGCACAAGCTGGTGTCTGTGCGAGTGGCGCTAGGCACTAGCTGGTGTCTGTGTGAGTGGCGCTAGGCACTAGCTGGTGTCTGTGTGAGTGGCGCTAGGCACTAGCTGGTGGCTGTGTGACACTAGGCACTAGCTGGTGTCTGTGCGAGTGGCGCTAGGCACTAGCTGGTGTCTGTGCGAGTGGCGCTAGGCACTAGCTGGTGTCTGTGTGACACTAGGCACTAGCTGGTGTCTGTGTGAGTGGCGCTAGGCACTAGCTGGTGTCTGTGCGAGTGGCGCTAGGCACTAGCTGGTGTCTGTGTGAGTGACGCTAGGCACTAGCTGGTGTCTGTGTGAGTGGCGCTAGGCACTAGCTGGTGTCTGTGTGACACTAGGCACTAGCTGGTGTCTGTGTGAGTGGCGCTAGGCACTAGCTGGTGTCTGTGTGAGTGATGCTAGGCACTAGCTGGTGTCTGTGTGAGTGATGCTAGGCACTAGCTGGTGTCTGTGTGAGTGGCGCTAGGCACTAGCTGATGTCTGTGTGAGTGATGCTAGGCACTAGCTGGTGTCTGTGTGAGTGACGCTAAGCACTAGCTGGTGTCTGTGTGAGTGATGCTAGGCACTAGCTGGTGTCTGTGTGAGTGATGCTAGGCACTAGCTGGTGTCTATGTGAATGACGCTAGGGACTAGCTGGTGTCTGTGTGAGTGGCGCTAGGCACTAGTTGGTGTCTGTGTGAGTGGCGCTAGGCACTAGCTGGTGTCTGTGTGAGTGGCGCTAGGCACTAGTTGGTGTCTGTGTGAGTGGCGCTAGGCACTAGCTGGTGTCCGTGTGAGTGGCGCTAGGCACTAACTGGTGTCTGTGTGAGTGGCGCTAGGCACTAGCTGGTGTCTGTGTGAGTGGCACTAGCTGGTGTCTGTGTGAGTGACGCTAGCTGGTGTCTGTGTGAGTGGCACTAGCTGGTGTCTGTGTGAGTGGCACTAGCTGGTGTCTGTGTGAGTGGCACTAGCTGGTGTCTGTGTGAGTGGCACTAGCTGGTGTCTGTGTGAGTGGCACTAGCTGGTGTCTGTGTGAGTGACGCTAGCTGGTGTCTGTGTGAGTGGCGCTAGGCACTAACTGGTGTCTGTGTGAGTGATGCTAGGCACTAGCTAGTGTCTGTGTGAGTGGCACTAGCTGGTGTCTGTGTGAGTGACGCTAGCTGGTGTCTGTGTGAGTGGCACTAGCTGGTGTCTGTGTGAGTGGCACTAGCTGGTGTCTGTGTGAGTGACACTAGCTGGTGTCTGTGTGAGTGGCACTAGCTGGTGTCTGTGTGAGTGGCACTAGCTGGTGTCTGTGTGAGTGACACTAACTGGTGTCTGTGTGAGTGGCACTATCTGGTGTCTGTGTGAGTGGCACTAGCTGGTGTCTGTGTGAGTGGCACTAGCTGGTGTCTGTTTGAGTGACACTATCTGGTGTCTGTGTGAGTGACACCAGCTGGTGTCTGTGTGAGTGGCACTATCTGGTGTCTGTGTGAGTGACACTAGCTGGTGTCTGTGTGAGTGACACTATCTGGTGTCTGTGTGAGTGACACCAGCTGGTGTCTGTGTGAGTGACACTAGCTGGTGTCTGTGTGAGTGACACTATCTGGTGTCTGTGTGAGTGACACTAGCCATTGTCCGTGCGTGTGACGCTAGGCACTATCTGGTGTCTGTGTGAGTGGCACTAGCTGGTGTCTGTGAGTGACACTAGCTGGTGTTTGTGTGAGTGACACTAGCTGGTGTCTGTGTGAGTGACACTAGCTGGTGTCTGTGTGAGTGGCACTAGCCGTTGTCCGTGCGCGTCACGCTAGGCACTAGCTGGTGTCTGTGTGAGTGACGCTAGGCACTAGCTGGTGTCTGTGTGAGTGACGCTAGCCGTTGTCCGTGCGCGTGACGCTAGGCACTAGCTGGTGTCTGTGTGAGTGGCGCTAAGCACTAGCTGGTGTCTGTGTGAGTGACGCTAAGCACTAGCTGGTGTCTGTGTGAGTGGCGCTAGGCACTAGCTGGTGTCTGTGTGAGTGACGCTAAGCACTAGCTGGTGTCTGTGTGAGTGACACTAGGCACTAGCTGGTGTCTGTGTGAGTGACGCTAGGCACTAGCTGGTGTCTGTGTGAGTGACGCTAGGCACTAGCTGGTGTCTGTGTGAGTGGCACTAGGCACTAGCTGGTGTCTGTGTGAGTGACGCTAAGCACTAGCTGGTGTCTGTGTGAGTGACGCTAGGCACTAGCTGGTGTCTGTGTGAGTGACGCTAGGCACTAGCTGGTGTCTTTGTGAGTGATGCTAGGCACTAGCTGGTGTCTGTGTGAGTGGCGCTAGGCACTAGCTGATGTCTGTGTGAGTGATGCTAGGCACTAGCTGGTGTCTGTGTGAGTGACGCTAAGCACTAGCTGGTGTCTGTGTGAGTGATGCTAGGCACTAGCTGGTGTCTGTGTGAATGATGCTAGGCACTAGCTGGTGTCTATGTGAGTGACGCTAGGCACTAGCTGGTGTCTGTGTGAGTGGCGCTAGGCACTAGTTGGTGTCTGTGTGAGTGGTGCTAGGTACTAGCTGGTATCTGTGTGAGTGGCGCTAGGCACTAGTTGGTGTCTGTGTGAGTGGCGCTAGGCACTAGCTGGTGTCTGTGTGAGTGGCGCTAGGCATTAGCTGGTGTCTGTGTGAGTGGCGCTAGGCACTAACTGGTGTCTGTGTGAGTGACGCTAGGCACTAGCTGGTGTCTGTGTGAGTGGCACTAGCTGGTGTCTGTGTGAGTGACACTAGCTGGTGTCTGTGTGAGTGGCACTAGCTGGTGTCTGTGTGAGTGGCACTAGCTGGTGTCTGTGTGAGTGACACTAGCTGGTGTCTGTGTGAGTGGCACTAGCTGTGTCTGTGTGAGTGGCACTAGCTGGTGTCTGTGTGAGTGACACTAACTGGTGTCTGTGTGAGTGGCACTAGCTGGTGTCTGTGTGAGTGACACTAGCTGGTGTCTGTGTGAGTGACACTAGCTGGTGTCTGTGTGAGTGGCACTAGCTGGTGTCTGTTTGAGTGACACTAGCTGGTGTCTGTGTGAGTGACACTAGCTGGTGTCTGTGTGAGTGACACTAGCTGGTGTCTGTGTGAGTGGCACTAGCTGGTGTCTGTTTGAGTGACACTAGCTGGTGTCTGTGTGAGTGACACTAGCTGGTGTCTGTGTGAGTGGCACTAGCTGGTGTCTGTGTGAGTGACACTAGCTGGTGTCTGTGTGAGTGACACTAGCTGGTGTCTGTGTGAGTGGCACTAGCTGGTGTCTGTGTGTGTGACACTAGCTGGTGTCTGTGTGAGTGACACTAGCTGGTGTCTGTGTGAGTGACACTAGCTGGTGTCTGTGTGAGTGGCACTATCTGGTGTCTGTGTGAGTGACACTAGCTGGTGTCTGTGTGAGTGGCACTAGCTGGTGTCTGTGTGAGTGACACTAGCTGGTGTCTGTGTGAGTGGCACTAGCTGGTGTCTGTGTGAGTGGCACTAGCTGGTGTCTGTGTGAGTGACACTAGCTGGTGTCTGTGTGAGTGACGCTAGCTGGTGTCTGTGTGAGTGACGCTAGGCACTAGCTGGTGTCCGTGTGAGTGACGCTAGGCACTATCTGGTGTCTGTGTGAGTGACGCTAGGCACTATCTGGTGTCTGTGTGAGTGGCACTAGGCACTAGCTGGTGTCTGTGTGAGTGACGCTAGGCGCTAGCTGGTGTCTGTGTGAGTGACGCTAGGCACTAGCTGGTGTCTGTGTGAGTGACGCTAGACACTAGCTGGTGTCTGTGTGAGTGGCGCTAGGCACTAGCTGGTGTCTGTGTGAGTGGCGCTAGGCGCTAGCTGGTGTCTGTGTGAGTGACGCTAGGCACTAGCTGGTGTCTGTGTGAGTGGCGCTAGGCACTATCTGTTGTCTATGTGAGTGACGCTAGGCACTAGCCGGTGTCTGTGTGAGTGACGCTAGGCACTAGCTGGTGTCTGTGTGAGTGACGCTAGGCACTAGCTGGTGTCTGTGTGAGTGACGCTAGGCACTAGCTGGTGTCCGTGCGAGTGACGCTAGGCACTAGCTGGTGTCTGTGTGAGTGACGCTAGGCACTAGCTGGTGTCTGTTTGAGTGGCGCTAGGCACTAGCTGATGTCTGTGTGAGTGACGCTAGGCACTAGCTGATGTCTGTGTGAGTGACGCTAGGCACTAGCTGGTGTCTGTGTGAGTGGCGCTAGGCACTAGCTGGTGTCTGTGTGAGTAACGCTAGGCACTAGCTGGTGTCTGTGTGAGTAACGCTAGGCACTAGCTGGTGTCTGTGTGAGTGGCGCTAGGCACTAGCTGGTGTCTGTGTGAGTAACGCTAGGCACTAGCTGGTGTCTGTGTGAGTGACGCTAGGCACTAGCTGGTGTCTATGTGAGTGACACTAGCTGGTGTCTGTGTGAGTGGCACTAGCTGTTGTCCGTGCGCGTGACGCTAGGCACTACCTGGTGTCTGTGTGAGTGACGCTAGCTGGTGTCTGTGTGAGTGACACTAATCACTAGCTGGTGCCCGTGCGCGTGACCCTAGGCACTATCTGGTGTCTGTGTGAGTGACACTAGCTGGTGTCTGTGTGAGTGACACTAGCTGGTGTCTGTGTGAGTGACACTAGCTGGTGTCTGTGTGAGTGACACTAGCTGTTGTCCGTGCGCGTGACCCTAGGCACTACCTGGTGTTCGTGCCGTCCGAGCTGCACGCGCTCTCATCGGAGCGGCTCTGCGTCTCGCTGCTGGGCGTGACCGGGGAGGTGACGTTTCGGGCGACGCTCCACTACAAGGACTCGCGTGACACGAGCCACGTGGCACAGAACCACACCGTGGTGGGAGAGGTGGATGCGGGGGTGCTCCTCCAGCCCAGCGGCGGTGACCTCCACCACTGCTTCTCCTTCACGGTGTGGACACCCACTATGCGACGCCCCCTTCGTTTCTTCATTTCTTTCCCTCATTCATTCCCTCCTTCCTTGCCCTTCATTCTCTCCGTATTTCATTCCTTCCCTCCCCCGTTCACTCATTCCTTCGCTCCTTCCTTCCCTCACTCATTCCCTCATTCCTTCCCCTTCATTCTCCCCGTATTTCATTCCTTCCCTCCCCCGTTCACTCATTCCTTCGCTCCTTCCTTCCCTCCTTCCCTCCCCCGTTCACTCATTCATTCGCTCCTTCCTTCCCTCACTCATTCCCTCATTCCTTCCCCTTCATCCTCTCCTCATTTCATTCCTTCCCTCCCCCATTCACTCATTCATTCGCTCCTTCCTTCCCCTTCATTTTTTTACAATCAGTGGAAACAAGAAGATGCTCGGTGTAGTCGGCACTTTGCTTCGTTCATCATTTCGTAATTTTTTATTCTTTTTACATTTTTAAACTTTGCTTTATGTGAACCCCCGCCTCTCGCTCGCTCTCTCGCTCGCTCTCTCGCTCGCTCTCTCGCTCGCTCGCTCCCTCGCTCCCTCGCTCGCTCTCCGCTCGCTCGCTCTCCCTCGCTCGCTCTCGTCTCGCTCGCTCGCTCCCTCGCTCGCTCTCAGCCCTCGCTCGCTCGGCTCTCTCTCGCTCGCTCGCTCCCTCGCTCGCCCTCGCTCCCTCGCTCGCTCGCTCCCTCGCTCGCTCGCTCCCTCGCTCGCTCTCTAGCTCGCTCTCTCGCTCGCTCCCTCGCTCGCTCTCTAGCTCGCTCTCCTCGCTCGCTCCCTCGCTCGCTCTCTCGCTCCCTCCCTCGCTCGCTCCCTCGTCGCTCTCTCGCTCGTCGCTCCCTCGCTCGCTCTCTAGCTCGCTCTCTCGCTCGCTCCCTCGCTCGCTCTCTCGCTCGCTCTCTCGCTCGCTCGCTCGCTCGCTCCCTCGCTCGCTCTCTCGCTCGCTCCCCTCCTCGCTCCCCCTCGCTCGCATCCTCGCTCGCTCCCTCGCTCGCTCCCTCTCGCTCTCTGTCGCTCGCTCCTCGCTCGCTCTCCTCGCTCGCTCTCTCGCTCGCTCACTCTCTCGCTCAATTTCTCGCTCACTCTCTCGCTCACATCTCTCGCTCACTCTCTCGCTCACTCTCTCGCTCACTCTCTCGCTCACTCTCTCTGTCACTTTCTCGCTCACTCTCTCGCTCTCTCTCTCGCTCACTCTCTCGGTCACTCTCTCGCTCACTCTCTCGCTCACTCTCTCGCTCTCTCTCTCGCTCACTCTCTCGCTCACTCTCTCGCTCACTCTCTCGCTCACTCTCTCGCTCACTCTCTCGTTCTGCACGCAGCCCTTCTCGCAGTCCGACGGCCTCCGACGGGTAGCTCTTATCAGCATGCAGAGCTCCCCGTCATCTGCCACCGAGCACTCCTTCCCTCCTTCCCTGCCTCATTCCTTCTGTAGACGGTGCTGCCTGCTCCCTCTCCTCCCATTGTTAATCCTTTCAAGGAGGGAGGTGGGATGGGCGGAGGGTCAACAGGTCGGTCATTTTGACAACAGCAATAAAATCATAAAGTTGGGAGATGATGAGAAGTGGACACCCCGTTGCATTTCTGTCCTCCTGGGAGAAGTGGGATGACTTGACGATGGGGGGTTTGTGAGTTCTGCAAAATGGCAAACACTTTGTTTCAAAAGTCGTCGTCAGAAGGGAACATTGTGAAATCTGCAAAAGCGATCAGAGATAACCCTACAACGTCACAACGGGTCCCTGACGATAGCTCCACATCTCTGTTATGATTAACAGCTGCTTATCGAAACTTAACATCATTTAACATTATTATTGTTATTATTTGACAAACATTTAACAGGAAACATTTAATACGTAACATCAAACATCCGGAGCGCCTCCCACAGCTCCTGCTAATACTACATGAACGAGACAATACGTACTTATACAATTAATAATGAAGACATTCATATATTAACAATATGCAAACTACAGAAATAATTTAATCACGTAACGTATAAAGTAGTTGATCTTTGGTACCTCATTTGCCAGTAAAGAATATGATAATTGTTTTTTTACCCTTTAATCTGGCAACAAAACATGACTCCTCGTAAAAAAGGTGTCAGTTTTGTTGCCAGATTAAAGGGTAAAAAACAATTATCATAGTTGATCTTTCTTATACGCGAATTGGCAAAGTAACCTATGCAAGAAAAGCCTAGGCTCAGCACAACGTAAAAATTTTGCGCGTTGCACTGTTCATTGCCTTCCCAATGAACAGCGCAACGCAACGCACTGGTGGCGCTCCGAGGTTCACACGCTTTTGTGGTGCGCCCACTTTTGAACACCGCTCGCTTTGCATTTTGACCTTTTTGTAAAGAAGATTCGACGAGGCAGAGCCAGGAGCCTGAATCCTTACCATTGGAGTTCCCCCAGAAACAGCAAAAATTAACCCGTAAAAACAAAGTTTTTCACTATAAATCCTTTATATGCGTGGCATCGGTTTTATTTTATTATTCGTTTCTGTTTTTCTTGAGTAAGAGTTTCATTTTTATCACATTGGTATTTTAAATAAAATATGAAAAAAAAATTCCTAAAAAGTGGAAAATTTTGGGAAAAAAATGTTCACGAAAATAAATTGTCACGCACAACGAGTCTGTGTGCAAAATGTCAGCTCGATTGGATCACGGGAAGTGGGTTAAAAAACGACCGAAAGATTTGCACGGTCGTAAGCGCGCAAGCAAGCAAGCAAGGGAACTTAATATAAAGGATTTTAAAAGCCACTGCGAGTGGCCACGTGGAATGTTAGAACGCTCACTGCGGAGGAGAGGCTAACACTCCTCTGTCGGGAGCTGGACCAGTACCGCCTGGATCTCTGTGGTATTCAGAAGGCCCGGTGGACCGACTCTGGCTCCAGCCACCACGATGTGTGGATAATCCTCTACTCGGGGCATGAGACTGCGAAACAACATGGAGCAGTTCTTCTTCTGAACAAAACAATGAAGGGGGCGTGGGAGCATGGCAGTGAGGTGTGGGAAGCTGTAAGCTGTACTGTGTGTCTCACCTTCCAATCAAACGGAGACAAGGAGTGGTGATGGTGGTTACATATGCCCCAACCGAAGATGAACATCAGTGGAAGGATGCAGGCAAGGCCGATGAGTCAGATGCCTTTTATGACCTCCTGTCACAGGTTCTAGCTAAATTGGCCCCTCGGGATAGAGTCATTCTGTTAGGTGACTTCAATGCCCGAGTGGGTCATGCTGCTGGCACCTGGGCTGGATTGATTGGAAGGCATGGACCAGATCAGCTCAATCACAACGGTCGAAGGCTGCTAGACGTATGTGCAGCCCATGGGCTTGTAATTACCAACACGCTGTTCCGGCATCGGAGCATCCACACAACATCATGGATGCACTCTGGGTCCAAGAAAGAACATCTGCTGGACTATATAGTTACGGAACAGCAGATGCGGGCCCATTTCTTTGACGCCAGAACCTACCGTGGAGCTGATCTGCCCACTGACTATCCGCTTGTCATATGTAAGATGCGCCTGTCATTCTTTCACTCCGGTGTTGTGTGTACACCCACATTGGCCTGGTCTCAGCTAGCTGATGAAAGTTGCAAGTGGGAATTTCATCATCGCTTGCGGCTGGGGTTGGCATCGTCCCC